>NC_143048.1:26480833-26790000 GCF_057628025.1 Oncorhynchus mykiss
AGTTGAAACTGGAATCCATCTGTGAAGAGCACCCCTGTCCAGTGTGCCAGTGACCATCGAAGGTGAGCATTTTTAGAGTGGCCTTTTATTGTCCACAGCAGAAGGTGCACCTGTGTAATGATCATGCTGTTTAATTGGCTTCTTGATATGCTTACCTGACAGGTGGATGGATTATCTTGGAAATGATACATTCTCAGTTACAGTGATGTAAACATTTGAAAGAAATAAGCTTTTTGTGCGTATAGAAAATTTCAGAGATCCTTTATTTCAGCTCATGAAACATGGGTCCAACACTTTACATGTTGCGTTTATATTTTTGTTCAGTGTAGATATTCCAATACCAAATATTATTTGATTCTAAAAGTGAAGCTAGCTCTGGACACTGTCAACAACTCAGCCATGGCCATATGACATGAACTACTATACATTACTCCAGGCCTATGATGTCAGAAGTCACCTTGCAGTCTGATGTGTCTGTCTGGGCAGGATGGTAACCAAGAGTTACTAGATAATTATAACACTTTTTGGATGAGGGTTTTCAACAACAACAAAAATATAATGACAATGACTTTCTTTATTGCCTGTGTTTTTGTTGTTTAATGATTAAGTCTTTGGTATGTCTGCAACATTATTTGTAAATTCCTGTACTTTTGTACAGTTGAAGAATCTTAATTTGAGCCAGATTGCTACAGCAGGAAAATAATCCTGCAGCAACAGGAAATGTGAATTAGTATGTGGATTAGAATTAATGAATTTTGGAAGGGCTCATACATTTTTTGTAAAGGAAAATCGATTTGAAAAAATAACAGTCTTCACATTTAATGATAGTCACAGACACAACGAGGAGGAGTCTAAAATAGAATGTCTTTATGATTGAATTAAGTATATACAGTTAAAGTTGGGAAGTTTATACTTAGGTGGGAGTCATTAAAACTTGTTTTTCAACCAATCCACACATTTCTTGATAACAAACTATAGTTTTGGCAAGTCGGTAAGAACATCTACTTTGTGCATGACAACACATCAGTCACTTATAATTCACTGTATCACAATTCCAGTGGGTCAGAAGTTTACATACACTACGTTGACTGTGCCTTTAAAAACAGCTTGGAAAATTCCCAGAAATTATGGAATGGCTTTAGAAGATACTGATAGGCTAATTGACATCATTTGAGTCAATCGGAGGTGTACCTGTGGATATATTTCAAGTACTACCTTCAAACTCAGTGCCTCTTTGCTTGACATCATGGGAAAATCAAAAGATATCAGCCAAGACCTCAGAAATAAATTGCAGACCTCCACAAGTTTGGTTCATCCTTGGGAGAAATTTCCAATCGCCTGAAGGTACCACGTTCATCTGTACAAACAATAGTATGCAAGTATAAACACCATGGGACCACGCAGCCGTCATACCGCTCAGGAAGAAGACACGTTCTGTCTCCTAAAGCTGAATGTACTTTGGTGCGAAAAGTGTAAATCAATCCCAGAACAACAGCAAAGGACCATGTGAAGATGCTGGAGGAAACAGGTACAAAAGTATCTATATCCACAGGAAAACGAGTTCTGTATCGAAATAACCTAAAAGGAAGAAGCCACTGCTCCAAAGCCGCCAAAGAAGAGACAGACTACGGTTTGCAACTGCAAGTAGGGACAAAGATCATACTTTTTGGAGAAATGTCCTCTGGTCTGATGAAACAAAAATATAACTGTTTGGCCATAATGACCATTATTCTTTTTGGAGGAAAAAGGAGGAGGTTTGCAAGCCGAAGAGCACCATCCCAACCGTGAAGCACAGGGGTGGCAGCATCATGTTGTGGGGGTGCTTTGTTGCAGGAGGGTCTTGTGCACTTCACAAAATAGATGGCATGACGAGAAAGGAAAATTATGTGGATATACTGAAGCAACATCTGAAGACATCAGTCAGGAAGTTAAAGCTTGATGGCAAATGTGTTTTCCAAATGGACAATGACCCCAAGCATACTTCCAAAGTTGTGGCAAAATGGCTTAAGGACAACAAAGTCAAGATATTGGAGTGGCCATCACAAAGCCCTGACCTTAATTCTATAGTACATTTGTGGGCAGAATTGAGAAAGAGTCTGGGAGCAAGGAGGCCTACAAACCTGACTCAGTTACACCAGCTCTGTCAGGAGGAATGGGCCAACAATCACTCAACTTATTGTGGGAAGCTTGTGGAAAGCTACCCGAAACGTTTGACCCAAGTTAAACCATTTAAAGTAAGTACTAATTGAGTGTATGTAAACTTCTGACCCACTGGGAATGTGATGAAAGAAATAAAAGCTGAAATAAATAATTCTCGACTATTATTCTGACATTTCACATTCTTAAAATAAAGTGGTGATCCTAACTGACCTAAGACAGAGAATTTCTACGAAGATTAAATGTCAAGAATTGTGAAAAACTGAGTTTAAATGTATTTGGCTAAGGTATACACTGTATGTAAAATTCTTACTTCAACTGTATATTAATTGTGCAGACAGATTACTGTACAAACAGACTGCGATAGAAACGAATAGAGCCGTTTGGTTTGTGTGTTGCCCATAGAAGTTGTCTCGGTGTCGTGTATCTGATGACGTCAGCGTGTCTTATGAGTTGGTAAAGTTAGTGATTCAATTTATAGTACTTGGATAACATTCCAGCTAATTATAGAAATGTGAGAAATAGACATGTAGGGCCAATTGTGCTATTTCTGTTTCTCATGTTTGAGAAGCAGGTAGACTCAGTCATTATTCACTTCTCAAGCGAGGACATAGGGCCATGCGATTAATATTTGAGGATAAATTAGCTTGACCAAGCGATAATACTCTGTCCCTCGCATTTTCAGCAGCGTGAGTAGACCACGGTGTATTTCATTGTTTTCCGCACGTTCCGTTTAAAACATCTCGAGAAATATTGCCAAAAGGGGTTGAACGTTATTCGTAAAACCTGTGCCTTGCTTAAGGGGATCCTATGTTATGCTTGAAAGTGTACAAATTAGGATTAGCTTGCATGAGATGCTAGAGCTAACAAAGGGAGAGCAGCCATTTTGTTTTTCCTGTGTCACGTTGAACGGAAGTCACGCCCCTCTGTACTTCCATATTATTTCAGCTTTCTGCGATCAGTAACCCCTTGGGGTGAAGAATCGGCAGTCATTTAAAAAAAATATTTATGTATTTGACACCCAACGTGTATCACAATTCACAAGTGGTTACTTATGATACCCAGGCAATCTCAACTGATTGGATATCGATGTCTCATTCAATTAAAACTAAGAAGTAAAATTGCCAGATTTACCTTTTTCAATAGGACATATTAAATAATGTCCAATTTGATCGATTTCTACAAATGAGACATTTTAAACTTTTCCACATCAACCTTGATACACCTAGGCTTTCAGGATAATTAAAGTTTAATTCCCAAATAGATTATACAAGTTTAATTTATCATTAACATTGATTAATCAGTCAAATTTGCTTTGCAAAGCTAATTCAGTACAAACCCCCAGTACTGACGGAAGCCCCGTATTTGTGGAAATCCCATGTGTTTTCAACCATACACTTATGATAATCCAGCCACTCTCAATTGATTGGATATCATCAACTCATTAAATGTATTAAAGTTAAATTGTCGAACATACCTTTTCATGTTCTTCCAATTAAATTAGATATTTTAAACTTTCCTGTATTAACCTAGATGAGCCAACTTCTCTGGTTAATTAAAGTTATATAGAAAAAAGTTCAATAGCCTATCTGGTTATGATTAATCATTATCATTGGTTAATCGATTACATTTTCTTTTGCAAATTCATTCACATTTAACTGCCACAAATTTCAAACCCAAACTTTGAAAAAAATATATAATATTTTTCACCCTCTCAAATGTTCTAATAATGTGCAAGCTATCAGAGGGGGTGGTCCCCACTCTCCCAATAATTAGTAAAGGTTCTCTCCAGTTTAGCCCTCATGTCTTGCCATCCAAGATTGGTGTCGGTCCAATACAGCAGTGCTTAGCTGAAGCACTTGCATGAAAGGGAAAACCAATGACAAAAGCAGAAAAGGGAAATATTCTGCTAGCTATGGAACTGCAATTGAAAACTGAACAATTTAATGTAATTGCAAAAACGTATCACGAAAAACGAGCACAAACTCTTCAACAAAATCATCTCAAATCAAAATCAAATTTTATTTGTCACACATGGTTAGCAGATGTTAATGCGAGTGTAGCGAAATGCTTGTGCCTCTAGTTCCGACAATGCAGTAATAATCAACAAGTAATCTAGCTAACAATTCCAAAACTACTACCTTATAGACACAAGTGTAAGGGGATAAAGAATATGTACATAAAGATATATGAATGAGTGATGGTACAGAGCGGCATAGGCAAGATACAGTAGATGGTATTGAGTGCAGTATATACATATGAGATGAGTATGTAAACAAAGTGGCATAGTTAAAGTGGCTAGTGAAACATGTATTACATAAAGATGCAGTAGATGATATAGAGTACAGTATATACATATGAGATGAATAATGTAGGGTATGTAACATTATATTAGGTAGCATTGTTTAAAGTGGCTAGTGATATATTTTACATCATTTCCCATCAATTCTCATTATTAAAGTGGCTGGAGTTGAGTCAGTGTGTTGGCAGCAGCCACTCAATGTTAGTGGTGGCTGTTTAACAGTATGATGGCCTTGAGATAGAAGCTGTTTTTCAGTCTCTCGGTCCCAGCTTTGATGCACCTGTACTGACCTCGCCTTCTGGGTGATAGCGGGGTGAACAGGCAGTGAGGCTCGGGTGGTTGTTGTCCTTGATGATCTTTATGGCCTTCCTGTGACATCGGGTGGTGTAGGTGTCCTGGAGGGCAGGTAGTTTGCGTTGTGCAGACCTCACTACCCTCTGGAGAGCCTTACGGTTGTGGGCGGAGCAGTTGCCGTACCAGGCGGTGATACAGCCCGACAGGATGCACTCGATTGTGCATCTGTAGAAGTTTGTGAGTGCTTTTGGTGACAAGCCGAATTTCTTCAGCCTCCTGAGGTTGAAGAGGCGCTGCTGCGCCTTCTTCACGATGCTGTCTGTGTGGGTGGACCAATTCAGTTGTTTGTCTGTGATGTGTACACCGAGGAACTTAAAACTTACTACCCTCTGCACTACTGTTCCATCGATGTGGATAGGGGGTGTTCCCTCTGCTGTTTCCTGAAGTCCACAATCATCTCCTTAGTTTTGTTGACGTTGAGTGTGAGGTTATTTTCCTGACACCACACTCCGAGGGCCCTCACCTCCTCCCTGTAGGCCGTCTCGTCGTTGTTGGTAATCAAGCCTACCACTGTTGTGTCGTCCGCAAACTTGATGATTGAGTTGGAGGCGTGCGTGGCCACGCAGTCGTGGGTGAACAGGGAGTATAGGAGAGGGCTCAGAACACACCCTTGTGGGGCCCCAATGTTGAGGATCAGCGGGGTGGAAATGTTGTTGCCTACCCTCACCACCTGGGGGCGGCCCGTCAGGAAGTCCAGTACCCAGTTGCACAGGGCGGGGTCGAGACCCAGGGTCTCGAGCTTGATGACGAGCTTGGAGGGCACTATGGTGTTAAATGCCGAGCTGTAGTCGATGAACAGCATTCTCACATAGGTATTCCTCTTGTCCAGATGGGTTAGGGCAGTGTGCAGTGTGGTTGAGATTGCATCGTCTGTGGACCTATTTGGGCGGTAAGCAAATTGGAGTGGGTCTAGGGTGTCAGGTAGGGTGGAGGTGATATGGTCCTTGACTAGTCTCTCAAAGCACTTCATGATGACGGAAGTGAGTGCTACGGGGCGGTAATCGTTTAGCTCAGTTACCCTAGCTTTCTTGGGAACAGGAACAATGGTGGCCCTCTTGAAGCATGTGGGAACAACAGACTGGGATAGGGATTGATTGAATATGTCCGTAAACACACCAGCCAGCTGGTCTGCGCATGCTCCGAGGGCGCGGCTGGGGATGCCGTCTGGGCCTGCAGCCCTGCGAGGGTTGACACGTTTAAATGTTTTCCTCACGTCGGCTGCAGTGAAGGAGAGTCCGCATGTTTTAGTTGCGGGCCGTGTCAGTGGCTCTGTATTGTCCTCAAAGCGGGCAAAAAAGTTATTTAGTCAGCCTGGGAGCAAGACATCCTGGTCCGTGACGGGGATGCATTCTTTTTGTAATCCGTGATTGACTGTAGACCCTGCCACATACCTCTTGTGTCTGAGCAGTTGAATTGAGATTCTACTTTGTCTCTATGGTGACGCTTAGCTTGTTTGATTGCCTTGCGGAGGGAATAGTTACACTGTTTGTATTCGGTCATGTTTCCAGTCACCTTGCCCTGATTAAAAGCAGTGGTTTGGGCTTTCAGTTTCATGCGAATGCTGTCATCAATCCATGGTTTCTGTTTTGGGAATGTTTTAATCGTTGCTATGGGAACGACATCTTCAACGCACGTTCTAATGAACTCGCTCACCGAATCAGCGTATTCGTCAATGTTGTTGTCTGACGCAATACGAAACATATCCCAGTCCACATGATGGAAGCAGTCTTGGAGTGTGGAATCAGATTGGTCGGACCAGCGTTGAACAGACCTTAGCGCGGGAGCTTCTTGTTTTAGTTTCTGTCTGTAGGCAGGGATCAACAAAATGGAGTCGTGGTCAGCTTTTCCGAAAGGAGGGCGGGGCAGGGCCTTATATGCGTTGCGGAAGTTAGAATAGCAGTGATCCAAGGTTTTTCCAGCCCTGGTTGCGCAATCGATATGCTGATAAAATTTAGGGAGTCTTGTTTTCAGATTAGCCTTGTTAAAATCACCAGCTACAATGAATGCAGCCTCCGGATAAATGGATTCCAGTTTGCAAAGAGTCAAATAAAGTTTGTTCAGAGCCATTGATGTGTCTGCTTGTGGGGGAATATATTCGGCTGTGATTATAATCGAAGAGAATTACCTTGGTAGATAATGCGGTAGATAATGCGGTCGACATTTGATTGTGAGGAATTCTAAATCATGTGAACAGAAGGACTTGAGTACCTGTATGTTGTTATGATCACACCACGTCACGTTAACCATGAAGCATACGCCCCCGCCCCTCTTCTTACCAAAAATATGTTTGTTTCTGTCTGCGCGATGCGTGGAGAAACCAGCTGGCTGCACCGATTCCGATAGCTTCTCTTCAGTGAGCCATGTTTCCGTGAAGCAAAGAACGTTACAGTCTCTGATGTCCCTCTGGAATGCTACCCTTGCTCGGATTTCATCAACCTTGTTGTCAAGAGACTGGACATTGGCGAGAAGAATGCTAGGGAGTGGTGCACGATGTGCCCGTCTCCGGAGTCTGACCAGAAGACCGCTCCGTTTCCCTCTTTTACGAAGTCGTTTTTTTGGGTCGCCGGCTGGGATCCATTCCGTTGTCCTGGGTGAAAGGCAGAACACAGGATCCGCTTCGCGAAAGTCATATTCTTGGTCGTACTGATGTTGAGTTGACGCTGCTCTTATGTTCAGTAGTTCTTCTCGACTGCATGTAATGAAACCTAAGATGACCTGGGGTACCAATGTAAGAAATAACACGTAAAAAAACAAAAAACTGCATAGTTTCCTAGGAACGCAAAGCGAGGCGGCCATCTCTGTCGGCGCCGGAAGTGTTACTCCCTCCATCTTCTACAGGGACAACTCGATTTAGCCCAAACTAAATGTGACAATGTCCATGCCGAACTAGATAAATCTGACAAGTTATCTACAAACAGGAGTGCGCAATTTGATAACATGCATGTAGTTTCGTTGAACGTTACTCAAAGTAACAATGTTCTACTTCAAATGCCTCAGACCAAAAATGATCAGGTAATGAACACAATGACTGAATTGGATGACAAATCAGCAGAACTCATTTAAGTTGACGTAATGAATGATGAGAGAACTCAGGTGATGAAGATGGAAATATTGATTTCTAAGCAATCGGAGGAAATCTCATCACTGAATCTCTCGCTCCGTACTCAAGACCTCTATCTGCAAACAATGACAGATAAGTATGAGACCGAAAGGAGCAAGTGCGACACTCACGTGTCCAAAATCAGTACTCTAATCGCTCAAGTGGACTCTGCAATGCAGCAGAATACCACCCTAAGGTACAATCTGGTGGAATCCCAGAACGGTCATCCACTACAGGGACTACCCAATCAAGCAACTGGAGTCCGGTACTCAAAGGAGTGAAGATGATAGAAGGTTTCAGACTTTCCCTCCCTCATGTGTTCCTCAGTCTTCTCCTCTTGGCCATTCGGCACTGAGGATTATAGTGCCTCTTCGCTAACAAAGCCAAAGCTTGGCTTCTCCTCTTGGACTTTCAGCCCCAAGTTCCCCACAGGATGAAGCCAACCCTCTCCGCCGGCTTGGCACGGGACAAACTTGTCAAAAATGTCCCCACCTTTGACCGCGTTCCAGGTCAGCCAAACGAAACTGAGGCGTTTCATAGCTGACATAGAGGATGCATTGGATGGCTACCCGAATGCTACGCGTTCTGACAGGGTTTACCTGTTGAAGCGAACATCGACTAGACACGTGACGAGGTTCATTCGTCTACAACAACTACACATGCTAAATGACTACGCTAAACTTGCCACAGCTTTGAAATTAGAATTCAGTGGTTCTGCGACTCGCAAACATGATAGCTCACTGTCAAACAAGCTTGGAATGAACACCCACAAGCTTACTATCATAGGCTTTGTTCAGCTTACTTTGGCCTACTCACTGAAACAGGACTGGAAGAGCTGTTACCATTCAAACAAATGTTTCTGTTGAACATGTATCCCACCTTCATTACCTACTTGGGCCCTACAGCCCACGTTGGCTTGCCTGTCTTACAATTCAGAAAGCTTGCAAGCACAGCTTTTGAGGCATTAAAAAGCCCTGACCACTCGGTTTTGAAGTTTGACCAGGTGCACTCACTCCAGTGAGAGGGTGCATTATCAGGTATTGAAGCGCAGAGAGAGGACGCACAACAATGGCTTCTACCACGAAACCAATAAACACTGGGGTCGAAATAACTGTATAGTACGTCGCCATCGAAACGACTACCGCTAAAATCGACCTAAAATCGCCGCTCGATCAAGAAACAAGCCCACAGGTTGTCTATAGACTCTGGTACAAAGGTTGTGAAGAAAAAGGTCAAAAGCTTCGCTAAAACAAAGCCCACACAAAACACAGGAAGTCAATCTGTTTTCACATTGAACAGAAATGGCACATCATGTCATTGCGAATGACCACTCCACTTTGTAGGGAATATGTCCCCTAAACGCGAATCTAAATGGCCATACCTGGTAACAGTACTGGAAGACTTCATAAATTGTCATGTGCTAATTGATTCTGCGCGACAATATCGCTCATCTCTCAAACATTGTTCAATGATCTCAAAAGGGCTTTGAAGCCAACTAAACTCTGGTTAAAAGTGGAACGATGCAACACTACAATTCAAGGTTTCACTCAGACTACCTCACCTCTCACATTGAGAGTCATGCTGAAACTACACTTCCAGGATGTGTCACTCATTCACCCTGTGTATGTTACCAGCCTCGAATCTAAACCCCTGCTACTTGGAGCAGACTTTATGGATTGGTTACTCCAACTGATGGATTGGAAAAGCAACCATGTATGGTCACAGGTCACAATGCCTTCTCCACTGACACACTGTCCACCCCTAATGCTAGCTGCAACGCAGTCATCCATGATGGATTGGAAAAGCAACCATGTATGGTCACAGGTCACAATGCCTTCTCCACTGGCACACTGTCAACACCTAATGCTAGCTGCAACGCAGTCATCCATGATGGATTGGAAAAGCAACCATGTATGGTCACAGGTCACAATGCCTTCTCCACTGACACACTGTCAACCCCTAATGCTAACTGCAACGCAGTCATCCATGAGGGATATCTATCGAAAGCACCCCTTGGGAAAAAGACAGTTTGAAACATCTTGGTGCAGAATCCGATCCAAAGACATATTATGATATCTCGACACATTCAATCAACAAACCTGATTGACCATTCTTTTCATGAATTCGAGCCAGCAGTCTCTGTGAATGAGCAACTTCCCTCCTCCATGAAGTCATGCAATACTGTGGTTGAGATGAACTTTTCTTGCCCTTCGGACACAGTCTGCTTCCGATGATACCTTTTCCGCTTTGTGGGGGACTGTCAGCCCTTACAATGACACTAATGGTGTCAGTCCCTCAACTGACCCGATGACTCCCACTGGTGAAACACTTTGCGATATCACAGACAGATATCCTCGTCTCAGTTCGCAGGTACTGAAGATGTTGCCACGCTGTGGTGACTGACAGGCCTCTATAGCCCCTGAAAGTTGAGGCACAAACACCAGGAGATTTGGTTGAAAGGTTGCAGCCATTCTCATAATGCGCCGGCTGACAACTCATACATAGGGTCCAACCTTTTTGTTTGTGCCTCGGATATCAACAACAACCTCTGGTGGGGAATACTATCCCAGACCCATGATGAGCCTCATCGAGGCCGGTGGGGGGGGTCGAGACTACGTGCAACACTGCACGAGGCCCCCAGATCAGAAAACAAATCTAGTTGTAAACTTCCCCATGGGAAAAGAGAGGAACGGACAGGTCCCTGTCAGGGATAATCTTAGAACACATCAGAGAGAATAAAGTAGACGGCACGGGCTCAACATTTTGATTATGGCCCTGTGTCCAGATGACACGTACATGTCCAAATATGGGCATCCGGCCAGAACATCCTGTTCCTGTTGTCACGTCTTAGAGGGTGTGTTATTTTATATCTATATTGCATCTATTCCTTTGAAGTTGTCATGCTGATTGATGTCTAGGGACCTGGTTGAAATGGGGGGGGGGGGGGTTTCTGTGTTTGAACTTTTGAAAGAGTATGGCCCCACACCCCCAGTTTTATTGCCCTTATGGTTGCAATCTATGAAGCAGGAATGTCCGGGGTATTGGCTGTGGCAGACGCATTATAAATAAAGTCCAGAACAAGGCATGCAACCCAAGAACAGTAAACAAGATTTTTAAAATAAAGCCCAGAATATTAAACATAAAAATATGTATCCTAGGCCAATTCTCGGGGTGCTATGCGGCTCATGTCATGAACCCAATGACAAAAGCCTGGAGGATGTTTTGCGTGAGGCCCCAGAATGTTTTAAAGGAGTTTTGGGTACGAGTGAGGGACATGTGTCTTACATATTCCAACCTGAGGAATCTATGGTTAAGATATTCACAGACAGCGGCCCCAAACCCCTTTATCGGGCAGAACCCGGGAGTTTTTCTCCAGCGCTTAGGATGAGAGAATGGCTTAAGATAAGACTCGCACTGTGTCAAATTGAACAGGCCTTGAGCGCTTCAAGTTTACCCGGATATGCGCTGGAAGAACTGATCTGATGGCCCTAAGAATCGCTTCAATGGCGTATACCCCTGACTCCTAAGTGACAATTTTAGCATGTGAACAATGTTTAAAAAACAAAGGGGAGGATGTGTGTTCAACAATGCCCAGGCATCTGCACTCAAGGCACTTTCTCTCTGTAGGGGATCGTTTGAAACCAAGGTTTGCACTATCATGCATAGAGCATGTCCAGATATCTGCCGACCCCCCGGGGTTAAACATTGATATTTCTAATCAGTGCCCGGTGCCCCCACCCCGGTTGTAGACAAAATGTCTCGACATCCCCTCTTGTTGTTTGAATTCACTGCCTTTGTTCTCTAAACCAAATATACAGGGTGTATACAAATATACATGAAAAAAAAAAAATGCCCACCACGGCCCTGTAAACTCATTCCGTACTTTCTCTATTTAGGGACACGAACGCGGAGCGAGTCTAGAGGAGCATATTTTAACACTATGTTAGCACAGCTTTAGCTTCAAGCCCACAGACAAATAGCCCCAGGATATTTAGCGGCCAGGACCGATAAAAAAAAAGATAGTCTGTGAATCCCTCCTAATGGATATTACTGAAGGTGAGTAAGTGAAAAATATATTTTAAGATTTGTTTGAATATTATTGTGATATTATTGTAATATTAAACACGAGTTATTTGTGTTTTAAACAAATCAAATAAAATGTATTTATATAGCCCTTCGTACATCAGCTGATATCTCAAAGTGCTGTACAGAAACCGAGCCTAAAACCCCAAACAGCAAGCAATGCAGGTGTAGAAGCACGGTGGCTAGAAAAACTCCCTAGAAAGGCCAAAACCTAGGAAGAAACCTAGAGAGGAACCAGGCTATGTTGGGTGGCCAGTCCTCTTCTGGCTGTGCCGGGTGGAGATTATAACAGAACATGGCCAAGATGTTCAAATGTTCATAAATGACCAGCATGGTCAAATAATAATAAGGCAGAACAGTTGAAACTGGAGCAGCAGCACAGCCAGGTGGACTGGGGACAGCAATGAGTCAGCATGTCTGGTAGTCCTGAGGCATGGTCCTAGGGCTCAGGTCCTCCGAGAGAGAGAAAGAAAGAGAGAAAGAGAGAATTAGAGAGAGCACACTTAAATTCACATAGGACACCGAATAGGACAGGAGAAGTACTCCAGATATAACAAACTGACCCTGGCCCCCCGACACAAACTACTGCAGCATAAATACTGGAGGCTGAGACAGGAGGGGTCAGGAGACACTGTGGCCCCATCCGAGGACACCCCCGGAGAGGGCCAAACAGGAAGGATATAACCCCACCGACTTTGCCAAAGCGCAGCCCCCACAACCCCTAGAGGGATATCTTCAACCACCAACTTACCATCCTGAGACAAGGCCGAGTATAGCCCACAAAGATCTCCGCCACGGCACAACCCAAGGGGGGGCGTCAACCCAGACAGGAAGATCACATCAGTGACTCAACCCACTCAAGTGACGCACCCCTCCTAGGGACGATATGAAAGAGCCCCAGTAATCCAGTGACTCAGCCCCTGTAATAGGGTTAGAGGCAGAGAATCCCAGTGGAAAGACGGGAACCGCCCAGGCAGAGACAGCAAGGACGGTTCGTTGCTCCAGAGCCTTTCCGTTCACCTTCCCACTCCTGGGCCAGACGACACTCAATCATATGACCCACTGAAGAGATGAGTCTTCAGTAAAGACTTAAAGGTTGAGACCGAGTTTGCGTCTCTTACATGGGTAGGAAGACCATTCCATAAAAATGGAGCTCTATAGGAGAAAGCCCTGCCTCCAGCTGTTTGCTTAGAAATTCTAGGGACAATTAGGAGGCTTGCGTCTTGTGATCGTAGCGTACGTGTAGGTATGTACGGCAGGACCAAATCAGAGAGATAGGTAGGAGCAAGCCCATGTGATTGTTTGTAGGTTAGCAGTAAAACCTTGAAATCAGCCCTTGCCTTGACAGGAAGCCAGTGTAAGGAGGCTAGCACTGGAGTAATATGATCAAATTTTTTGGTTCTAGTCAGGATTCTAGCAGCCGTATTTAGCACTAACTGAAGTTTATTTGGTGCTTTATCCGGTCAGCCGGAAAGTAGAGCATTGCAGTAGTTTAACCTAGAAGTGACAAAAGCACGGATGAATTTTTCTGCATCATTTTTGGACAGAAAGTTTCTGATTTTTGCAATGTTACGTAGATGGAAAAAAGCTGTCCTTGAAATGGTCTTGATATGTTCTTCAAAAGAGAGATCAGGTTCCAGAGTAACGTCAAGGTCCTTCACAGTTTTATTTGAGACGACTGTACAACCATTAAGATTAATTGTCAGATTCAACAGAAGATCTCTTTGTTTCTTGGGACCTAGAACAAGCATCTCTGTTTTGTCAGAGTTTAAAAGTAGAAGGTTTGTAGCCATCCACTTCCTTATGTCTGAAACACAGGCTTCTAGCGAGGGCAATTTTGGGGATTCACCATGTTTCATTGAAATGTACAGCTGTGTCATCCGCATAGCAGTGAAAGTTAACAGAATGTTTTCGAATGACATCCCCAAGAAGTAAAATATACAGTGCCTTGCAAAAGTATTCGGCCCCCTTGAACTTTGCGACCTTTTGCCACATTTCAGGCTTCAAACATAAAGATATAAAACTGTATTTTTTTGTGAAGAATCAACAACAAGTGGGACACAATCATGAAGTGGAACGACATTTATTGGATATTTCAAACTTTTTTAACAAATCAAAAACTGAAAGATTGGACGTGCAAAATTATTCAGCCCCTTTACTTTCAGTGCAGTAAACTCTCTCCAGAAGTTCAGTGAGGATCTCTGAATCATCCAATGTTGACCTAAATGACTAATGATGATAAATACAATCCACCTGTGTGTAATCAAGTCTCCGTATAAATGCACCTGCACTGTGATAGTCTCAGAGGTCCGTTAAAAGCGCAGAGAGCATCATGAAGAACAAGGAACACACCAGGCAGGTCCGAGATACTGTTGTGAAGAAGTTTAAAGCCGGATTTGGATACAAAAAGATTTCCCAAGCTTTTAACATCCCAAGGAGCACTGTGCAAGCGATAATATTGAAATGGAAGGAGTTTTAGACCACTGCAACTCTACCAAGACCTGGCCGTCCCTCTAAACTTTCAGCTCATACAAGGAGAAGACTGATCAGAGATGCAGCCAAGAGGCCCATGATCACTCTGGATGAACTGCAGAGATCTACAGCTGAGGTGGGAGACTCTGTCCATAGGACAACAATCAGTCGTATATTGCACAAATCTGGCCTTTATGGAAGAGTGGCAAGAAGAAAGCCATTTCTTAAAGATATCCATAAAAAGTGTCATTTAAAGTTTGCCACAAGCCACATGGGAGACACACCAAACATGTGGAAGAAGGTGCTCTGGTCAGATGAAACCAAAATTGAACTTTTTGGCAACAATGCAAAACGTTATGTTTGGCGTAAAAGCAACACAGCTGAACACACCATCCCCACTGTCAAACATGGTGGTGGCAGCATCATGGTTTGGGCCTGCTTTTCTTCAGCAGGGACAGGGAAGATGGTTAAAATTGATGGGAAGATGGATGGAGCCAAATACAGGACCATTCTGGAAGAAAACCTGATGGAGTCTGCAAAAGACCTGAGACTGGGACGGAGATTTGTCTTCCAACAAGACAATGATCCAAAACATAAAGCAAAATCTACAATGGAATGGTTCAAAAATAAACATATCCAGGTGTTAGAATGGCCAAGTCAAAGTCCAGACCTGAATCCAATCGAGAATCTGTGGAAAGAACTGAAAACTGCTGTTCACAAATGCTCTCCATCCAACCTCACTGAGCTCGAGCTGTTTTGCAAGGAGGAATGGGAAATAATGTCAGTCTCTCGATGTGCAAAACTGATAGAGACATACCCCAAGCGACTTACAGCTGTAATCGCAGCAAAAGGTGGCGTAACAAAGTATTAACTTAAGGGGTCTGAATAATTTTGCACGCTCAATTTTTCAGTTTTTGATTTATTAAAAAAGTTTGAATTATCCAATAAATGTTGTTCCACTTCATGATTGTGTCCCACTTGTTGTTGATTCTTCACAAAAAAATACAGTTCGTAAAGTTCAAGGGGGCCGAATACTTTCGCAAGGCACTGTATAGTGAAAACAGTAGTGGTCCTAAAACGGAACCTTGAGGAACATCGAAATTTACAGTTGATTTGTCAGAGGACAAACCATTCGCAGAGACAAACTGATATCCTTCCGACAGATAAGATCTAAACCAGGCCAGAACTTGTCCGTGTAGACCAATTTGGGTTCCAATCTCTCCAAAATAATGTGGTGATCGATGGTATCAAAAGCAGCACTAAGGTCTAGGAGCACAAGGACAGATGCCTCAGTCTGATGCCATTAAGAGGTCATTTTTCACCTTCACAAGTGCTATGATGGGGTCTACAACCAGACTGAAGCATTTCGAATACATTATTTGTCTTCAGGATGGCAGTGAGTTGCTGTGCAATGGCCTTTTCTAAAAATGTTGAGAGGAATGGAAGATTCGATATAGGCCGATCAGCATATTTAACATATTTTATCACCCTCTCTTGTCACGTATGCTCCCTCTCAGGCCTCTAGGTCACCAGGCTGCTCGCTGGGGCGCACAACTGTCACCAGCATTACGCGCATATTGACACTCACCTGGACTACATCACCTCCTTGGTTACCTGCCCTTTCTTTATATGTCACTCCTTTTGGTTTCTTCCCCAGTCGTCATTGTTGCTGTTTCGTGTTGGTGCGCTGTTTGTGTTTCTTGTTTTGTTCAGTAAATGTATTCACTCCCTGAACTTGCTTCCCGAATCTGTGTACATCGTTACATCCGTTGTCTATGTGTAGATGTGACAGACCAAATATGAACATAACTTACTATGTTCTGAAAACACAACCCCATATGGAGTTAATTGTCATGCACAATCACAGCCATCTGATTGGTTTTCATGCCTCACTGTTTTTGTTTGTTATGCTTCTGCTTTGCTTCTCATTGTGGAACAAGCCTATTTCACCCCCCCCCCCCCCCCTTTTAACAAGTGTATTTCGCCATTCTCCCCCCCCCCCCCCCCCCCCTCTTTTATGTCATTTAATTAAATTCCATATCAGGCATAGCCGTCTGGAAGCTACAATTCCAGTGTGGAATCCTGACTCTCCTATATTCTGTAAATAACCCATCATTTGAATGGTGTGTGTTATCCATGGCTTCTCTGGAGGGGACTTAAATCACTGCCGACGTGTACAGGCCTGCATAGATGAAATAGCTTAAAGGCTTTCTGACTCATTTGCCTGTAACAGATGGGCTAGTTGGCTGCTTGGTTCACACTCACTGCCTATATGCAGGGGCAGAGTCAGAGGTATCCAGGGTGATTTATGTAAATAAGGTATCTGTTTTTTATTTCTAATACATTTGCAAACATTTCCCTATTTATTTATTTTTGCTTTGCCATTACAGGGTATTGTGTGTAGATTGCTGAGTATTTTTTGTATTTTTTTATAAATTTTAGAATAAGGCTGTAATGTAACAAAATGTGGAAAAAGTCAAGGGGCCTGAATAGTTTCCGAAAGCACTGTAAATGCCTTAGTCTACAATGACAGCACAAAGCTGTTTGCAAGGACTTGCCGGTTTTATGACATATAGAGGCATTTTTTTGGTCATTGATTTCAGCTCTTGGATTCCTTCCCTTTGAAGAAGTTATAAATCCCTTGGTACTTTAAGTGTTCGGCTCAAGGTGTCCTTTCAGTGTCAACGTAAAGGACTTAGGAGGAGCATCACAACTCACTGTTACTATCTGTCTCAACTGGCACTTAACTGTAGATGTGTTGATTGTACCGGCAGAAAATTAGATTACATTTTTAGTGAGTCAGATGTTTTAGTAACAACAAGTTATTCCTTTGTTGATGTGTCGTCTCTGTATATCAATATGTGATGCATAATCCATCCCGTTTAGGTCAAACTCATCCAGTCCCCCTGAGCCAGTAAAGGGTTAAAGATTGATGTGATGGCAAGTTTAGAGGGAATGTAAGCACAGTTAATAATTAATGCTGGTGCACTCTGTCAAATATGCCCCAGTGCAGGCCAAAGGGGCTGCTATAGTACAGTACATAAGAGGTTAGAGCACACTACATTCCCAGATGAGCCATCCTAACTCGGAATTGTTACGATCATTCATCCCTTTGGCTCACAAGCTTGACTAATGGCATTTAAGTAACACCTTATCACAGGCATGAACCTTACCTCGCTCTCAAGTGTTCACATAGCTTGTTGCAAGCAGCTTGTTTGAGTCTGTTTGGTGGAGGCATTTTTCAGTAGAAACAAATCCAAAAGCACAACAGCAGCACATTCTGTTGGTCTGCATTGCGCTATGAACCACGTTGACCACTGAACCTACCAATAAAAATAAACTGCTCAATTACATGAACTGCCCATCATTCAAAAAATTGTTAGAACTTTTTCTGAAAACGAATGATTACTTCAGCCACAGCCTTATATCACATCTGTATGTAAAACACTCTTGATTGCAATTCACTGACTCATGTATGTCATTTCAAAACTCCAATTTACTTGTTGATAGAAAGTGACAGTTACATGAAAGCAAACCTTTTTCACACCAAAAATGTCTGATATACTCTTTCAACTCATGAATTAGCATAAGCTACAAAGGCCCTGTAAGGTAGGTCCGGAATTGTATGTTATTACAGTTCTTGATATCCCAAGGTCATTGCAGTATATTATTTTCATCAGACTGAATATTGCACAAACTGAAACTTGTAAAGCAATTAACACAATGCAAATGTTTTTGAACCCAATCTAATCAAATGCATCACAATAATAACTCCCTCCTTTCTTTCAGGCCTATCTCGCTTAATTTAGTTCCCTTTTAAGCTCTCATTTTTCAAAAGCTCCCGGTTTCTTAAATTGGCTTTGCTGTCCTGCATCTCTGACTTATCGATTCGTGCCTGGAGTTTCCACTCAAGCTAATAATTTAGCAATTCAAAATTGAGGCAGAAGGCATCTTGTGAGGGTGTTGTGTTTTTGAGCATGTCTCCCCGCTGCTGCAGGATTAGGAGCCTGGAGGCCTGAAGGACCTTCAGCCGTTGGGAAGTGTTGTGTTAGTACTGGGTCCCAGTAGCGAGCACAGATAAAATAGCCTTCGGAGACCTCCAACTCCCCCAAGCTGGAACTCATTGCCCCCAATACCCCTGAAGGTGAGCTCTCAGGGAGTGGGCCTTGTTTCAGTTCGACCCCTGCAAGTACCTCTATTTCCAGATCTACTGGCCCATATGATGGGTTTTTCCACATCAGTGGCCACAGTCACAAATATAGCAACGGAAAAGGTGGGGGCAGCAGTAATGGTGGGTGCGGGGGAGGAGATATGATGCGGTCGGTGTTGGTAGGAGTATCATGGAAGAGTGAGACACCCTCTTGGCAAGGGCTCTCCATCTGGTCAGCTAGTTGAGTTGCACACTACACAGGATAAATCTCAATGCTGTACTACAACAAATTGTAGACCATCAAAACAAGTTATTCTATCGTGCTTGTTGTCGCAGAGGTATGGGGATAGAAGATCATAAAAAGGAACCATTTGCACACCTACCCTGGTTTATCCATTGTATCCTGCTGAGAAGGTAAGCTCTGTGTCAGAAGGATATCCCCGTTTTCCCCAGAGGACAGCAGAATAAATAAAATAAATAACTCAAGCAGGCATCAGCCTTAGGGCCCAATTTGTGTTCAATTGGGGCTGCATTTATCCAGACCTTTGGTTAAACAAGACATTTAGTTTTGAGTGAAGTCTTATTTGAGGTCATAATGGTGTGCTGCTGTAATGAATACTCAGGGAGAAAAAGGTATAGAGTCACACAGAGTGCGGCAGGTGTTTTTTTCACCTTCGCAGAAGGCAGGAAATGTGGCCACAGGCAGGCAATGGTCATACACAGGTAGGCAAACAGAAAGGTGAATCAAAACTAAGATTGAAGGCTGTAACTGGTTCTCACAAACAAGCTAGAAAAAAGCTTGTTTGTGTCGAGGATGTCCTAGTCGGGGTCCCAGGACTGGTCTTCAGGCCCATAACCTTCCCAATCCACTAGATAGTGGATGCGGACTCGCAGGCGTTTGGAATCAAGGATGGCCTGAATGGCGTAGACAGGTTCCCCTCCGACGTCCAATGGTGGGGGTGGACTGCGGGTTGAGACTGGAGGATGAAGAGGACTGTAGGTGACCAGTTGAAGGCGGTATGTGACAGGGTTGATGCGATGGGTTATCTTGAAGGGACCAATAAAGCGAGGACAGAACTTTGAACAGGGGAAGTGTATGTCTCTGGTAGAGAGCCACACGCTGTCCGGGGTGTAAGAGTAGGTTCTGTGGTGTCTGTCAGCAAAGCATTTCTGGGTCCTGCAGATGCCGGTGAGCGTCTGCCCGTTGGTCTGAGGATGGTACCCGGAGGAGAGACTGACCCCGAGTCGGACACAGAAGGCTCACCACACGCGGGAGACAATCTGGGGCCAGTGGTCAGAGATGATGTCCTCCGGAATCCCATACAGACGGAACATACACTCAGCCAATTCCATGGTGTTTGGTAAATGAGGAAGAGGAACCAGACACATTTTTGAAAAGCGGTCTACTATGACAAGGATGGTGGTGTTAGAGGATTCAGGAAGGTTTGTGATGAAGTCAAAAGCTATGCGGGACCAGTGTCTGTGGGATAGGCAAAGGTTGAAGCTTACTGGATGGGAGATGAGGGATTTTGGTTTGGGCGCAGATTGGACAGGAGTGTCTTTACGTTGAATGCCAGAACTTACGAGCTAGAAGTTTGGTGGTTCGCGTAATGCCCAGATGTCCTGACCCCAAGGACGTGTGACGCCATTGCATCAGTTGGGGTCAAACAGCTGCTGGTACGTAACTCCTCCCAGCTGGTGTCTCAGGAGGAGGTCTGAGGTTAGGGCTTCTTGTATGGCAGAGCGAACCTCCCACTGTACCGGTCCCATAATGCAAGAGGAAGGAAGAATGGTGTAGGATCTGAGTTACTGGTCGGAAGGTCAAACTGGCGGGAGAGAGCATCAGCTTCTACGTTTCTTTCCAGGGATGTAAGTATCATGAAAATCGAAGCGTGTGAAGAGCCCAGCAGGCTTGTCTGGAGTTTAACCTCTTGGCCCCTCTGCTATATTCCAGATTACGATGATCTGTTAGGACGAGAAAGGGATGTTGTGCACCCTCCAACCAGTGGAGCCACTCCTGGAAGGCCAGCTTGATTGCAAGGAGTTCTGTTCCCCTCATCGTAATTTCTCTCACCAGAGGATAACCTCCTGGAGAAGAAGGCACAGGGATGTGATTTTGGAGGTGTTCCCACCTGCTGAGAGAGTATGGCTCCTACTTCAGAGGCATCCACCTCCAGGGTGAAAGGAAGTCTCAGATCAGGTTGGAGAAGGACAGGAGCTGAGGTGAAGAGGCATTTCAAGTTGTTGAAAGTAGTCAGGGCGGTATCAATCCATTGAAGGGTCCTCATCTTTTGGCTGGTAAGGGCAGTGAGGGGAGCGGCAGTAGAACTGAAGTTCCGAATGAACCGGCGTAGAGTTGGAGAACCCAATGAAATGTCAGAGTTCCTTAACTTCTTATGGCTGCAATCCCGATAACGGGAGAGATTTTACAACAGCTAGTCCAAGTGTAGGGTGCCATTTTCAAAACATCATAAATCTCATAATTAACATTCCTCAAACATACATGTATCTCATACCATTTTAAAGTTACTCTCATTGTTAATCCCACCAGTGTCTGATTTCAAATATGCTTTACAGCAAAAGCACCACAAACGTTTATGTTAGGTCGCCACATAGCCACAGAAAAACACAGCCATTTTTTGTCCAGCCAAAGAGAGGAGTTTCAAAAAGCAGAAAATAAAGACAAAATTAATCACTAACCTTTGATGGTCTTCATCAGATGACACTAATAGGACTTCATGTTACACAATACATGTATGTTTTGTTTGATAAGGTTCATATTTATCAAAATATGAGTTTACATTGGCGCGTTACATTCACGAGTTCCAAAAACATCCAGTGATTTTGCATAGCCACATCATTCAACAGAAATACTCATCATAAATGTAGATGATAATATAAGTTATACACATGGAATTATAGATATACCTCTCCTTAATGCAACTGCTGTGTCTGATTTAAAAAAAAAAACGGAATAAGCCAGCCATGCAATATTCTGAGACGGCGCTCAGAAATATTTGTCACAATAGCCGCCATGTTGACGTCAACATAAACAAGAAATTACATGATAAATATTCCCTTACCTTTGATGATCGACATCAGAAAGCACTCCAGGAATCCCAGGTCCATAATAAATGTTTTTTTTTGTTTCGAAAATGTCCGTTATTTATGTCCAAATACCTTCTTTTGTTAGCGCGATTGGTATACATATCCAAACGCTCATTCTGGTCAGCATTATATCGGACAAAAACTTTAAAAAGTTATATTACCGGTCAAGGAAAAATTTCAAACTAAGTACAGAATCAATCATTAGGATGTTTTTAACATATAGCTTCAATAAAGTTCCAACCAGAGTACTCCTTCTTGTCTTCGTGAGCAATGGAACACAAATGACTACCATGAGGAATAAGCATGATCAGAAAATGGCTGGCTGCCAGACACCTGACTGATTCTGCTATCATTCACTCCCACAACACCATAGAAGTCTCATTATAATTTCTATTGATGGTTGACATCTAGTGGAACCCCTAGACAGTGCATTAATATCTCAAGGGGATTTCATTGGGGACTCTGAAAACATACAAAGCTCAGATTTCTGACTTCCTGTTTTGATTTCAACTCAGGATTTTGCCTGCCATATGAGTTATGTTATACTCACAGACATCATTCAAACAGTTTTAGAAATTTTAGAGTGTTTTCTATCCAATACTAATAATAATATGCATATATTAGCAACTGAGACTAAGGAGCACCTTATTCATCCAAGGTACTCAATACTGCCCCCCAGCCATAAGAAGTTAACGGTGGTGGGTTTGGGCCAGTTACTAACGGTGGGGACTTTGTTCACAGCCATGCTGAGCTCTCCATGTGTCAGTACGAAACCAAAGAAGTTTACAGAGGTTACATGGAAGGTGCTCTTTTCAGTCTTCACATAAAAGGTTATGGTCAAGGAGCAATTGAAGAACCTTTTGCACATGCTGTATGTGTTCCTTCAGGGATTGGGAGTAAATCAGGATGCCATCAATGTAGACTATGAAAGCGGTTAATTATATCCTGGTTAACCTTGTTCATAAAGGATTGGAAAACGGCGGGGGCGTTAGTAAGGCCGTAGGGCATGACGAGGTATTCGTCGTGCCCTCGTGCGGTGATAAAGGCCGTCTTCCATCCGGCGCCTTCACGTATACAGACAAGGTTATATGCACTTCACAGGTCAAGTTTTGTATAGATGTTGGCGCGGCCCACCTGTTCAAAGGTCGCTGGGATCAGAGGGAAACAGTTCTTGACCGTGACGTCATTCAGGGAACGGTAATCAACACATGGATGGAGACCACCATCCTTTTTTCTAACAAAGAAGCTGGATGCAGCCGGGGAACACAGACGAATGAAACCGTTTGAATGTTTCATCAATGTAGTTCCCCATTGCCTAATTTTCCGGGATAGCTAGGGGGTAATCGGGGCCCTTCGGTGGTGACACTCCAAGGAGTAAGTCAATAGCACAGTCCCCTGGACGATGTGATGGCAGAGTGGAGGCCTTGATTTTGCTGAAGCCATTACTGTACAGGGCATATTCAGATGGTATGGTGGGTGGCACTGCAGAGGCAGAGCCCTCACTGGTGGTAGCTCTGCAGGTTAAGCTGAGACAACTTGTGAAGCAGGTAGAAGACCAGGACAGTTGTTCACCTGTCACTACGAGATGCTCTGTCATGACGACAAAGCCAGGGTTGTCCGAGGATGAGTGGCTGTTTGGGGAATGAGAGTTCCATGAGTTGAATGGTTTCGGTGTGGAAGACTCCAATCTGGAGGGTGATGCTCTGTGTCAGGTGCGTAAGGAAGCCTGTGCCCAATGGCTGCCCGTCCAGGGTGTTAACCTTTCTGATCTCCCCATCCCGGATCCGGGATCGTGAATACAGACTCAAGCTCATTACCATAACGCAACGTTAACTATTCATGAAAATCGCAAATGAAATGAAATAAATATGCTAGCTCTCAAGCTTAGCCTTTTGTTAACAACACTGTCATCTCAGATTTTCAAAATATGCTTCTCAACCATTGCAAAACAAGCATTTGTGTAACAGTATTGATGGCTAACATAGCATTTAGCGTAGCATTTAGCATTCAGCTGGCAACATTTACAAAAAAACAGAAAAGCATTCAAATAAAATCATTTACCTTTGAAGAACTTCAGATGTTTTCAATGAGGAGACTCTCAGATAGCAAATGTTCAGTTTTTCCTGAAAGATTATTTGTTTAGGACAAATCGCTCCGTTTTCTGCGTCACGTTTAGCTATGAAAAAACCCCTGTATCCAGGATTGTGTAAATCTATCAGCAAGCTCATTAGCATAACACAACGTTAGCTATTCATGAAAATCGCAAATGAAATGAAATAAATATGCCATCTCTCAAGCTTAGCCTTTTGTAAACAACACTGTCATCTCAGATTTTCAAAATATGCTTCTCAACCATAGGAAAACAATAATTTGTGTAAAAGCAGCTAGCTAGCGTAGCATTTAGCATTAGCATTTAGCGTTAGCATTAGCGTTAGCATCCAGCACGCAACATTTCAACAAAAACATAAAAGCCTTCAAATAAAATCATTTACCTTTGAAGAACTTCAGATGTTTTCAATGAGGAGACTCTCAGTTAGATAGCAGATGCTCAGTTTTTCCAAAAAGATTCTTTGTGTATTAGAAATAGCTCCATTTTGTACATCACATTTGGCTACCAAAAAAAACGAAAAGTCAGTCCTCAAAACGCGAACTTTTTTCCAAATTAACTCCATAATATCGACTGAAAACATGGCAAACGTTGTTTAGAATCAATCCTCAAGGTGTTTTTCACATATCTCTTCGATGATATATCGTTCGTGGAAGTGTGCTTTCTCTCCTGAATCCCAGGAGAAAATGCCCGCACCTGAAGATTACGCACAAATTTAGACAAAGGACACCGGGCGGACCCCTGGAAAATGTAGTCTCTTATGGCCAATCTTCCAATGATATGCCTACAAATACGTCACAATGCTGCCGACATCTTGGGGAAACGGCAGAAGGTCTAAGCTTATTCCTGTCGCATTCACAGCCATATAAGGAGACATTAGAAAACAGAGCTTCAGAAATTCTGCTCATTTCCTGTTTGACGTATCATCTTGGTTTCGCCTGTAGAATGAGTTCTGGGGCACTTACAGACAAAATCTTTGCAGATTCTGAAACTTCAGTGTGTTTTCCTTCCAAAACTGTCAAGAATATGCATAGTCGAGCATCTTTTTCGTGACAAAAAACGGGAACGTTTATTATCCAAAAATGAAATAGCGCCCCTAGAGATGCAACTGGTTAAGGGAGTGGTGACAGGTGTTAGATCAATGTCAAGCTCTAATACTAGCTGGTGATCAATAAAATTACCTGCTGCTCCCGGCTATCAAGTCCTCTAAGTACTTAGTAACCCCCTTCATAGTTATCAATACTGGGATGGAGAATTGCTCCTGGGAAATATTTAGAAATGAGGACACGCCTACCTGCATGGCAGCAGAGGGACCCTTCTCATCTCTCCATGGGGGGGGGGGGTGAACAGGACAATGGCTGAGTAGATCTTTCCCCCCACAGTATAGGCAGAGCCCTTCTTGGATCCACCTTTGATGTTCGATACACGGGAGATAAGCATGGCCCAAATGCATGGGCTCTGGAAGACTCGGATGGGTTGATTGGGGCGGCAGGGTAGCCTAGTGGTTAGAGTGTTGGACTAGCATCCGAAAGGTTGCAAGTTCAAATCCCTAAGCTGACAAGGTACAAATCTGTTGTTCTGCCACTGAACTGGCAGTTAACCCACTGTTCCTAGGCCGTCATTGAAAATATGAATTTGTTCTTAACTGACTTGCCTAGTTAAATAAAGGTAAAATAAATTGAATCATGGAAAGAGAAGGTTTTGGGTTCCTGGGTGGCAGAGTTCGTTGGCGGTCAGTCGATGGACATACGAATGTAATGATTTAAATCCTGAAGGTCACTTCTACAGGCCAGCACCGCCTGAAGTTCCCTGTTGAGCCCTCTTTGGTAGATTGTAAGTAAAGCAGCCTCACTCCATCCAATCCCTGCAGCCATGTTATGGAACTCGAGGGTATACTCAGCAGCTGAATTGCGTCCTTGTTGAAGTTCTTTGCAAAGGTCTCTTATAGGACGACAGGAAGGAAAGTGATCGAATATCTCTTTGAAGAGGATGTGGAAATGGGTATCGGATCCGAGTTCAGTGCTGTTGGCAGTCCATATCGCGGTGGCCCAATCCAGGGCTTTGCCTGTGAGTAGAGACAAAATCCACCCCGCTCTTGTCGGTGGCGAACTTAGTGGGGTTGTGCTCAATGTATTTGCTGCATTGCATCAGAAAGCCCTGACATTTCCAAGGTGAACAATCATATTTTCCAGGAATGGATATGAATGAAGGAAGGCTATGGGTTACGATACTGTACCTGGTATGGGAGGAATAGGGATAGGCTGGCGGAGAAGATGGCAGATTTCCGACATACGCTCCTCTTGCTGGGTTAGGCGCCGCTGTAGCTCTGCTGAATCCATTCCATTTTTAGGTGAGGTATTCTGTAATGACTACTCAGGGAGAAAAGGTGTAGATTCACACGCAAAGCCCAGGAGGTGTTTATTTCGCCTTCGCAGGCATGCAATGGTCATACACAGGTAGGTATACAGGCAGGTGAATCAAAACTAAGATTGGAGGCTATAACTGGTTCTCACAAACAAGCTAGGAAAAAGGCTTAGTAGAATGCAAATGAACAATACCTCAAAGGCACAAACAGAATGAACTGAACTAAATAAGGAACTGATGAGACCAGGTGAGTAACTAACACAGGTGAAATCAATGAACATAAATGAAAGACAGGGCTACAAATAAACAGAACACAAGGTTGACTAAGAAAATAAATACAGAACCTTACAGCTTCCCTGGGGTTGGAGAAGAATAAAATGACATGACCCAAATTTAGTCAAAGTAAATCAAAAAGACGTGTGGTATTATTAGGGGGTGGATTCAGAGAAGATATTGGTATTTCCAGAACACCAAACAATGGTTATATGGAATGGAATCTAGTAAGTGAGATATATTATTTGCAGAACACATGGACAGTAGCTTGGTGCTATCATCAAGGCTTCTGCCTTACGAATTGGGCATCGCAGCGCAATCTGTGGTAATATACTCTATGTTATCAACAGTCAAATTAATTGACAGTAAACAATGCTGAATCCTGAGATACAACCACTTTGTGCTCAAAGTAGTCAATCTAGACCCAGGAGTCATCCGTTTTGACTTACAGTGGTTGGCAGTTAAAATACAATGTCTAAACTCTGGTCTCGGTTTTACAAATTAGTTTAATTGCTGCAACACCCTTTTCTACTGCCTCTTGGAGACGGAAAATAACTTTGTTCCTGAGAACACTCAGGGTCCTCTCCTCTCCCCATGCCTCTGTCTATGTTAAATACCCAGGTAATTAAACAAGTGAAGCCCTGCTGACCTGGCACATTTTTTTTTACTTGTAATTAGCTTGCTAACTCTCCAGCTCATTCTCACTGTCCAAATGTTGACAATATTCCTTCCAATTACCAAATACCGCTGAAAACATGGATTTTGTGAGACCTTGATTTACACATTTTTTGTTACCTTTTTCTCCATTTATTTCAATGCACTGTCATTTTCGGTACTGATCTCCAGGTTAAATCATTGATTTATTGCTGTATGCCATCCATCATGTCTTGTCCTATATGTTTCTACCATCCCCACCTCGCATGTCACTTTATTATTTCCATGGATCCTCCTGACTATTCCTCAAAATCCATCAGACATAGTAGGAAATGAACACACTGATTATAGCCGTCTAGCTATTTTGGGCGTAATGATTCATCTGATAAACACCAAATTAATTGGTTTGAAATATTCCGGGGACATGAATCAAAGGCTGTATTGGATTGAAGTAAATGAAAATCACTTGACTGGAAGAAATGTTAAATTAGCTTGAAATACATTGTTTTAGCACATTTTGTCACGCCTGATCCTGCTTCCACTCTCTGGCGCTAAAGGGCGCCAGGCTACACTTCATTACGCGCATTTGCGCCTCAGCCGGCCCATCAGGCTTTCACACCTTAGACGGATCGTCAGGCTCCCACGCCTCAGCCGGGCTTGTCGGGATCCCACATCTCATCCGGGCTCGTTGGGATGCCACACCTCAGCCGGGCTCGTCGGGATCCCACGCCTCAGCTGAGTTCATCGGGATCCCACGCCTCAGCCGGGCTCGTCGGGCTCCCACGCCTCAGCCGGATCATCGGACTCCAACGCCACAACCGGATCGTCGGGCTCCCACGTCTCAGACGGATCGTCAGGCACCCACGCCTCAGTGGGATTGTCTGGCTTCTATGTCTCAGATGGCTAGTCCAGCGCCATGCCTTGGCATTTAATGTTCACTCCCTGTACTTGCTTCTCTTCTCCAGCGTCTGCCCTTACAACATCCAACCTTTATGCCCTTTGGTTATGGTGAAAAGTTGTTTATGTGTCCTCCAAAAATAACATGATTGGAACCACTTTCGAGGGAAAATAAACTGGGGTTGTGTTTCACAGTCATTTTACTATTGTTCCTAACACTATTGTTCTGAACACTGGATTTTAACAAATCCCGTTTAAAGCTGTAAAATGACTTTCAAGATAAAACACATCCTGTATTATCTAAAAATGTATTTAAAGAAAAATGATAGTGTTTAAACACCAGAAGCATATCTGGAATAATTTAACTCTCAACTGAATTATCTCAACCCAATCTGTCTACAGGGAAGATTTGATGTGGGTAATTACAGCAGATCAGACCGGTTTGTTAATAGTGATTCTAAAAGCACAGACATTTCCCACAGAGAAGGAAACATTCCCTCTTAATTGAAATCCTGAACATAATTAGTCAGTGGCTGCTGAGAAGAGAATCATTCTAGAACTTTGCTGATCAGAGGTCAGTGGGCTCCAGGTACACGGCTAACTCCACTCAGTGATTGGTTCGTCTGGCTGGGTACATACTCATTACTGGGTACACAGCCCGGGGCAATGTCACAGGAGCTGGAGCCGTATCTGTGTGTGTGGGTGGGTATCCAACAGCATGCATGAGCAATGCATGAAAATACACAGACTCATCCCAGGTGTTCCTTCAGCAGGTTACCATGTATGAGAATGCTAATGTTGTTAGGAATATTAATGTAGATATATAACCTCCTTGACTGACTGCAGCTGCACTAACCATGGATGACGTCTGAAAATGCTTGCCACATGTTGCATCGGTGGCAACATGCCACATAACACACATTTAATCGAATTATAGGGGGCCTACTTTACAGATTAGCCACTTCAAATGAACTAACATTGGTGCTAATTAATTAACTGCACCTGCAGTAGTTATTGTTCACTGGATTGCAAGTGAGGAATAAAGGGAACTGCACCACCAACCACACAAATTATATCTTACAAGCTAATGTTGTCACGTTCTGACCTTAGTTCCTTTGTTATGTCTTTGTGTTAGTTTGGTCAGGGCGTGAGTTGGGTGGGTTGTCTATGTTCCATTTTCTATGTTGTGTTTTTGCCTTTGGCCTGGTATGGTTCTCAATCAGAGGCAGGTGTCGTTAGTTGTCTCTGATTGAGAATCATACTTAGGTAGCCTTTTCCCACTTGTGTTTCGTGGGTGTTTATTTCCTGTTTAGTGTTTTTTCATTCACTTTACGGGACTGTTTGTTTGTCGTTTTGGTCAGTGTTCAGTTATTTTATTAAAAACATGAACACTTACCACGCTGCGCTTTGGTCCTCACCTACTTCCAACACAGACGATCGTTACAAATGTCCTCTATCCTATGCTCTCAAATTTTGCAGAATATAAAGGCTGATCTCCCTGTCAAGTCTTTCAATATGCTTGGCTCTACACTACTCCTCTCCTTATGCCACTGATGGATTAGCTTGTTAACACTCTACTAAGACATTGTGTTACACAGAGAACATGGGAAGAACACTCCTAACACCCGAACACTGATATGCGTGATATGGCATTGGGAAATTAAGAGTTTCTTAATTTCCGTTGATCTTTAATGACCTCTAGTGACAACATAAACAAAGATTGATTCCAGCAGCGCTAAGGTTAGCCACGCATAACTAATCTAGGAATTATAGATGATGTGTTGCTCTTTCAAAGATTGAGGTTATGTCAAAGAGATAATGAGATCTTGTCAATTAATAGCAAAATGATTATCAGAAGAAAATGACAGTGACACTCTTGAAATTATTCATTCAAGCGTTGATAGACAATGTCTAAAGATTCTAACTAGAAAGTAATTTTGCAGCTGTGTCTGCTCTAGGGGAGTTGTTTGTAATGCCATAGCTAACGTGTTTTACATTTTGTGGGTGTCTAGGTGTGTTTCATTGTGTCTTCTGATTACGTATGTAATCCCCTTCATGTCTTGAGGCACATAAGGCATCCACAAGAGAGAACCACTGCTTCCGCTATGTGGCTATTTTGGTGAGCGTTCCCCATGTCAGGCCACACTCCATCTCCTTTTGTAATTTTCTTCTCCATGTTTCTTTTGGTCATCCTGGATTTTTCTTCTCATCTGTTGTCCAGCATAGGGCAATCACATGGCATGCATCTGATGGTAGTCTGCATATAGTCTGCTGATAACAATCCAAATCAATGCTGAAACCCTAACTCTGTCCTCAATGTCCTCTAGAAAAATCTGGCCCATACACTCGATATTTAGAAACTAATGGAGTTGCAATTTAGAACATTGAAAGCAATTTATATGACTCCAGCAGCTATGGAGTGTATGAGCAACAGTACACGACTCACTAACACCACAAACTCGAACCGATTCTAGGAACAAAGACTCCATACTTGTTTATAACTGACTATATCTCAGGGGAAGGGATAAGCAGTGACATGTCAAGTCAAGGTCCATGCTTACTTTTGTTTTCCTTCCATAAATGATTATTGACTTGGGAGAGGTGCCTCTAATCAAAGACAGATTTAAAAAGGCTCTGGTTTCCCCCCACAAGGGACAGATAGCAGGAAGCTACGTAGAGCGGTGAATCATCTTGCCAAAGTGCAAAGAGAGAATTCTAAAGGGAAAAAATGACAACACATGAATCAGATGGAGAAAGCTGTTGGATTGGATGGTGTTTCTGAGCTTTGATTCCCAGCATTTTTTCCCCCTCATCATTCCTGTAGCTCCCTTGCATTCCAGCAGCAGGCTTATTTGTTACTATCCCCAAAAACAAAGCTGGCACTCGCCACATCAATACTGCACACAGTTTGTAGGGAGAGAGAGGCAAGAGTGAGAAACCGGGGAAGAATCAAAGTGAGGGAGACAGAGAGAGAGGCCCAAAATGAAAAATAACTCCAAAACCAACACCTCGAGGTGCTTGGCAATCATAGGCAGAGATTTTCAGGCGCTGCAGACAACAGATTCACAAACAAAGCTCAGGCCGGAATGGTGTCGCCTGTGATTGATTCTCCCAGCCCGACTGATAAGTTTGCTGTGGTAGGCATTCTGCAGAGAAAAGAATGTGTTGAAGTGAAGGAAAAACAATGTTGGAACTTGATGCATCACAGCCAATATGTTGGCCAGCAAAACTGGTTCTGAGGCAGTAACCTTGGAGAGGAAAGCAGCAGGTACAGATATTATGTGCAGTCTTGTTCTTCTGTTTGTCAGGCGAGTTCCTCAACATAAAATCACATGGTTACATTTATATAATGTTATAATGTTATATCTGCATGTTTACTATATTTTAATTCTCAAAATATGCATACAACTGTCATAAACATAACTTAGCATGTCATGGTAGACCATGTGTTGACAAATCATACTAACCATTCCCCTTTTTCTGTTTTCTGTGTAGACCTGCAATATCTGACATCACATACAACTAATGCATGCAGTGGCAAGAGTTACCTGCCCCTGGTGATGTCTTATTTCACACGAGGAAACAACCATGCTAAAATGGTTGATCACTCAGAAGCCTTCTGTTAGTGAAGCTTTTGATGAGGGAATGGCCAGAGGGGAGCTGGGTTGTACAGTCAGACATTCGTTCTCTCCTGTTCTTCTCATCGCTCTTGCAAGCTGACTATCTTCTCTTGCCAAATACAGATTCCCTCCTCCACATACTAAATGAAAACCAAATTAAGACAGGACTAATAAGCTGTGTGGGAGCAACAGGCATTTTATTTTTTTCTCCTCCAACACAGAACGCACAGTGTGAGAGAAGAAAAAGGTGTAGCAACTTGCCAGCGAAGAGTTTAGAGTATCACACTGAGCCTCCGTCAGTCTTCTATCAGCACAGAGACTCAGGAACTGCTCCAGGCGCCAACGACACATCAACAGATTTGTATGCTACAGCCTTAAGAAAGGCAGACGCCGTGGCAAACAAACACACACAATTAGGAGACAGTGGATGGCGTGGCTGGGGAACAGGGAGCTGAAGATTTCTGGGAGGAGGTGTGAGGTGTTCTCGGGGGCTCATTACAGGATACGGTGGCAATGCTGGACAGTCATGGGGGGTGAGGGGATTGGGGGAGGAGGGGTGGGGGTGTGGGGAGGTGGTTGGTAGTGATGTATTCAGAGTCTCATTAGGAGAGACAGACCAGGCCACAGGAGAGCAGGGAGCACACAGTCACTAGGCCTCATTACAGAATGGCAGGGGATAGGACCGGGCCAGGCCATGGAGCCTGTCAGGGTGACATTACTGCCAATACCCAGACAGAACCAGGTTGAGCTAGCGTCTATGTGATGGGACCAGGACAGCTCTCTGTACTCTGACTGGCATTCAGTGCACTCTACTGTATGTGATCTTCCTATGTTAACATCACACAGGATGATCTTCAACAAACCACATAGTGGGGATTTCACAGCTGTTGGCAAGTGGCCCTGGTTTGAAATGGGTAGAAGCGGTGATAGTGATGAATACATTTCCTCCGGCAATGTGGCAGCAGGGTATTGGTTGCGGGTTGTGAAATTGGCAAGAATAAGGCTCCAGCTCATGATGCTGGTTGAGAAATGGCCCACCTGCCTTTGTCCTGGAATTCATGTGTGTGTGATTGGTGTGTCCATGGCTACTCACTGTGTGCCCATACAATGGTAATGCGCTGGGACGCTAAAAGGGAGCCAATTAGGATGGGGCATCTCGACGACAGGAAGCATGTCAATTGAGCTGATGGAGCTGAAACTCCTGCGCAGGGCAGAAAACTGGCAGGGTGTGGGAGCCTGAAGGGGGATCGTGCTTGCTTTAGCCCACTCACCAACCCCACTCGGGTGTTAAGGGACTCCACACAGCTCCAGAAGAGGCCCCCTTTAGAGCACAGAAAAAAATATTTCTCCATCATCCCCAATTTCCATCGGTTGTCCTCTGAAATATATGTGAGAGCACCTTGTCTCTTCCCCTCATCTTTCCAGCAGAACCCTTGTGTGATGATGCCTGTGATCTCTCACCGTCAGATGTATTATTCATTGGGCTTTTTTTCTAATGACGTGATAATGCTCCCCAAAATAGGAAAATGCTCATTAAACTACCATTGAATATAGATCACACCTTAAAGCCAGGCAGCAAATAGAAGCAAAAAAAGTTGAAGAGAGCAGCATTGTGAGAGTGAAAGATGGATGGATAAAATATGCAGGCAAAGGAGCATTATCAACCTTTGACTCTGCTCATACAACATTAAACTGAAATTAAAAATATATTTTATCTAGAGTTTAGAACTGGTTTACTACTATGTATTCTTTAATTAATTAAAACTCAGAACCAATGTGGGAAGAGCAGATGATTAACGAAGAGTCATCCGACTGGGCATGGCTCTCCCCTTCCCTTCTCTTGGCTCTGCACCCTCATCTAAATCCTCCCTATGTTTGGAATTACATAATCATTTGAAATCGCAACTTTTCATTAAAACAGGCCAAATAATTTATTTAGTTAATTTCTTCCCTCTTTCTGCCATCGGCGGACTAGATTCTATCAATCCCATGCGCACAAATCACATTTGCAAAGTCTTCAACTTTTCACAAATAAATTATGCATGTCTACATTCTTTGCCTTCCTTGTCTCATAAGATTAATTTAAATTGGGTTAAATAGAAAATATACAGTACCAGTCAAAGGTTTGGACACACCTACTCATTGAAGGATATTTCTTTATTTTTACTATTTTCTACATTGTAGAATAATAGTGAAGACATCAAATTTATGACATAACACATATGGAATCATGTAGTAACCAAAAAAGTGTTAAACAAATAAAAATATATTATATATTTTAGATTCTTCAAAAGAGCCACCCTTTTCCTTGATAACAGCGTTGCAAATTCTTGGCATTCTCTCAACCAGCATCACTTGGAATGACTTTCCAACAGTCTTGTTCCCACATAGACTGAGCACTTGTTGGCTGTTTTTCCTTCGTTCTGTGGTCCAACGCATCCCAAACCATCTCAATTGGGTTGAGGTTAGGTGATTGTGGAGGCCAAGTCATGTGATGCAGCACTCTCCTTCTTGGTCAAATAGCCCTTACACAGCCTGGAGGTGTGTTGGGTCAATGTCCTGTTGAAAAACAAATGATAGTCCTACTAAGCACAAACCAGATGGGATGGCATATCACTGCAAAATGCTGTAGTAGCCATGCTGGTTAAGTGTGCCTTGAATTCTAAATAAATCACATACAGTGTCACCAGCAAAGCACCCGCACACCATCACACCTCCTTCATGCTTCACGGTGGGAACAACAGATGCAGATATCATCCGTTCACCTACTCTGCATCTCACAAAGACACTGCAAATTTGACTCATCAGACCAAAGGACAGATGTCTATTGTCCATTGCTCGTGTTTCTTGGCCCAAGCAAGTCTGTTCTTAATATTGGTGTTCTTTGGCAGTGGTTTCTTTGCTGCAATTCGACCATGAAGGCCTGATTCACACAGTCTCCTCTGAACAGTTGATGTTGAGATGTGTCTGTTACTTGAACTCTGTGAAACATTTATTTGGGCTGAAAATTCTGAGGCTGGTAAATATAATGAACGCATCTTCTTCAGCAGAGTTAACCTCTGGGTCTTTCTTTCCTGTGGCGGTCCTTATGAGAGCCAGTTTCATCATAGCGCTTGATGGTTTTTGTGACCTCAGTTCTTGAAATGTTCCGTATTGACTGAACTTCATGTCTTAATGTAACGATGGACTGTCATTTTGCTTTGCTTATTTGAGCTGTTCTTGCCATAATATGGACTTGGTCTTTTACCAAATAGGGATATCTTCTGTATACCACCCCTACCATGTCACAACACAACTGATTGGCTCAAATGTATAATGAAGGAAAAAGATTCCACAAACTAAGTTAACAAAGCACTCCTGTTAATTGAAATGCATTCCAGGTGACTACCTCGTGAAGCTGGTTTAGAGAATACCAAGAGTATGCAAAGCTCATCAAGGAAAAGCTTGGCTACTTTGAAGTATAGAATTATTATTATTTTGTAACACTTTTTTGGTTACTACATGATTCCATATGTGTTATGTCATAATTTTGATATCTTCACTACATTAATAAAGAAACAGCCTGGAATGAGAATGTGTGTCCAAACTTTGGACTGGTACTGTTTTTGATGTTTATTACTTTGTTGAAGTTCATGTGAATACCCTGGGAGCCAATCTGTATTCTGTATTCTTTCTCCTCTCTAAGAAAAATGTAATATGTCTACCAAGTAGGCTATGCAGCTCAAGGTCAGTCGAAATCGCTGGTGACTTAAATTAATGACAACTAATTTGCACAGTCAGATCTTGTTAGATCTCTTGAAATTATATGTTTAGAAGGAAGTGTGAGAAAAGGTGTAGAATTAACTCATATCCAATTTTATGGGGTAAAGGGAAAAAGCAGAATGGACTTTGCTTCTCTCTCTCGTGCTATTGTGCTATATTAGTGACTAATTTGTATGGTTAACCCCCTGCTATGTTTTTTTGTGTTCTTTCTCACCAGTTCTTAGGCAATTTGGCGCTCCTAGTGCCTGGGGTACTTTAATGCAAGCAAACTTAACTCCATTTTACCTCATTTTTGTATTAGCATGTCACATGTGCAATCAGAAGAAAAACTCCATAACACTTTTACTCCACACACAGAGACGCATACAAACCTCTTCCTCCCCCTCCATTTGGCAAATCTGACAATAATTATATCCTCCTGATTCCTGTTTACAAGCAAAAACTAAAGCAGGAAGTACCAGTAACTCGCTCAATATAGAAGTGGCCAGGTGATGCAGATGCTACGCTTCATGACTGTTTTGCTAGCACAGACTGGAATATGTTCCGAGATTAATCCAATGGCATTGAGGAGTATATCACCTCAGTCACCACCTTCGTCAATAAGTGCATCAACAACATTGTCCACACACGTACATATCCCAACCAGAAACCATGGATTACAGGCAACATCCGATCCCGAATTAAAGGCTAGAGCTGCCACTTTCAAGGAGTTGGATACCAATCCGGAAGCCTATAAGAAATCCTGCCATGCCCTCAGATTACCCAATCAAACTATCAAAGCATCAATACAGGACTAAGATTGAATCCTACTACACCACATCTGATGCTCATTGGATGTGGCCAGGCTTGAAAACTATTATGAACTACAAAGGGAAGCACAGCTGTGAGCTGTACAGTGACATGAGCCTACCAGCTAACTGCCTTTTATGCTCGCATCCGGAAAACCCTAGACCCACTCCAAATCGCATACCGCCACAACAGATCCACAGATAACGGAATCTCAATTGAGCTCCACACAGATAATGGAATCTCAATTGCGCTCCACACTGCCCTTTCCTACCTGGACATAAGGAACACATGCACTGCCGTTCAAAAGTTTGGGGTCACATAGAAATGTCCTTGTTTTTGAAAGAAAAGCACATTTTTGGTCCACTAAAATACCATTGGATTGATCAGAAATACAGTGTAGACATTGTTAATGTTGTAAATGACTATTGTACCTGGAAATGGCAGATTTTTTTATGGAATATCTAAATAGGCGTACAGAGGCCCATTATCAGCAACCATCACTTCTGTGTTCCAATGGCACGTTGTGTTTGCTAATCCAAGTTTATCATTTTAAAAGGCTAATTGATCATTAGAAAACCCCTTTGAAATTATGGTATCACAGCTGAAAACTGTTGCACTGATTAAAGAAGCAATAAAACTGGCCTTCCTTAGACTAGTTGAGTATCTGGAGCATCAGCATTTGTGGGTTCGATTACAGGCTCAAAATGGCTAGAAACAAAGATCTTTCTTCTGAAACGCGTCAGTCTATTCTTATTCTGAGAAATGAAGGCTATTCCATGCGAGAAATTGCCAAGAAACTGACAACGCTGTGTACCTCCCCCCCCCTGACAGAACAGCGCAAACCTACTCTAACCAGAATAAAAACAGGAGGGAGGCCCCGGTGCACAACTGAACAAGATGACAGGTGCATTAGAGTGTCTAGTTTGATAAACAGACGCCGCACAAGTCCTCAACTGGCAGCGTCAATAAATAGTACTCGCGACGAACCAGTCTCAATGTCAAAAGTGAAGAGGCTACTCCGGGATGCTGGCCTTCCAGGCAGAGTTCCTCTGTCCAGTGTCTGTGATTTTTTCCCCATCTTAATCTTTTCTTTTTATTGGCCATTCTGAGATATGGCTTTTTCTTTGCAACTCTGCCTAGAAGGCCAGCATCGACGGAGTCGTCTCTTCACTTTTGACATTGAGACTGTTGACGTTGAGTACTATTTAATGAAGCTGCCAGAGCCTGGTTCCTCTCTTAGGTATCTGCAAGTCTAGGGAGTTTTTACTAGCCACCGTGCTTCTACATCTACATTGTTTGCTGTTTGGGGTTTTAGGCTGGGTTTCTGTATAGCACTTTGTGACATTGGCTAATGTAAAAAGGGCTTTGTAAATACATTTGATTGATTGATTTCTGAGGCCAAGCTTCCTGTCATCCAATACCTATATACTAGGCGTTGTCAGAGGAAGGCCCCAGGTCCTAAAGGCTCCTTAACAGCTTCTACCCCCAAGCCATAAGATTGCTGAACAATTAATCAAATGGCCACCCGGACTATTGACATACACCCCCCCTTAGTTTTTACACTGCTGCTACTCGCTGTTTACTATCTAAGCACAGTCACTCTATCCCTACCTACATGTACAAATTACCTCGACTAATCTGTATCCCCGCACATTGACTCGGTACTGGTACCCCTTGTTTACAGCCTCGGTATTGTTATTTTTTTGTGTTACTTTTTATTTCATTTCTTACTTTAGTTGTAACCCATTCAAGTCCTTGTACAATATCAAAATGCACCACAGACCAAATTCTGTTTTGGTGTAAATGCATTAAATAATAAATACAATTGTCTAAACAGGCCACATTGACATTTTTAGATTGTTATTATCTATCGTGCCTCCAGTGTCAAAGTTGGGATTTTGAGAAAATGTGAAAAGAAAAAAAAAACATTAAAAAGGTTTATTCTTTAAAAGCGTATAGTAGTGTTTTTAGACCTGTTTCAAGCCCAAATATGCCAAATATTAATCAACTCACTGTCGTTTGTGAACTACAGACATGTATTTATCATACTATATTTAGTCTTTCGACACATCGGATTACTGTTTGTTTCACACTTCATGAATTAGGGGGTGTCCATTTTAAATAGAAGGAAATTACAGGCGGTGTGGGGACTCAGATAAGCTCCCCAGAGCTGTCCCTCCTGGGGGCGATTGAGATGCAGGAGGGTTGGAGTGGGGTCAGCCAGGAATGGAGAGCTGGGTAGAGTTTTATCAGAAAATGGAAAGGTTGATGCCATTTCCTGAATTATACAGCTCTCCCCATCACAATCCATGTTGAGTCAAGTGCTGTGTTTCTCTGGGGGACGTTTGGGAGCTAAGGGGCTCAAGACTGCTCCAAACCCAGGGGAAAGGTACTCTGGAGGCTGAGGAGAACCAGTCAGACTGGGGAGGATTGGAAGACATGGAGCTAGGTCACTCCAGACAGCATTAGCTGTGCTAGACGCCTCATGTCCAAATGCATGTCCAAATGTCGAGAATAATTGAACCTGGAGAATGTCCTGAAAGGTTAAAACGGAATGGACTAGGAATCCAGAGTTCAGTTCTATTTTTCAAAATGTGATCAAATATTTACAATTTTACATTTTAAAGGTCTTGACTTTCACACTTTCCAATATACATTTTTATTTTAAAATGTTCACTTTGACATGACTTAAAAACATACATTGTATGTTTACATAAAACCTGTACGATAGTGGTGGGTATCCTAGTGGTTAAGAGCTTTGGGTCAGTAACCGAAAGGTTGCTGGTTTGAATCCCCAAGCTAACTAGGTGAAAAGTCTATGCTCTTAAGCAAGGCACTTTACCCTATTTGCACCTGTGGTGTAAGAATATTTTACAATTTCTATTTCTGACAACTTTTACTTTACTTCACTACAGCGGTTCCTCCTTTAAAAGTTGTGTCTGCGGCACATCTTGAGGGTTGCGGAAGCATTCTGTGGCACGTTATCTATTTGTCAGCCATTTTATTACAGCAAGTTATTGCTAGTTTGACCACCAGAGGGCATCTTTGATAAGCATTTGATAGTCTTCCATATTGGCATTTCCAGAGAATTTAACACCTTTTTTGTAAGAACATAGTATATGGGATTGATTTTAAGAAATTTGGCTTAATTAATTTGATCAACATTATGGTGTTTCTATTCCAAGAAAAACGGAAAACAAAACACTCAGGGTTTCCATTAAGATGGAATGAAAAATATGGCACTGTACAATGTGAATGTCGGGAGTAGGCAAAATCAGGAGGATTGGAGGATTCTAAATTGTTTGCGTTCATTAGACAACTTTGTTCCAATATTTGTGTAAATCAGTGATATTTATTCCCATAGTAATTCGTTATGGATCCATAACTAAATCAACATCAACATTTTGAAAGAGTATTTTCATCATTATTTTATTAACGAAAGCATAAAGATGCTGAAGAAATACAATACCGTACAGTATATGCTTTTACATTTGGATAATAAAGCACTCTGAAGTTTCAAAAACTGTTTGCATGATGTCTGTGAGTCTAACAGAACTCGTATGGCAGGCAAAAACCTGAGAATAAATCCAAACAGGAAGTGAGAAATCTGAGGTTGGTATATTTTCAACCCATGTCCTATTGAAATCACATTGGGATATGAATGAAGGTTCACTTCCTAGGGCTTCCACTAGATGTCAACCATCCATAGAAACTGGAATGAGGCTTCTACTGTGTTGTGGGACTGAAAAAGAGGGAAATGAGTCAGGCTACTGGCAGAGAGACATTTTCTGGTCATACGCATTCCACATTATATCGACTTGAGACACAAAGACACAAAGGAATTCTCCCGGTTGAACTTTATTGATTTAGATTTATGATAAAAACATCCTAATGATTGATTCTGTACTTAGTTTGAAATTGTTTCTTCGACCTGTAATATAATTTTTTGAAGTTTTTGTCAGAAGAAATGGTCGACCAGCGTCTGCATAGGTGTACCAAACACGCTAACAAAAGTAGCTAATTGGACATAAATATCAGACATTATCGAACAGATCAAACATTTGTTGTGGATCTGGGATTTCTGGGAGTGCATTCTGATGAAGAGCATCTAAGGTAAGGGAATATTTATTATGTAATTTCTGGTTTCTGTTGACTCCAACATGGCGGCTAATTGTATTATATTTCTGAGTGCCGTCTCAGATTATTGCATGGTTTGCTTTTTCCGTAAAGTTTCTTTGAAATCTGACACAGCGGTTGCATTAAGGGGAGGTATATCTATAATTCCATGTGTATAACTTGTATTATGATCGACATTTATGATGAGTATTTCTGTTGAATCGATGTGGCTATGTAAAATCACTGGATGTTTTTGGAACTAGTGAACGAAACGTGCCAATGTAAACACAGAGATTTTTTCATATAAATTTGAACTTTATCAAACAAAATATAAATGTATTGTGTAACATGAACTCCTATGAGTGTCATCTGATGAAGATCAAAGGTTAGTGATTCATTTTCATCTCTTTGTGCTTTTTGTGACTCCTCTCTTTGGCTGAAAAACCGGCAGTTTTTCTGTGGCTTGGTGGTGACCTAACAATCGTTTGTGGTGCTTTCGCTGTAAAGCATATTTGAAATCGGACACTGTGGCGGGATTAACAACGAGATTACCTTTAAAATGGTATAAAATACATGTATGTTTGAGGAATTTTAATTATGAGATTTCTTTTGCTTTGAATTTGGCGCCCTGCACTTTCACTGGCTGTTGTCATATCATCACGTTAACGGGATTGCAGCCTTAAGATGGAATGGAAAATATGACGCTGCACAACATGAATACCCACAGGGTACGCTGGAGACTGGGTTCAATTCCCCGACGGCGAGGAAGGGGTAGGCTGTCCTTGTAAATAAGAATTTGTTCTTAACTGACTTGTCAAGTTAAATAAACGTTACACTAAGAGCAGAACATTTCTGCACCCTAATTTTCTAATTCTTGTTTTACCAATATCCAAATGGAGATTAAGTGAAAATAGAAATCTCAATGATTAATCAAGAGCAGTCCCCATGCTTGTCTCAGAGCAGCGCGAAACGTTGCTAAAACAAGGCACACCGTAAAGTGAATACATTATACTTTTAATAAAGATAGACACTAAACAAACTATACAAAATAACAAAACGAACGTGCAGCTATGATACAAAAGTGCAACTAGACATAGACAATAACCCACGAAATACCCAAAGAAGATGGCTGCCTAAATGGTTCCCAATCAGAAACAACAATAAATACCTGCCTCTAATTGAGAACCAATCTAGGCAACCATAGACATATATAAATACCTAGATGATAAACAAACCCATAAACCTACAAAACCCCTAGACAGTACAAAAACACATACATCACCCATGTCACACCCTGACCTAACCAAAACAATAAAGAAAACAAAGAGTACTCAGGTCAGGGCGTGACATAGAGTGAGCGAGAAAAAATACCATTCTTGAACATGGGGTGAGACGTTCTCACTAATTTGTAAAAAAAGACAGTTTGTTATTTAGAATTATTTATTTCTGGAGAAACCTAATTTGATTATTTAGCAGATATCACTTGCTTATATTCAGTCAACACATATCTTAAGAATATCATAGAATATTTGAACATTTTCATTTCTCAATGCTTGTCTCAGTGCAAACGATTGTCTCAGTGAAATGATGCTGAAATAATGTCCACAGCAAGAAGTCGATGTATTCTGTGCCCACTCATGGTACAGTTGAAGTCAAAAGTTTACATACACTTAGGTTGGAGTCATTAAATCTAGTTTTTCAACCACTCCAGAAATGTCTTGTTAACAAACTATAGTTTTGAAAAGTCGGTTAGGACATCTACTTTGTGCATGACACAAGTAATTTTTCCAACAACTGTTTACAGACAATTCACTGTATAACAATTCCAGTGGGTCAGAAGTTTATATACACTAAGTTGACTGCCTTTAAACAGCTTAGAAAATTCCAGAAAAGTATGTCATGGATTTAGACGCTTCTGATAGGCTAATTGACATAATTTGAGTCAATTGGAGGTGTACCTGTGGATGTATTTCAAGGCCTTCCTTCAAACTCAGTGCCTCTTTGTTTGACATCATGGGAAAATCAAAATAAATCAGCCAAGACATCAGAAATATATTGTAGAACTCCACAAGTCTGGTTCATCCTTGGGAGCAATTTCCAAATGCCTGAAGGTACCACGTTCATCTGTACAAACAATAGTACGCAAGTATAAACACCATGGGACCACGCAGCCGTCATACCGCTCAGGAAGGAGACGCGTTCTGTCTCTTCGAGATGAACGTACTTTGTTGTGAAAAGTGCAAATCAATCCCAGAACAACAGCAAAGGACCTTGTGAAGATGCTGGAGGAAACAGGTACAAACGTATCTGTATCCACAATAAAACGAGTCCTAGATCGACATAACTTGAAAGGACGCTCAGGAAGGAAGAAGCCACTGCTCCAAAACCGCCATAACAAAGCCAGACTACGGTTTGCAACTGCACATGGGGACAAAGATCGTACTTTTGGAGAAATGTCCTCTGGTCTGATTACATTTTTTTGTTTGGCAATAAAGAACATCATTATGTTTGGAGGAAAAGGGGGAGGCTTGTAAGCCGAAGAACACCACCCCAACCTTGAAGTACAGGGGTAGCAGCATCATGTTGTGGGGGTGCTTTGCTGCAGGAGGGACTGATGCACTTCACAAAATAGATGGCATCATGAGGAAGGAACATTATGTGGATATATTGAAGCAACATCTCAAGACATCAGTCAGGAAGTTATAGCTTGGTCAGCTCAACCAGCTTCACCTGGAATTATTTTCCAAAAGTCTTGTTCCCACATATGCTGACCACTTGTTGGCTGCTTTTCCTTCACTCTGCGATCCAACTCATACCAAGCCATCTCAATTGGGTCGAGGTCGGGTGATTGTGGAGGTCATGTGATGCAGCACTCAATCACTCTCCTTATTGGTAAAATAGCCCTTACACAGCCTGGAGGTGGGTTAGGTCAATGTCCTGTTGAAAAACAAATTATAGTCTGCTAAGTGCAAACCAGATGGGATGGCGTATTGCTGCAGAAAGCTTTGGTAGCCATGCTGGTTAAGTGTGCCTTAAATTCTAAATAAATTACAGACAGTGTCACCAGCAAAGCACCCCCACACCATCACACCTCCTCCTCAATGGTTCACGGTGGGAACCACACAGGCGGAGATCTTCGGTTCACCTGCTCTGCGTCTAACAAAGACACGGCAGTTGGAACCAAAAATCTCAAATTTGGAGTCATCAGACCAAAGGACAGATTTATACTGGTCTAGTGTCCATTGTTCATGTTTCTTGGCCCAAACAGTTATCTTCTTATTTTTAGTGGTTTCTTTGCAGCAATTCGACCATGAAGACCTGAATCACGCAGTCTCTGAACAGTTGAATTTGAGATGTGTCTGTTACTTGAACTCTGTGAAGCATTTATTTGGGCTGCAATTTCTGAGGCTGGTAACTCTAATGAATTTATCCTCTGCAGCAGAGTTAACTCTGTGTCTTCCTTTCCAAAGCCAGTTTCATCATAGTGCTTGATGGTTTTTGTGACTGCACTGAAGAAACTTTCAACCTTCTTGACATTTTCCGGATTGACTGAATATGTCTTAAAATAATGATGGACTGTCATTTTTTTTTTCTTATTTGAGCTGTTCTGGCCATAGTATGGATTTGGTCTTTTACCAAATATTATGTTTACCACCCTTACGTTATCACAACACAACTCAAACGCATTAAGAAGGAAAGAAGTCCCACCTGTGTAACTATTCCAGGTGACTATCTCATGAAGCTGGTTGAGAGAATGTCAAGAGTGTGCAAAACTGTCATCAAGACAAAGGGTGGATACTTTGAAGAATCTCAAATCTAAAAAATGTTTAGATTTGTTTAACACTTTTTAGTTTACTATACTATATTTTCTGAATGACTGTAAGATGTAAATATTGTGTCGTTCCTGGAAGCTGTTGCCGTAGTGATAACCAAAAGATACCATATGTGTTATTTCATAGTTTTGATGTCTTCATTATTACACTACAATGTAAAAAAATAGTACATTTAAGAAAAACCCTTGAATGAGTATGTGTGTCCAAACTTTTGACTGGTACTGTATAAGTACACTACTGTTCAAAAGTTTGGGGTCAGTTAGAAATGTCCTTGTTTTAAAAAATCCATTAAAATAACATCAAATTGATCAGAAATACAGTGTAGACATTGTTAATGTTGTAAATGACTATTGTAGCCGGAAATGGCTGATTTTTAATTGAATATCTACATAGGCGTGCATACGCCCATTATCAGCAACCATCACTCCTGTGTTCTAATGGCACGTTGTGTTAGCTAATCCAAGTTTCTAATTTTAAAAGGCTAATTGATCATTAGAAAACCCATTAGCAATTATGTTAGCACAGCTGAAAACTGTTGTGCGGACTTAAGAAGCAAATCTGGCCTTCTTAGACTAGTTGAATATCCAGAGCATCAGGATTTGTGGGTTCGATTACAGGCTCAAAATGGCTAGAAACAAAAACCAACCTTTCCTCCAAATATACCTCTGCTGTCTTCAACCAGGATCTCACCAATAACTGCCTCGTTGCCTGTGTCCATAATGGGTCTGCGATCAAACGACCACCCCTCATCAATGTCAAACGCTCCCTAAAACACTTCAGCGAGTAGGCCTTTCTAATCGACCTGGCCCGGGTATCCTGGAAGGATATTGACCTCATTCTATCAGCAGAGGATGCCTGATTATTCTTTAAAAGTGCTTTCCTCACCATCTTAAATAAGCATGCCCCATTCAAAAAATGTTGAACCAGGAACAGATGTAGCCCTTGGTTCACTCCAGACCTGACGGCCCTTGACCAGCACAAAAACATCCTGTGGCTTAGTGCATTAGCATCGATTAGCCCGCCCGATACGCAACTTTTCAGGGAAGTTAGGAACCAATATACACAGGCAGCTAGGAAGGCAAAGGCTAGCTTTTTCAAACAGAAATTTGTATCCTGTAGCACAAACTCCAAAAACTTCTGGGACACTGTAAAGTCAATGGAGAATAAGAGCACCTCCTCCCAGCTGCCCACTGCACTGAGGCTAGGAAACACTGTCACTACCGATAAATCAAAAATAATTTACAATTTCAAATTCAAGCATTTCTCTACGGCTGGCCATGCTTTCTTCCTGGCTACCCCTACACCGGTCAACAGCCATGCACCCCCCACAGAAACTTGCCCAAGCCTCCCCTATTTCTCCTTTCTCCTTCACCCAAATCCAGATAGCTGATGTCTGAAAGAGCTGCAAAATCTGGACCCCTACAAATCAGCAAGGCTATACAATCTGGATCCTCTCTTTCTAAAATGATCCGCCGAAATTGTTGCAACCCCTATTACTAGCCTGTTCAACCTCTATTTCGTATCATCTGAGATCCCCAAAGATTGGAAAGCTGTCACGTCATCCCCCTCTTCAAAAGGGGGAGACACTCTAGACCAAAACTGCTACAGACCATTATCTATCCTACCCTGCCTTTCTATGGTCTTCGAAAGTCAAGTTAACAAACATATCACCAAACATTTCGAATCCCACCATACCTTCTCTGCTATGCAATCTGGTTTCCGAGCTGGCCATGGGTGTACCTCAGCCACGCTCAAGGTCCTAAACGATATCATAATCGCCATCGATAAGAGACAATACTGTGCAGCTGTATTCATCGACCTGGCCAAGGCTTTCGACTCTGTCAATCACCTTATTTTATCGGCAGACTCAACAGTCTTGGTTTCTCAAGTGACTGCCTCGCCTGGTTCACCAACTGTGTGTGAAATTGGAGGGCCTGTTGTCCGGACCTCTGGCAGTCTCTATGGGGGTGCCACAGGGTTCAATTCTCGGGCCGACTGTCTTCTCTGTATACAATCAATGATGTCGCTCTTGCTGCTGGTGATTCTCTGATCCACCTCTACGCAGACGACACCATTCTGTATACTTCTGGTCCTACTTTGGACACTGTGTTAACTAACCTCCAGACAAGCTTCAATGCCATACAACTCTCCTTCCGTGGCCTCCAACTGCTCTTAAATGCAAGTAAAACTAAATGCATGCTCTTCAAAAGACTCACATTATGCATCTCCAATCCAAAATGTAATCTAGAATCGGCTTCCTATTTCGCAGCAAAGCATCATTCACTCATGCTGCCAAACATACCCTCGTAAAACTGACTATCCTACCGATCCTTGACTTCGGTGATGTCATTTACAAAATAACCTCCAACACTCTACTCAGCAAATTGGATGCAGTCTATCACAGTGCCATCCTTTTTGTCACCAAAGCCCCATATACTACCAACCACTGCGACTTGTATGCTCTCGTTGGCTGGCCCTCGCTTCATATTCGTTGCCAAACCCCACTGGCTCCAGGTCATTTATAGGTTTTTGCTAGGTAAAGCCCAACCTTATCTCAGCTCACTGGTGACCATAGCAGCACCCACCCGTAGCATGCGCTCCAGCAGGTATATTTCACTGGTCACCCCCAAAGCCAATTTCTACTTTGGCCACCTTTCCTTCCAGTTCTCTGCTGCCAATGACTGGAACGAACTGCAAAAATCACTGAAGCTGGAGACTCCCTCCCTCACTCCCTCACAAGCCCTCAACTGGCAGCTTCATTAAATAGTACCTGCAAAACCCCAGTCTCAACGTCAACAGTGAAAGGGCGACTGCGGGATGCTGGCCTTCCAGGCAGAGTTGCAACGGAAAAGCCATATCTCAGACTAGCCAATAAAAATAAAAGATTAAGATGGGCAAAAGAACACAGACAGTGGACAGAGGAACTCTGCCTAGAAGGCCAGCATTCCGGAGTAGCCTCTTCACTGTTGACGTTGAGACTGGTGTTTTATGGGTACTATTTAATGAAGCTGCCAGTTGAGGACTTGTGAGACATCTGTTTCTCAAGCTAAACACTCTAATGAACTTGTCCTCTTACTCAGTTGTGCACCGGGGCCTCCCACTCCTCTTTCTATTGGTTAGAGCCAGTTTGCGCTGCACTGTGAAGGGAGTAGGACACAGCGTTGTATGAGATCTTCAGTTTCTTGGCAATTTCTCACATGGAATAGCCTTCATTTCTCAGAACAAGAATAGACTGAGGAGTTTCAGAAGAAAGTGCTTTTTGTTTCTAGCCATTTTGAGCCCGTAATCAAACTCACAAATGCTGATGCTCCAGATACTCAACTTAGTCTAAGGCCAGTTGTATTGCTTATTTAATCCACACAACAGTTTTCAGCTGTGATAAAATAATTGCTAAAGGGTTTTTTAATGATCAATTAGCCTTTTAAAATTATATACTTGGATTATCTAACACAACGTGCCATTAGAACACTGGAGTGATGGTTGCTGATAATGGGCCTCTGTACGCCTATTTAAATATCCCATTACAAATCAGCCATTTCCAGCTACAATAGTCATTTACAACATTAACAATGCCTACACTGTATTTCTGATCAATTTGATGTTATTTTAAATGGACAAAAAATGTGCTTTTCTTTCAAAAACAAGGACATTTCTAAGTGACCCCAAACTTTTGAACGGTAGCGTATATATAATATACAGTAGCAAGACAGGGGCTGCTGCTCTCCAGGGAATTAAATAACTATGCTAATAAAGTTGGAGTGGAAATAATTCACAGCATCAGTGCATCTCCTCTACTCTGGCCGCCCATAAACCCTGAGGATGTATACAGTAGAACCCTGCATGTCCTGGTGCAGAGCCAAGGAAGAGTGTTTATGTATTTTGATGTGTTCATTACAGTACATAGCGTTTTACCTGCATTATAAATATTTTTCACGGCATGATTTCAACCAATGTGAAACATAAGAGCATAGATCAATGGTATACTATTATGTCCACCATTACTCAAGTCTCTTTTTTCTTCTCCAAATATGCCTGCATTATATTTCTGAGTTGGTGTAGACAAAGTACATTTGTAAGTGCATTTTTTACTTGTTACCCAGGGCTATGGATTTCATATACAAGCCTGGTTGATGACTATTTTTGAATAATCATTCCATTACAAGAACATGTCTCAAGTGGGTTTCCTCAAAATAAACATGTTTTCTCAAGGCAATATTTGTTCTACCCTGCTTTGACAAAAAGTACATGTTTAAAACATATGGCAAACAATGTAAAGATCTGGCTACACAGTTGATAACTTCACAGTAAAATGGTTAATTTGGTTTGTAAACCTCCCTTTTACAGTGAATTCACTAACATCCTACTCCCGTTTAATGCCACTCCCATTAGTTGAAATAACATATTTAACAGACAATAAAATGCTTACACGGGACTAAAAAGTGTCAGACTATGATATCAGATTACCCTATTGATCAGTAGCTACAGACCGACTACTGTGTGTTCATTTAACAGAGTGGATTCCCCACACATTACTTAACTGTTGGTTCAAATTAAGGGGCATCTGTTTACCTACAGTGTAGCCTTTTATTAGAATCAGCATAAACATTGAACTAATGTATTTTCATGAAAGCGATGAGGTGGTTATATACAGTTATACAGTTATATACACAAACTTCATACAATTTCATTCTAGAATTTAAACCAAGACCTTTTATTTTCTCTCCAACCCTACGCGTGATGATGAATAGGTATCGTGTAAGCTCTCGATGGGAACTGCATTGTTCATGGACAATTTACACAGAAATGTGCGGGCAAAGTCTGGAGCCATGATGTGTTAACATACCGTCCTGAGATGAGTCACACTGATGCCTTCTGACAGGCTTCATTCAGCTGGTGAGAGAGGCAGAGGCTAACCAGGAGTGCAGCTCTGCCCAAACACATGCTGCGTGCCAGCCTTCATCTTGCTCCAATGAGATGAGAGTACAGGAGGTAAAAATAACGAGTTCGGTAGGTACTGTAACTGTACAGTACAGTATGGGAGATGTGACTGGCTGGGATTTAAAGTATGCACTAGCTGCTGGTAATTCAGGGATGAACTGTAGAAGACCTTGATAGTAAACATCTCTTTTGTTTTGGTTTAGTTTTGTAGGACTATATAGTGTAATCTGAATATAGAAGTACAATGCCATATGTGAAGCTCATTCATAAAAACAAACAGTTATACACTCAGAGCTGTCTGCTTATCCATCAGTTAATCCCTGTTTAAAAAATATCTATTGTGGTAAATGTTCATGTTGTTTTCAGACCATGCCTTAGCTATATTGTGGTGTACATATGCTGTACATCTGAATGATACATACTGTAAATCCACTGGATTAACCTGTCTACGATACTGGTTCCCAATTGGGAATCAACCCTCCCACGTGCAGCTGGAACGGTGGCGCATGGAACGCAAAAATATTCTTAAAAATATTTAACCTCCACACATTAACAAGTCCAATAGCTCAAATGAAAGATAAACATCTTGTTCATTTAGCCAGCAAGTCAGATTTCTAAAATGTTTTACGGCGAAAACATAGCACATATATATGTAAAACCACCACCAGACACAGCTCATTTCAATAGCCAAAACATGCAATCAACAAACGCAGGATTAAAAAATAAATCGCTCACTAACCTTTTGAAAATCTTCATCAGATGACAGTAATATGACATATTACACAGTACATATTTTTTTTTTTCAATAATATGCCATTTATATCCATAAATGTCCATTTACAGTGAGTTCACCTTCAGAAATTACTCAAAAACGCCCGCAGGAAATCTATGTAGCGCGGCAAGATAACGTAAAATAGACATCATAAACTTTGACTAAATATACATGTTCTACATATAGTTAGAAAGATACACTGCTTCTTTATGCAACCGCTGTGTTAGATTTATTTTTAACGTTACAGAAATCGCACACTATTCCATATGCTGAGACAGCGCTCAGTTCCAAGCTACATTTCCACGTAATGTTGGAGTCAACAGAAACACAGATTTAAGCATAAATATTCCCTTACCTTCGATGGTCTTCGTTCAGAATGTTCTGGAAGGCTTCATACTTACCCAATACATCGTTTGGTTTCAAGTCTTGCGTCTTTGTATTAGCTACTGCTAATAACATCAGCTGAAATGCACCCAAAACGTCCTCTGGTCCGGATAAGTTGCGCATCAAAACTTCAAAATTACACATTATATGTCGACTAAACAGGTCAAACTAAGTGCAGAAGCAAGCTTTATGATGTTTTAGACGTGCAAAACAAACTTCAATTCAATCGCCCATCGTCTGCCCTTCTCTTCAGTGCTGGAAACAAAGGAATGACTGTGACCAATTCGCGCCCTGACGCACAGCCTATTCTCTCGTGGCACGCACTAATTTCACTCCCATAGGGTCAATTCTCGCGCGATTTGAACGGTTTGAAGCTCTAATGAAAGAGGACATCTAGCGGAAGAGATAGAAAGTGTCCCCAGAATCATAGCTGGTTGGGAGGGGTGGGGGCATGACGTCAAAGTTGCTCCAACTTTCATGGCCACAGAAACTAGTTTGGAAGAATGCCTGCCCTGTGAGTTCTGCTATACTTACAGACATAATTCCAACGGTTTTAGAATCTTTAGAGTGTTTTCTATCCAATAATAATTTTTATTTGCATATATTAACAATTTTTGAAAGATTTTTTTTCCAGTTTACTAGGGGTACCCAATCTCTCCAAAGGGGGCGTATATCTGCCATATCCTCATTAATGTCTAATCCGTCATTTGGAATTTTAGAATGACCACAGTCAATCTCCTCATTTAAATCTACATTACCAAAGCAATATAGCTTTTTAAAACTTCGTAAACTGGCATTTCAAATAGACAACAAACTAAAAATGTATGTTCAAATCTTCTTGGAGTAAGGGGAAATACTTAGCAAGAATGTATTGTACCCTGTTGGACAGTCTCTCATTTTAACTCAATAGACTCTAACCACACACTCACACATACTACACTGACACTCCAACACACACACGCACACATACACAAAACACACACAGCCATTTATTGATGCCACACACACACACACACACACACACACACACACACACACACACACACACACACACACACACACACACTGCTGCTACTCTCTGTTTATTATCTATGCATAGTCACCTTACCACTACCCACATTTACATACAGTATGACCTCAAATACCTCAGCTAACCCGTACCCCTGCACATTGACTCGGTACTGGTAACCCCTGTACATAGCCTTGTTGTTGTTATGTTATTGTGTTACTATTTTTCCTTTACTTTATTTAGCAGATTTTTCTTAACAACTTTTTAAAACTGAATTGTTGGTTAAGGGCACGTAAGTAAGCATTTCACAGTAAGGTTTACACCCGGTGTATCGGCACATGTGACGAAGAAAATGTGATTTTGATTGTATTTGTTCAGAGTATCATAGACATCCCAACAGACAAAATAACATCTCCAAATTGATTTAAGAGCTTTGAGGTTGACATCATTGCATAATATCCCTCCAAAAGCATTGCTGGTGTATCAAATGTGTAAAAACATAATTCACTTTGAGTGGTTTGGTGAACCACAAACACACTACTGTTGGTATCTTATTTTAAAGGGATAGTGCGGGAAGCTCTTTCTCTTTCTCCTCCAACTTCCTTTAAACTGCACGAAAATGGTATCCGTTGTGGAAAGAGATCTTTCCATTCCCTGTAAATTGTTCATGTTTCAGTTCAATTCAGACTTAGAAGCACCGCCCAAAGCCCCACATTACCCCCTCGCTGCGCCCTCCATTGGCCCCAACCTTCTCTGGACATCTTGACCAGATTGGGATCTCTGTCTGTGGATTGGAGTGAGACTTGGATTGGAGAGGGAGGGGGGTGGCTGGGGATGAACTGACAGGTTATTACTGGATTTGTGGGGGATTAGTCCATAAAAGCCCTCTCAGCCCCACGGCCAGCGTGGCCAGAACGGAGGAAATAAGATAAAATAATCTCTGTAAAAATGGTCTGGAGTGGGAAAGAGTGTGAGAGAGAGAAATGAGGAAAAAAACATCATCCCAAATAAAATCAGTGCTTGGAAAAAATGCATTAAATCTTCACTCTGTCCTAATTTCGGTTGTTTCTGTTTTTTTCTGAAAACCCCTGCCTGGGGATATGTCAATTGGAATGAGATTAAACTCCCACAATATAGACGTGAAAAAAGCAGACTGGAACACATCTAAAATGCTCAAGAGCCCCCCTTTAGAAAGCTATGTTCTTCTCTCTGGTTCAATAGATGAGCATCTGACTCATATGCGTTGTTGCATAAGCAGGTACACACATCAGGGACCTGCTTTGATTTTAGATCCCTTATGGTTGTAGGGAGAGTTAGATCTGTCGATTCACCTATCATGTTCTGGAGAAATTACTAAAACATGTACATTACCAGTCAAACGTTTGGACACACTGACTCATCTGGTCAGGATGCTCTCGATTTTGCAGTTGTAAAACTTTCCACTGCATCCGCCTATGTAACACTTTCCTATCAGCAGTGTAAGGTAACAGAGCTAGAGCGATGTTTGTCAGACCATGAGACATCCAGAAAATCTTTTTTCTAACAAAATTCTCTGTAGTATTTCTGTGCTAATAGCAGAATAGCCCCCAAAAATGTTCACCAAATATATTTTGCTTTTTTTCTATATTGTAGAATAATAGTGAAGACATCAAAACTATGAAATAACACATATGGAACGCTGTACAGTGACAAGAAAATGTATTTGATTTATTTTTTTATACATTTTTCTCATTTACAACTGCGACCTGTCCAAAATAAAGCAAATCAGTGTGACAAAAACAACAGAGTTACACATGGGATAAACGAATGTACAGTCAATAACACAATAGAAAATCTGTATACAGTGTGTGCAAATGAAGTAAGGAGGTAAGGAAATAAATAGGCCATAGTGGCGAAGTAATTACAATTTAGCAATTAACACTGGAGTGATAGATGAGGATGTAGATGAGGATGTGCAAGTAGAAGTACTGGTGTGCAAAAGAGCAGAAAAATTAACAAAAAAAACAAATATGGGGATGAGGTAGGTAGTTGGTGGATGGGCTATTTACAGATGGGCTGTGCACAGCTGCAGCAATAGGTAAACTGCTCTGACAGCCGATACTTGAAGTTAGTGAGGGAGATACAAGTCTTCAACTTCAGTGATTTTTGCAATTCGTTCCAATCATTGGCAGCAGAAAACTGGAAGGAAAGGCGGCCAAAGTAGTTATTGGCTTTGGGGATGACCAGTGAAATATACCTGCTGCAGCGCGTGCTATGGGTGTTGCTATGGTGACCAGTGAGCTGAGATAAGGTGGAGCTTTACCAAGCAAAGACTTGAATGTGAACCCTTTGGAATTACCTCTATTTCTTCATGAATTGGTCATCAAAATTGATCTGATCTTCATCTAGGTCAAAATAACAGACAAACATAGTGTGCTTAAACTAATAACACACAAATTATTGTATTTTTCTATATTCTATATTGAATACATAATTTAAACATTCACAGTGTAGGTTGGAAAAAGTATATGAACCCTTAGGATAATATCTTCTCTAAAAGCTAATTGGAGTCAGGAGTCAGCTAACCTGGAGTCCAATCAATGAGACGAGAATGGAGATGTTGGTAAGAGCTGCCTTGCCCTATAAAACACCCTCATAACATTTGAGTTTGCTATTCACAAGAATATTGCCTGATGTAAACCATGCCTTGAACAAAAGAGATCTCAGGAGACCTAAGATTAAGAATTGTCGACTTGCATTAAGCTGGAAAGGGTTCGAAAAATATCTCTAAAAGCCGTGATGTTCATCAGTCCAGGGTAAGACAAATTATCTATAAATGGAGAAAGTTCAGCACTGTTGCTAGTCTCCCCAGGAGTGGCCGTGCTGCAAAGATGACTGCAAGAGCACAGGGCAGAATGCTCAATGTGGTTTAAGAAGAATCCTAGAGTGTCAGCTAAAGACTTACAGAAATCTCTGGAACATGCTATCATCTCTGTTGACGAGTCTACAATACGTAAAACACTAAACAAGAATGGTGTTTATGGGAGGATACCATGGAAGAAGCAACTGCTGTCCAAAAAAATGAACATTGCTGGACATCTGAAGTTTGCAAAAGTGCACCTGGATGTTTCACAGCGCTACTGGCAAAATATTCTGTGGACAGACAAATCTACACCTGAGTTGTTTGGAAGGAACACACAACACTATGTGTGGAGAAAAAAAGGCACAGCACACCAACATCAAAACCTCATCCCAACTGTAAAGTATGGTGGAAGGAGCATCATGGTTTGGGGTTGCTTTGCTCTGCTATCATCGACGGAAAAATAAATTCCCAAGTTTATCAAGACATTTTGCAGGAGATTGGTAGGCTGTCTGCCAATTGAAGCTCATCAGAAGTTGGGTGATGCAACAGGACAACGACCCAAAACACAGAAGTAAATCAACAACAGAAGAAAATACGCCTTCTGGAGTGGCCCAGTCAGTCTCCTGACCTCAACTTGATTGAGATGCTGTGGCATGACCTCAAGTCAGCAGTTCACACCAGACATCCCAAGAATACTGCTAAACTGAAACAGTTTTGTAAAGAGGAATGGTCCAAAATTACTCCTGACTGTTGTGCAGGTCTAATGCTCAACTACAGAAAACATTTGTTTGAGGTTATTGCTGCCAAAGGATGGTCAACCTGTTATTCAATCCAAGGGTTCACATACTTTTCCCACCCTGCACTGTGAATGTTAACACGGTGTGTTCAATAAAGACATGAAAATCTAATCAAATCAAATTTATTGTTCACATACACATGTTTAGCAGATGTTAATGCAAGTGTAGCGAAATGCTTGTGCTTCTTGTTCCGACAATGCAGTAATAACCAACGAGTAATCTAACCTAACAATTCCAAAACTACTACCTTATACACACAAATGTAAAGGGATAAAGAATATGTACATAAAGCTATGAATGAGTGATGATACAGAATGGCATAGGCAAGATGCAGTAGATGGTATCGAGTACAGTATATACATATACGATGAATAATGTAGGGTATGTAAACATTATATTAGGTAGCATTGTTTAAAGTGGCTAGTGATATATTTTACATAAATTTCCATCAATTCCCATTATTAAAGTGGCTGGAGTTGAGTCAGTGTGTTGGCAGCAGCCACTCAATGTTAGTGTGATGGCCTTGAGATAGAAGCTGTTTTTCAGTCTCTCGGTCCCTGCTTTGATGCACCTGTACTGATCTCGCCTTCTGGATGATAGCGGGGTGAACAGGTAGTGCCTCGGGTGGTTGTTGTCCTTGATTTTCTTTATGGCCTTCCTGTGACATCGGGTGGTGTAGGTGTCCTGGAGGGCAGGTAGTTTGTCCCCAGTGATGCATTGTGCAGACCTCACTACCCTCTGGAGAGCCTTACGGTTGTGGGCGGAGCAGTTGCCGTACCAGGCGGTGATACAGCCCGACAGGATGCTCTCGATTGTGCATCTGTAGAAGTTTGTGAGTGCTTTTGGTGACAAGCCAAATTTCTTCAGCCTCCTGAGGTTGAAGAGGCGCTGCTGCGCCTTCTTCACAATGCTGTCTGTGTGGGTGGACCAATTCAGTTTGTCTGTGATGTGTACGCCGAGAAACTTAAAACTTACTACCCTCTCCACTACTGTCCCATCGATGTGGATGTGGGGCTGCTCCCTCTGCTGTTTCCTGAAGTCCACAATCATCTCCTTAGTTTTGTTGACGTTGAGTGTGAGGTTATTTTCCTGACACCACACTCCGAGGGCCCTCAACTCCTCCCTGTAGGCCGTCTCGCCTTTGTTGGTAATCAAGCCTAACACGGTAGTGTCGTCCGCAAACTTGATGATTGAGTTGGAGGCGTGCATGGCCACTCAGTCGTGGGTGAACAGGGAGTACAGGAGAGGGCTCAGAACGCACCCTTGTGGGGCCCCAGTGTTGAGGATCAGCAGGGTGTAGATGTTGTTACCTACCCTCACCACCTGGGGGCGGCCCGTCAGGAAGTCCAGTACCCAGTTGCACAGGGCAGGGTCTCGAGCTTGATGACGAGTTTGGAGGGTACTATGGTGTTAAATGCTGAGCAGTAGTCGATGAACAGTATTCCCACATAGGTATTCCTCTTGTCCAGATGTGTTAAGGCAGTGTGCAGTGTGGTAGAGATTGCATCGTCTGTGGACCTATTTGGGAGGTAAGCAAATTGGAGTGGGTCTAGGGTGTCAGGTAGGGTGGAGGTGATATGGTCCTTGACTAGTCTCTCAAAGCACTTCATGATGACGGAAGTGAGTGCTACGTAGTAGTAGTTGTTTAGCTCAGTTACCTTAGCTTTCTTGGGAGCAGGAACAATGGTGGCCCTCTTGAAGCATGTGGGAACAGCAGACTGGGATAAGGTTTGATTGAATATGTGCGTAAACACACCAGCCAGCTGGTCTGCGCATGCTCCGAGGGCGCGGCTGGGGATGCTGTCTGGGCCTGCAGCCTTGCGAGGGTTAACACGTTTAAATGTTTTACTCACGTTGGCTGCAGTGAAGGAGAGTCCGCATGTTTTGATTGCAGGCAGTGTCAGTGGCACTGTATTGTCCTCAAAGCGGGCAAAAAAGTTATTTAGTCTGCCTGGGAGCACGACATCCTGGTCCGTGACGGGGCTGGTTTTCTTTTTGTACTCCGTGATTGACTGTAGACCCTGCCACATACCTCTTGTGTCTGAGCCGTTGAATTGCGACTCTACTTTGTCTCTATACTGACACTTAGCTTGTTTGATTGCCTTGCGGAGGGAAAAACTACACTGTTTGTATTCGGTCATGTTTCCGGTCACCTTGCCCTGGTTAAAAGCAGTGGTTCATGCTTTCAGTTTTCACACTCATGATAAATGTATAATTGCTTGTGTGTTATTAGTTTAATAAGCAGACTGTGTTTGTCTATTGTTGTGACCTAGATGAAGAACAGATTTTATGACCAATTTTTGCAGAAATCCATGTATTTCCAAAGGGTTCATATAATTTTTCTTGCCACTGTAGTAACCAAAAAAAGTGTTAGATTTTTATTTGTTTATTTTATATATTTGAGATTCTTCAAAGTAACCACCCTTTCCCTTGATGACAGCTTTGCACATTCTTCACATTCTCTCAGCCAGCCTCAAAAGATAATGGCGCCTCGAACTGGAAAAAAAGTAAAGACGCGAAGGATATACTGCTTTCTCGAGACCAAGCCCAAACCCCATCATTTAAATGAAGAAAATACAGAGAAGTTATTCAACTTCCACTACCAACCGTACTATTGGCCAACGTGCAATCACTGGAAAATAATATCCTACCTGCCGGAAATTAAAAACTGTAATATCTTAATTTTCACCGAGTCGTGGCTGAACAACGACATGGATACTATAGAGCTGACTGGGTTTTCTGTGCATCAGCATGACAGGACGAGGGGCGGGGTGTGTGTCTATTTGTAAATAACAGCTGGTGCACGATTTCTAATATTAAAGGGTTCTCGAGGCATTGCTCATCTGAGGTAGAGTACCTCATGATAAGCTGTAGACCACACTATCTATCAAGAAAGCTCTCATCTATTATTCTTCATAGCCATCTATTTACCATCACAAACCGATGCTGGCACAAAGACCACACTCAACCAGCTGTATACGCCATAAGCAAACAAGAAAATGCTCATCCAGAAGCGTCGCTCCTAGTGGCCGGGGACTTTAATGCAGGCAAACTTAAATCTGTTTCACCAAATTTCTACCTGCATGTCACATGTGCAACCTGAGGAGAAAAAACCTCTAAACCACCTTTAATCCACACAAAGAGACGCATACAAAGCTCTCCCTCGCCCTCCATTATGCAAATCTGACCATAATTATAACCTCCTGATTCCTGCTTATAAGCAAAAACTAAAGCAGGAAGTACCAGTGACTCACTCAATACGTAAGTGGTCAGAGGACACAGATGCTAAGTTACAGGACTGTTTTGCTAGCACAGACTGGAATATGTTCCAGGATTCATCCAATGCATTGAAGAGTATTCCACCTCAGTCACCGGCTTCATCAATAAGTGCATTGATGACATTGTCCCCACAGTGACAATACGTACATATGCCAACCAGAAGCCATGGATTACAGACAACATCTGCACCGAGCTAAAGGCTAGAGCTGCCCCTTTCACGGAAAGGGACACTAATCTGGACACTTATAAGGAGTCCCGCTACACCCTCAGACGAACCATAAAACAGGCAACGCGTCAATACAGGACTAAGATTGAAACCTAATACACTGGTTCTTATGCTTTTTGGATGTGGCAGTGCTTAAAAGAGACTACAAAGGGAAACCCAACTGTGAGCTGCCCAGCTGACGGGAGCCTACCAGACGAGCTAAATGCCTTTGATGCTCCCTTCAAGGCAAGCAACACTTAAGTGTGCATGAGAGCACCAGTCGTTCCGGACGACTGTGTGATCACACTCTCGTTAGCCAATTTGAGGAAGACCTTTAAAAACCGGTCAGCATTCACAAAGCCGCAGTGCCAGACGGATGATCCAGGACGTGTACTCAAAGCATGTGTGGACCAACTGGCAAGTGGCTTTTCTGACATTTTGAACTCCTCCCTGACCGAGTCTGTAGTACCTACATGTTTCAAGCAGACCACCTTAGTCCCTGTGCCCAAGGAATCGAAGGTAACCTGCCTAAATGATTACTGCCCCGTATCACTCACGTCGGTAGACATGAAGTGCTTTGAAAGGCTGGTCATGGCTCACATCAACACCATCATCCTGGAAATACTAGACCCACTCCAATTTCCATACCGCCCCAAGAGACCAACAGATGATGCAATCTCAATTGCATTCCACACTGTCCTTTCCCACCTGGACAAAATTCTCACCTATGTGAGAATGTGGTTTATTGACTACAGCTCAGCGTTCAACACCATAGTGCCCACAAAGCTCATCACTATGCTAAGGACCATGGGACTAAACACTTCCATCTGCAACTGGATCCTGGACTACCTGACAGGCCTCCCCCAGGTGGAAAGGTTAGGCAGAACACGTCTGCCACGCTGACCTCAACACTGGGGCCCCTCAGGGGTGCGAGCTTAGTTCCCTTCTGCACTCCCTGTTTACCCACAACTGCGTCACCAAACACGACTCCAACACCATCATTAAGTTTGCTGACGACACAACAGGTGTGATCACCGACAACGATGAGACCTCCAACCCCTTGTCTTAACAAAGGCTGCTGTTCTATCTATATATGTATGTTATTTCATATCGTTGCTCACCCACGACTCGGTGAAACATAAGATATTACTGTTTTTAATGTCATGTTGGTAGGATATACTTGCTTATTGTTCGTCCACTTTATTATCCAGCGATTGTATTTTGGCCAATAGTACCGATGGCAAAGGCAGATTAGCCACTAGTTGCCTGATCCTTACAAGGCACCCCGATCTCCTTCCGCAATATCTCTGTCTCTTTCTCCTGCGAATGATGGGGATGAGGGCCTTGTCTGGAGTAAATCCCTCTCGTTCAACTCATTAAAGAAAAATTATTTGTCCAGTTCAAGGTGAGTAATTGCAGATCTGATGTCCAGAAGCTCTTTTCGGTCATAAGAGACGGTAGCAGCAACATTATGTACAGAATAAGTTAAACAAAATAACATGGTTGGTTAAAAGACCATAAAACGTCAGCCACCCCCTCTGGCGCCATCTTTACAGACCAGTTCACAATGTTGATGTCAGCAACCGCTCACCCACAGGACGCCATACATGCTGTCTGCCATCGGCCCAGTACTGTTGAAACCGGGATTCATCCGTGAAGAGCTCACATCTCCAGCATTCCAGTGGTTACAACGCCGAACTGCAGTCAGGTCAAGACCCTTGTGAGGACGACAATGTCACACTGACCATTATTTGAGTTGTTTGTTCCTATGTTTTGTTTGGTCAGGGTGTGATATGAGTGTTGCATGTCTTGTTAGTCTGTTTCTATGTGTTTTGGTTCTCAATCAGTGGCAGGTGTTTGTCGTTGTCTCTGATTGGGAACCATATTTAGGTAGCCTGTTTTGTATTGTGGTTTGTGGGTTATTGTCTATGTTATGTTGCTTGTTAGCACAGTGTTTCTTTAGCAGGCTTGCTTGGCTTGCTTGGCTTGCTTGGCTTGCTTGGCTTGCTTGGCTTGCTTGGCTTGCTTGGCTTGTTTGGTTTGTTTGGTTTAGTGTACTTTGTGTTTTTTCTGTCTTTTCATTAAATCATGCATTCACACCACGTTGCACTTTGGTCTACTCAATACGACGATCGTGATAGACAAGCACACTGATGAGCTTCCCCGAGTTGTGTTCTGTTTGTGCAGAAATTCTTCAGTTTCATCAGCTGTCCGAGTGGCTTCTCTCAGAACATTCTGCAGATGAAGAAGTCGGATGTGGAGGTCCTGGACTTACATGGTTACATGTGGTCTGTGGTTGTGAGGCAGTTTGGGCATTTTCTAAAATGAGGCTGAGGCGGCTTATGGTAGATAAATTAACATAAAAATATCTGGCAACTGCTCTGTCAGCATGCCAAGTGCACGCTCCCTCAAAACTTGAGACATCTGTGTTGTGTGACAAAGTTGCACATTTTAGTGGCCTTTTATTGTCCCCAGCACAAGGTGCACTTGTATAATGATCATGCTGTTTAATCAACTTCTTGATATATCACACCTGTCAGGTGGATGGAGTATCTTTGCAAAGAAAAAATGCTCAACAACAGGGATTTTTTAAACAAATGTGTGAAAAACATTTGAGAGATAAGCTTTGTAAGTATGAAACATTTCTGGTAACCAACACGTTACATGTTGAGTTTATATTTTTGTTCAGTAGATTTTGTGTGGGCATTTCTCACGGGTTTTGGAGAATGTAGCACTACAACACATTTCCTGTTTTAGAGGATTAACATTTAAAGGTCAAGAAATGTGAGCTCAAAGACAAAATACTCAGTTTGCAAACTAGATCAGTTGGCGAACTGTGATGCATGTTAGCAACTTTATAGCTGGGAAACTTTAAAAAAAATGAAATAAAGGGCCAAAAAACAAGAATGGATGGCAGATTTCCATTAGAAGCAGTGCAGGTGGCTCCCCAGAGGCAAAAAAAATAGCATGAAGGTAAAGCAGATGTAATTCCCAACAGATTTCAATGAGGAGGGTCTACCTGCTTTGATGAAACCCCATCCAAAGTCAATATTCAGGATGATTTTAATTGCATTGGAACTGAACCAAATCCATGAGCATTAAAGACAGCAAAAACGGTATTGAACCAATGGTGTAAAAAGTACTCAATTGTCATACTTGAGTAAAAGTAAAGATACCTTCATAGAATATGACTCAAGTAAAAGTGAAAGTCACCCAGTAAAATTCTACTTGAGTGAAAGTATAAAAGTATTTGGTTGTAAATATACTTACAGTTGAAGTCGGAAGTTTGAATACACCTTAGCCAAATACATTTAAACTCAGTTTTTCACTATTCCTGACATTTATTCATAGTAAAAATTCCCTGTCTTAGGTCAGTTAGGATCACTACTTTTAAGAATGTGAAATGTCAGAATAATAGTAGAGAGAATGATATATTTCAGCTTTTATTTCTTTCATCACATTCCCAGTGGGTCAGAAGTTTACATACACTTATTAAGATCTTATTTTTCAGAGTAAATAACCCACGGACACTTGAGAAGCTTTAATTAACCAAGTTTATTTCTTCTGAAAGGTTCTTTACAGCTGTAATTCAGACGACCCAACACTTCTCCCATCCAGAAAAATATATCCCACTTAAGACACTCCTCCTTCTCTCCAATCCTTCTTATGGTTAAACAGGAAAAGAGTAGCAAGTTACCAAACCCGTATTACTCCCTTCAGGTGACATTGTCCTCACCTCCTGACCTCAACCCCTCCTTCATCTAATCCACAGATGTCCATCTGTCTTTCCTGTATCAACACGTTGCTCTGCTCCCATCCCCCAACACATTCCAACACATTCCACAGCTATCTGTCTTTCTACAGAGACCCGGACTCTTTTACTCCTTAATATACTATGCGTCTAATCTATCATGTCTTTAATATCTCAATGTTCAAAATGTCGAGTCAAACACACTCAATTAGTATTTGGTAGCATTGCCTTACATGTGGGTCAAACGTTTCGGGTAGCCTTCCACAATAAGTTGGGGGAATTTTGGCACATTCCTCCTGACAGAGCTGGTGTAACTGAGTCAGGTTTGTAGGCCACCTTGCTCACACACGCTTTTTCAGTTCTGCCCACAAATGTTCTATGGGATTGAGGTCAGGGCTTTGTGATGGCCACTCCAATACCTGGACTTTGTTGCCCTTAAGCCATTTTGCCATAACTTTGGAAGTATGCTTGGGGTCATTGTCCATTTGGAAGACCCATTTGCGACCAAGCAGTCAGCTTGCTGACTGATGTCTTGAGATGTTGCTTCAATATATCCACACAATTTTTTCCTCATCTTCCCCACAACAGGATGCTGCCACCCCCATGCTTCACGGTTGGGATGGTGTTCTTCTTCTTGCAAGCCTCCCCCTTTTTCCTCCAAACATAAGGATGACCATTATGGCCAAACAGTTCTATTTTTGTTTCATCAGACCAGAGGACAATTCTTCGAAAAGTGTGATCTCTGTCCCCATGTGCAGTTACCAACCGTAGTCTGGGTTTTTATGGTGGTTTTAGAGCAGTGGCTTCTTCCTTGCTGAGCGGTCTTTCAGGTTATGTCGATATAGGACTCGTTTTACTGTGGATATAGATACTTTTGTACCTGTTTCCTCCAGCATCTTCACAAGGTCCTTTGCTGTTGTTCTGGGATTGATTTGCACTTTTCTACCAAAGTACATTCATCTCTAGGAGATGGAAATTGCTCCCAAGGATGAACCAGACTTTTTTCTGATGTCTTGGCTGATTTCTTTTGATTTTCCCATGATGTCAAGCAAAGAGGCACTGAGTTTGAAGGTAGGCCTTGAAATACGTCCACAGGTACACCTCCAATTGACTCAAATGATGCCAATTAGCTTATCAGAAGAAGTATGACATCATTTTCTGGAATTTTCCAAGCTGTTTAAAGGCACAGTCAACTTAGTATATGTAAACTTCTGACCCACTGGAATTGTGATACAGTGAATTATAAGTGAAATAATCTGTCTGTAAACAATTGTTGGAAAATTATTTGTGTCATGCACAAAGTAGAGGTCCTATCCGACTTGCCAAAACTATAGTTTGTTAACAAGAAGTTTGTGGAGTAGTTGAAAAACGAGTTTTAATATATTCAACCTAAGTGTATGCAAACTTTCAACTTCAATTTTAAGTGTAAAAACTAAATGGAATTACTAAAATATACTTAAGTATCGAAAGTATAAATCATTTCAAATTCCGTATTTTAAGCAAACCATTGACAAATAGCCAGGGGAAAACTCCAACACTCAGACATAGTTTACTAACAAAGCATTTGTGTTTAGTGAATCCGCCAGATCAGAGGCAGTAGGGATTGACCAGGGATGTTCTCTTGATAAGTGCGTGAATTGGACCGTTTTCCTGTCAAAATGGAACGAGTACTTTTGGATGTCAGGGACTATGTATGGAGTAAAAAGGAATGTAGTGAAGTAAAATAAATAGTAAAGTATAGATACCCCCAAAAACGACTTAAGTAGGCCTTTAAAGTATTTTTTATTATGTACTTTAGACCACTGTCTTGAACTTTTAATACCTCTATACTATAGTTATTTGTTATACAAATGTTGATTGAAGAAGGCTGCACCATTTTAGAATGCATTTGTCATCATAAAAAATCTGATATGGAAAATCTTGTCAAAACCCTATAGTGTGATGGCTGTGGCAATGAGATTTCCCATCCTAAACCCCTAGTTCAAAATACCATCCAAGTAAATTATGTGACAATATTCTTGATATTGGGTAAAATAGTCAATAACAAACCCTAATGTCCAATTTACAAGGATAGGAAAATTGATGTACTTTGCACTTTTCTCTCCATCAGAACATACAGTTCAGCTGAGTGGGCAATTTTGATATCAACGTTCTGAAAAAAATGATATATTCAAGAATCAACTTAATAAATGTGTAAACCTATTTCCCAAAGCAATGAAAATACAGTAATAAATGACAAGTAAAGGCATAAGTGACAATACATTGAAAACAGTGGTGCAATTTTCCCTTGAATGGGGGGAAATTAACACATCTGATAGCGGCAGGTAGCCTAGTTGGGTGACAGGTAGCCTATTGGTTAGAGTGTTGGACTAGTAACTGAAAGGTTGCAAGATCAAGCCCCTGAGCTGACAAGGTACAAATATGTTGTTCTGCTCCATTAGAGTAACAGATGATATTATGAGGTTTATAGTACAGCAACATTCACTTTCTCATTACTTATTATCAGATCCTTAAGAAATTAAAGGAGATTCATTGTAATTATTCTGGTCATTTTTTTAGGCAGTGGAAAATACAGTAAGTCTTATTCATATTGACCCCTAGACCAGTGGAGGCTGGTGGGAGGAGCTATATGAGGTCAGGCTCATTGTAATGGCTGGAATGGAATTAATGGAATGGTTTCCAACATATGGAAACGTTTGACTCCGTTCCATTTTTTCCATCCCAGCCATTACAATGAGCCCATCCTCCTATAGCTCCTTCCACCAGCCTTCACTTCCCAAGACCTTATTCACCTATGCCAGTGTATGTATGATAAAACAATGTCCACATGGACTTTATCAACGATCTCTCAATATACTAAGGAACCATTGGACCTCTCTGCCTGAAACAGCATGTAGTGCTTCTGAACTGGCTATTATCCTTGAATGCCCATTACAAAAGAACCCACATCTATTATTGATGTTGCAATTACCACCTCCATCATCGCTAAAGGTCATTTAGGAGAAATTTAGTTCCCGCTTAACTAAATTGAAAGAAGGGATAAAAGCTACTTTCTGAATGGCAAATGAGAACCTCCTTCACCTTCAGCCTAACACTGAATACTGCTAGCCTATTGCAATCAACAGGTCTCTCCATTCACTCTGAGTCTGAAATGGCACCCTATTCACTATGAAACACCCATTACCATGAAAGCATGTAGTGGAAATAAAAAATACAAAAAATTAAATGATGAAACTATGAAAATAATGTGTTACTTTTGGCCATGTAGTGTACAGTATGTGGACACCTGCTCGTCGAACATCTCATTCCAAAATCATGGGCATTAATATGAAGTTGGTCCCCCCTTTGCTGCATAACAGCCTCCACTCTTCTGGGAAGGCTTTCCACTAGATGTTGGAACATTGCTGCAGGGACTTGCTTCCATTCAGCCACAAGAGCTGAATGGAAGCAAGGTCGGGCACTGATGTTGGACGATTTAGGTCTGGCTCACAGTCGGCATTCCTATTCATCCCAAAGGTGATCAATGGGGTTGAGGTCAGGGCTCTGTGTAGACCAGTCAAGTTCTTCCACACCGATCTCGACAAACCATTTTTGTATGGACCTAGCTTTGTACACAGAATTATTGTCATGCTGAAACAGGAAAGCGCCTTCCCCAAACTGTTGCCACAAAGTTGGAAGCATAGAATCATCTAGAATGTCGTTGTATGCTGAAGAGTTAAGATTTCCCTTTACTGGAACTAAGGGGCTTAGCACTTTACCTGCGCTAATGCATAGTGCCAACTGTAGTGTTCCCCAGATTCATCCATTGGACTGACAGATGGTGGTGAGCTTTACACCACTCCAGCCGATGCTTGGCATTGCGCATGGTGATCTTAGGCTTGTATGATGCTGCTCATCCATGGAGACCTATTTCATGAAGCTCCCAACGAGCAGTTATTGTGCTGACGTTGCTTTAAGAGGCAGTTTGGAACTTGGTAGTGAGTGTCGTAACCAATGACAGACGATTTGTACGCGTTATGTGATTTAGCACTCGGCGATGCCGTTCTGTGAGCTTGTGTGGCCTACCACTTCGCGGCTGAGCTGTTGTTGCTCCTTAACGTTTCCACTTCACAATAACAGCACTTACAGTTGACCTGGGCAGCTCTAGAAGGACAGACACTTTACAAACTGACTTGTTGGAAAGGTGGCATCGTATGACGGTTCCACATTGAAAGAAACAGCTCTTCAGTAAATCCATTCTACTGCCAATATTTGTCTGTCTATGCATGGTTGTGTGTTCGATTTTATACACCTGTCAGCAACGGGTGTGACTGAAATAACCAAATGCGCTAATTTGAAGGGTTGTCCACATACTTTTGTATATAATTGTAGATATAATAAAAAAGACATTTCAAATAGGAAATCTCAAAGCTTTGTCATATGTAAAGTCAATAATCCAACTGAAAATGTAAAGGTACAATGGAAGATGAAGACTGAATGATTAAATGTATATTTTCCAATAAAGCAGTATTGAATAATGGAGAAAAGAGTCCTGAAATCCCTCTTTGAAGCAAACAATGCTCGGCTCTCGAAACAAATGGACTACGGTCTAATTCAAGATGGCATCTGTGGTGTGGGTTAGACACGCCTCCAACCACACCCATACCTTTAGCCTTAATTGACTACATTGCAGTAGGCCTTTATCAGCAATTTACAGTTAACTCGGCTCCTTGCTGAGTAAAGAAAATATATCATTAAGAAAAGCCAGGTAAGATTAACGTGAACAACACTGATCCAATCTGGTAACAAATACCCTATTATTGCCTCCTCACAATAGTATTTTCATAGAAAAAGCATCTTAAGGACCATTTGCATAATTGTCTTTCATTTTCTTAAGCTGATATCGCTACATTAATTTGAATGCTAACTTATCATTGCAGCTTTCAATCAAGCGGATCAGTTTCAAAATGCCCCTAAGATATACTGTAGCACAAAATTAAATTGCACCACAATTAGTCTAGTAATTGATCTCAATATAGTACAAGTAAAACCCTGTCTGTGCGTGGTAAGTGAAAAGGGATAATTGAGATTTAAAAAGTTTGACAAAATGTGCAGTACCAGTCAAAAGTCTGGACACACCTACTCATTCAAGAGTTTTTCTTTATTTTTACTATTTTCTACAACGTAGAATAATAGTGAAAAGGTCAAAACTATGAAATACCACAAATGGAACACAGTTAAATGCTGGAGACTCATACATAATATTTGTTTTATTAATATGCCAGTGAAAATGTATGGTAATCAAATGGGTCATTCACACTAACTTAAAATGAAGATTAATGCAAATTCAATTAGTGTTTACAGCAGGTGTGTTACCATTAGATTATATTTTCTGAAGTCTGAATATATTTTATGATGTGATGAATCAGTGATGAATAAGCCTATGCATGTTTGCTAGTAATTAAAAACTGACAACAAAATGACAACTTTGAGACTTGATTAAAGATCGTAGAAGTAAATGCAGTTTCACAGGTCTTCATCATTAACTCTACTCATTCATCTTGATACATAAAGGTTGTGATAAGACCATTTATTAATGAGTGCAAAATTAATTATGTCGCCTAATTTCGGTGAGACTGGCAGTCGCTGTACTTGGCTGCCAGCTCGTTTACTTGATGACCTGGTTACAACTCTGACATATTCCGTGTACTGTAACCAAAAACGATTGGCACCAGGGAAAGAAAGTGTAACCAAACACTCTTCAGCCCAGCTAAAACAAAAATTAAATCACTCGACTGAGGGACTTGAAAAACCCTGGGCCACTTCAAAGGGTGACTAACCATTAAAATAAAGACAAATGAGTACTCTGTTTCTGCCTAGATTTGATCATTTATTGACGGGACATACAAACAGGCTTACGATTGGCACCAGGCTCTGCATTCCAATACAACCTTTGGTCTGACTGACATTACTACAATATGCAAGCTCACCTTAGATTGACATGATGTATTTGGCATTTTTTTTATTGTAATATCTCTCTGCATCTTCTTCATGAGACGACCCCAGTAACTAGTCTCTTTTTCGACAAGGCATACGATTTTTCAACAACTCTTCTGCTCATGCTCCCGGACACCAGGAAATGATGGGTTAAATTGCAGACGCACTCCAAAATAAGTTAACGAAAGGTAATCACAGGTTCATGCACCTGCAGAATGAATACTAACATATGCATCTGAGATATTCAGTACAAAAAAACTGTTTTCAGATGCATTACATTTAAACAAGAAGGCAAGACGGGGTTTGGTAAATGGCCAATACACAATACCTTCTGAAAGAATTTATACCATTGACTTTTTCCAAATTTTGTTATGTTACAGCCTTATTCTAAAATTGATGAATAAAAAATGTCTCAGCAATCTGCACACCATTCCCCATAATGACAAAGTGAAAACCAGTTTTTAGACATTTTTGCAAGTGTATTAAAAACATTTAAAACTGAAATACCTTATTTACATAAGCATTCAGATCCTTTGCTATGAGACATGATATTAAGCTCAAGTGCATCCTGTTTCCATTGATCATCCTTGAGATGTTTCCACAACTTGATTGGAGTCCAACTCTGGTAAATTCAATTGATTGGACATTATTTGGAAAGACACATGCGTCTACTTTAAGGTCACAAAGTTGACAGTGCATGTCAGAGCAAAAACCTAGCCATGAGGTCAAAGGAATTGTTCTTAGAGCTCCGAGACAGGATTGTGTCAAGGCACAAATCTGGGGAAGGGTACCAAACATTTCTGCAGATTTGAAGGTCCCCAAGAACACAGTGGCCTCCATCGTTCTTAAATGGAAGAAGTTTGGAACCACCAAGACTCTTCCTAAAGCTGGCTGCACGGCCAAATTGAGCAATCGGAGGAAAGGGCCTTGGGGAGGGAGTTGACCAAGAACCTGATGGTCACTCTAACAGAGCTCTAGAATTCCTCTGTGGAGATGGGAAAACCTTCCAGAAGGACAACCATCTCTGCAGCAACTCCACCAATCAGGTCTTTATGGTAGAACGGCCAGATGGAAGCCACTCCTCAGTAAAAGGCACATGACCCCCAGCTTGGAGTTTGCCAAAAGGCACCTAAAGACTCTCAGACCATGAGAAACAAGATTTTCTGTTCTGATGAAACCAAGACTGAACTCTTTGACCTGAATGCCAAGCATCACGTCTGGAGGAGACCTGGCACCATCCCTATGGTGAAGCACGGTGGTGGCAGCATCATGCTGTGGGGATGTTTTTCAGCGGCAGGGACTGGGAGACTAGTCAGGATCGAGGGAAAGATGAATGGAGCAAAGTACAGAGAGATCCTTGATGAAAACCTGCTCCAGATTGCTCATTTTAGAATAAGGCTGTCACGTAAGAAAATGTGGAAAAAGTCAAGGGGTGTGAATGCACTGTACCACGACTGTTCTTAGGCAGAACGCATCACGGAGTGCCTGAATACAGCCCTTAGCCATGGTATATTAGCCATATACCGCAAACCCCCGAGGTGCCTTAGTGCTATTATAAACTGCTTAAAAACGTAATTAGAACATACCTGTGGTATACGGTCTCATATACCATGGCTTTCAGCCAGTCAGTATTCAGGGCTCAACCCACCCAGTTTATAATTAGAGATAAGATAACAAGTAATTGAAAATAAATTCAATTATGAAATGATCATAATGAAACATTGATTTCTTGTTTAAATCCAAATCATTTGTCAGCTGACTTAATGTGGCCTCAGTGGAAGTTAATGGCCTTGTAAGAATGTTCTAACATGGCTGATGCAATACCATTTTTCTCTCAGCAAGACTGGGTTGCATATCCTGTTGTATCTTCCCTCTTAAAATTATTATTGGCAGTAAAATCCTGTAAGGTCTTGAACTGCATCATGTTCCAGGAGATTATGGAGTATAATTTCCCCAGGTTATTATTTCATTCAGTGACGCATACCCATCCATCTGCTCTGCTCTGTACAGCGGTAACTTAAAAGCTATAGTTTCAGCGATATTAATAATGATAATCAAATTATAAATAGACATGTTGACATGTTAATCCAACTTGCCATATGCTTTGCAATATCATATACAGTACAGTTAATCTCTTTAGATAAACAATACGCATCATTCAGAATAACATTAGTACAGATATTAACCTGAGGTCAGTCTCTCTCCTGTCTCTTGAGATAATTAATATAATGCTACTTCCTCCTTCGAAACGAGACGTTGTTTCCACTGACCCTTTCTCCTGTGTGATCCCTTAGGGACAGGTGTATGAAATATGTCTTACTGACTGACAGAGTTATCAAAGAAACAGAAAAGAGCAAAGCAGCCGCTGGGTGAAATGGTGTGATGGCTTATTGAAAGCTTTGGCGAGTCTTGATGTCCCTGACAGGTCTGAAATAGCGCCAGGCCAATGTCCAAGTTTTTGATTCGAGACACAGAGCTGAGGAACAGGTGACATTTTCAAGCAATTTCCTGTTCTCCGGCAAAGTTCAACTGACAATGTCAAAAACGGAAAGGCGGCCTTCAGATAATGGCCTCCCCTCCTAGCCATGGAAATTATGTCTCCTACCAAACTTTGAGAGCAAAGTAGCTCAGTCCTCTGCTGAAACATCCCCCCTTCTACTGTAGGAAGTGGGTTGCTGTCCCACTGAGCACAGGTGTCAATTCAACATCTTTTCCACATTGGTTCAACATAATTTCATTGAAATGACATGGAAACAATGTTGATTCAACCAGTGTGTGCCCAGTGGGGCATTATATTAAATACAATTCTTTCTTATTTCCCGGTGGGCAAGTTGTTTATTGATTTGCATATTTTATTGAAATGGAGGGAAGACAAAGTTTGGGAAAAATAACAGGTTCTCTGTTAGTCCGACATGGCAGCTCTGTGAAGCAGGGCAAGCATGTGGGAGGTGGCATGCTGCACAGTCAATTAGACAGCACTTTCAAAGAAACAGACAGCTCACACTTTTGCACACTGGGATAGCAGAACTAATGGCTCCTGAAATAAAGAATGAATGCTGCACATATGAAGGGAGCATTTGGTACAAGGGACTACCTTTTGTCTGTCTTCTTATTTGAATTCAGAAGAAGCAGAAAGCAGTGCAACTGTTGTATATGAAAAAGCAAAGTATAGTGTTTTGAGTGATTTGTATTTCGCCAAATGTGTGTGTCCTTGTGAGTTTATGTGCAGATATGTATCAGCTATCAGAAGAAGCACACGTTTAGCTCACTAATAGACAGTTAGCTCCCAGAATATATAGAGCGGGCTATAAATAGCTGTTAATGTCTCCCAGTGAATCACAGTCATTAGCTCCTGATTAAGGTGTGCACTTGCATGCGCTCATTGACACCATTGGATACTAACCATTATCTTTTAATTAGAGCAGACAATTAACACCCAGAATCACACAGTCTGGTGGTTACAGAGGTGGGGATCAGCCAGTGTGATGGATGACAGACAGGATTGCAATGCAAAAAAAAGACTCTTGTTAACCTAATTTACTCGACAGCAAAAAAAGAAGGATAATGTGACCATTGTGCATTAAAACACGTCTGAATAAGCAGTATATTTTATCTGCTGCAATTCAGATATTATCGTAAATGTAGCCTCTCTCCCCTTTAACACATTACACAGCTTTGAATGTCAGGGCAAATGTCTGCTGGATTTAATTTGTGAAAATTTGCAATTATTTTCTTAACAACCACATCTGGTTATTTTATTTTATTTATTATTCTTATGGACCTCACTTTGGGCAGTTGGCTAGTGTTTTTGAGTAATTGCAATGTATAGATTTTAGCATGCACTCTTACCAATTTCTTCTGCGTGGACTACTGTCTGAAGACAATTGGCTAACACAGGGCTTGCCGGCACTTCCTGGTCATGAGGCTGAGGTTGGCTCTGTGTCCCATGGTGAGGGGTCCCAGTGGGGTACAGATTGATCACATAGGGCCCTTGCACAGTTTAATGGCAACAATTAAGAGGAAAAAAATCATTACTTTTATCAACAATTGCAGTATTGTTTTGTGAGAAATTGCTACCTTTTTGTTGATCCACAGATGTGTTTTCTCCTGAGCATGTCGGACTAAATGGAGCTGGTCAGTACATTAGTTTAAATGAGAATCAAAGAGGTCACTGTGTCATCATTCAGGTCTACGCTCAACTTCTGTGTGGTGCATGACCTATCTAAGTCAGTGAGGCAATATCGCAAAGTAAATTTGACCTGTGTTGTTTGGTTTCACTTCATTCTAGCATGTACTGAAGAGTGAGACCATCCCAAGGCGTTAAGATGTCATGAAATTTCATAATTTGCAAACATCTACATTTTAGTCATTTAGCAGAGCAACTTACAGGAGCTTTTATCCATGGCAACTTACAGGCAGTAGTGGAAAAATTACCCAATTGTCATACTTGAGTAAAAGTAAAAATACCTTAATAGAAAATGACTCAAGTAAAAGTCAACCAGTAAAATACTACTTGAGTAAAAGTATTTGGTTTTAAATGTACTTAAAGTATCAAAAGTAAAGAAAGTAAGAAGACATTTAAAATGCCTTATATTAAGCAAGCCAGACTGCACAATTGTCTTGTTTTTTAAATTTATGAATAGCCAGGGGCAGATTCCAACACTCAGACATAATTTGCAAATTAAGCATTTGTGTTTAGTGAGTCCTACCAGTGTACGGGATGCGTACTGGTGGCAGAGAAGTCAGACGCAGGAGAGCAAAAAAACTGTGTAACAACAGCTCAGTTTAATAATAAAAATCACTGTAAACAAAACAATCGCTACAATGGGTACAAAACCCGTCGCACACCAGACAATAATGTGCACTTACAATAAACAATTCCGGACAAGGACATGGGGGGAACAGAGGGTTAAATACGCAACAAGTAAAGACGGAATTTAAACCAGGTGTGTGGGAAGACAAAACAAATGGAAAATGAAAAGTGGATCAATGATGGCTAGAAGACCGGCGACACCGACCGCCGAACAAGGAGAGGAACCAACTTCGGCGGAAGTCGTGACAATCAGATCAGAGGCAGTAGGGATGACAGGGATTGTTCTCTTGATAAGTGTGTGAATTGGACCGTTTTCTGTCCTGCTAAGCATTCAAAATGTAACGAGTACTTTTGGGTGTCAGGGATAATGTATGGAGCAAAAATAACATAATTTTCTTTAGGAATGTAGTAAAGTGAAAGTTGTTAAAAATATAAATGTAAAGTACAGATACCACAAAAAACTACTTAAGTAATACTTTATGGTATTTTTAAATAAGTACTTTACACCACTGACCGCCACCATAGGGCACTCTGTTCACAACATTGACATCAACAAACTGCTAGCCCAAACAACACCATACACGTTGTCTGCCATCTGCCCGGTACAGTTGAAAACAGGATTAATCTGTTAAACTCACAATTCTCCAGAGCACACTTCTCCATCGAAGGACAGCATTTGCCCACTAAAGTCGGTCAAGACCCTGGTGAGAACGGTGAGCTCACAGATGAGCTTCCCTGAGACAGTTCCTGACAGTTTGTGCAGAAATTCTTCGAATGTGCGAACCCACAGTTTCATCAGCTGTCCGGGTGGCTGGTCTCAGATGATCTCGGAGGTGAAGAAGCCAGATGTAGAGGTCCTGGACTGGTGTGGTTACACGTGGTCTGCGATTGTGAGGCCTTTTGGAAGTACTGCCAATTTCTCTAAAACAACGTTGGAGGCGGCTTATGGTAGAGAAATGAACATTCAATTCTCTGGGATAAGCTTTGGTGGACATTCCTGCAGTCAGTATGCCAATTGCACGCTCCCTCAAAACGTGAGTAATCTGTGGCATTATTTGTGATAAAACTGCACATTTTAGAGTTGCATTTATTGCCCCCAGCACAAAGTTTACCTGTGTAATGATCATGCTGTTTAATTTGCTTCTTAATGTGCCACACCTCAGGTGGATGGATTATCTTTGCAAAGGAGAAATGCTCACTAACAGTGATGTAAATATATTTCCGCACAAAATTTGCGATGGAACATTTCTGGGATTTTTTTTATTTCAGCTCATGAAACAATATTTTATATGTTGCGTTTATATTTTTGTTCAGTGTAACTATTTCTATGTATCAGTAAAATGATTCAGTACATCATAAAGTGAAAGTACATTTTATTTATACCATCTCCCTTTGCAACCAAAGCCCACTTTTGAAATGGTTGATTTAGCAATATAGGGACCACTTACTGTAAAGAGGTTTGTTTGTTGATTTCAATTAGTTTTTTTGTCCACAAATGAAACTAAATGCAACAAAACTCTATTATCTAGAAGTACCATTGACCTTAACCCCAACTAGACTCAAAATGTTTTGGTCTGTCAGCGAAATGAAAAGTTAACTTCCTGAAATTGTCGCTGTCAGTCCAATGCACCAGCTGTGGCACTGAGTGTTTTTTTTGTGTGAATTTTTTCCTTTTATTGTGTGTATTTTTATCTTCATGGCTAATTGTGCTGAACAGCCCCAGTGACCTGTGAAACATGTTAGTGTTTGTGATGGCAGGTTGTCTCTCGTAAACAGTGCACTCAAACAAAATCCTCCCACTCACACATCATTACTGAGATGATATAGCTAGTCTGAGGTCTGAGGGCTGATGCATCTGCAGTGATGTAGGGTAATGCTCGGGAGTATCACAGGCTCTCACATGTACAATCATATGGTAGGCTTTGTCTTGCTCTCATTCTGAGAGGGTCTACCCAGGCCTAACAGAAGAGGGAGCTGCTAACAAGTGGTTTATAAAGGTCAATTTATGTCAACAGTCAGCTTTCAACTCCTCATAAAGTTCTGCTACAATCTCTGATGGCAAGGTTTTGACTCATCAATGATAAGTCTTCAAATATTGGGATACCTTTAAGCTCAGCTGTCTGTACCAAGCCCTATATGATCTGCTGTGGAAATAGCATACTTATGCACTGCCTGTTCATAAATACATAATGTATTCTCTCATAAACTGTAATTACAATGTTAGAGGAACATTAGGTCATGCTCTGTAAAGGGGTTACTGTGAATTTGACAGTAGCTTACAGGCAGCTCGGTGGCAAGTAAAATTGTGTATTTCATATTATAGCACACCTATTGTAATATAAATACAGTATCAAATCAATTACCGGGGTACACAGTATAATACCGTACAATTTTACTGTAATTGCAAAGGAGTGGTGCAAGCAGGTTGGCTGCTAGGTAAAGTGTTTACACATTACAGTACATTAAGGACTATTTGGTGCTTTAAATCACTTGCACTTCTAGAGGCTTTAACAAAGGCTTCCAAACTGGCAGTGACTACAGGGCAAAACAGACCAAAAGGACATGGCAAAATGCTCAACCATTTAAGGTTTAAGACTTGCTGCTACTCCAATATGTGTCCTATACTAACTGATGGGGCACTATAACCACATATGAATTTAATTAGTTCAGCATTCTCACTCAAGGGTGCAACAAATATAGCCTCTTACAAAGCATGCCTCAAAATATGTTAATGATCCAGAAACAACAATATCATGCCCCCACTAGTGGTCAAATGTTTTTTGTTGCTCCAAAGATATGATACGGTACTGTATTCTGTGGGGTGGAATTACAGTGATATTTGAAATACAGCAATTATTTCCCAGGCCGCAACATTTTCCCACAATGCACCATCATTTAGAGAATGCTGCAGTAAAACATTTCAGAGTATGTTATTGTTGATAATACCCCCAAATTACAGTATAATTTACAGGTGTCCGTTACAGCAATTACAAGGTTAGTGGTATCTGCCTTCTTACCTCCCTTGCTCATTAACCCTCAGTGGAACCATTTTAAGGTTTTAGGTCCCTAGAGGAACCCACCTTAGAGACTCCAATACCAATGAGCCAGTCTTGTTACAGATGATTGACTATTGACTAGATGATCCTATTATATGAGGAAGCATCAGCCACATAAGCCACACTAACAAAGCAGCTCCAGCTCTCCCTCTGACGTCTCAGCCTCTGTCGTCATTCTTCATCCAGAGTTCACCGGAGCTTCACCAGGGCTGGGCTCCAGAGCTGGGGGAAATAAAGACCCAGGCTTGTCACAGCCACTTCCACCTGCTTTGTTTCTTGTTTCAGCCTGATGCAATAGTATCAGTCCGGTGACTCTCATAAGTAGAACGATATGGAATGCACCAGGCCCTCTTTGCAGATGAAAATTAAGCCTTCTATTCAGAAGCTCTTTACGATGTGGAATATCCTCTGTTTTGACAAGCGGAGCCAACAGTAGACAGGCTGTTTGATCAACCAGGAAGGATAATTGGATTGTCTGTATCCATAAAGGGGCAATTAGGTTCTAGCACTGCTTTATTGGCCCTGGTGTGCTAGCTCTCCAGTTGCTCTCATTGAGCCTGATCCGGAGGTCAGATATTGACCTTAATATGGCTCCATTATTCCAGTCATTAACCTCCAGAGGGCCCAGGGGGACCGCGGGGGATCGGGGGAATTGGATCCATGGCAGGGGAGACACCAGATACAAAGGGCCTGCTGTCACTGAGCGGACAGTGGCATGAATGGGGCTGAGAAGTCAGCCTGAGTGTGTTATTGATCTGGGTGGATTAGGACCCCTTGTCTGTGGGGGAATCTCCCTCAGTTGACAGATTATTACAGGCTTTTCTGGGATTTGGGCCTGGAAAAGACTCCCAGCACAATAACACTGTATGGAAGAGACATATCTAATATGATATACCCCATAAGCTTGGAGGAGAAAAAAAGCATTTCTGAGAAGCTTCCGGCAATGGAGGCAATCTTTTTTTTCTCTCCTTTCACTGTCGTTCTCCTTTCATTTAAAAATAGCACAAGCGGGATTTACAAAACAGATTGACTCTCTTTATTAGTTCAGCATGCCACAATTAATTTATGAGCTCTGAAGCTCTCTGCCCATTAAACATTTTGCGTTGGAAGATTGTGATGTGGAGGGAGTTAGGAGTATTAAAATTAACATAAGAGAGGGAGAAAGTGCCTCAAATCTGGCCAGATGGTTCTCAGGAACCAAAAGGGCTAAATCCAGTCCTACTCTTCAAATCCCTGATCTGCACTCAAGGAGCAGGGTTCCAGCCAAGTGCACCAGCCCGAGGAGGGGATGAAAGCTCTGTGCCAGGCATGACTTATAACGCAATTAAGTTTAAACTCAGTGGTGGCCAATCAACTTCTCACAGTCACAGGACACAGAGTCACAGCACAGCGAGTTACGAGGAGTAAACACAATTGAGGTATTTTTAACATATTGAACATTGAACACACCAAGAAAATGTAATGATGCTGTAAATGTATATATTAGGCTGGGACATTAACAGAGAGTGGGACTAGGTACAGTAAATGGATTAATCTCAGTCTAGTCAGGTCATACAAGTTCCATAGTGATCAGGGGTTGGAGGGGTGGTGTGGGCTTCAGAACTAGAGCCCTGGAACTAGTTTGTCAAATCAAAAGACTGATGAAAATATTGACTCCATCAGGATCTGCCAACATTTCTGTGGGTAGTCTCTCTCTCTCTTTCTCTCTCGCTCTCATTCTTTCTACCCCTCTCTCATTCCTCATCAGACATCAACCTCCGCTGATGATGCCCTGAAGGACCTGAAGGAGGGCATGTGTGGGATGCATTCCAAGCAGAACTGCATTGTTTCAAGTAGGCGGCCAACGGTGGAGGCGGGGTATCAAAAACAGAGCTGAATATGCATATATAAATGACCTGTTCAGAAATACTGTATACAACTAGCTAGAGGATTCATCCTGCAGGGTGTGTTCAAAGCCAGAGCACATTCCTGTTTTTATGTATGTGTCTTGCATTTCTGCAGCACAAAACGTTTTTAGAATGATTTGATTGTGGGAGATTTCTCTACTCAGTTTGTCTGGTGAAGTGCATATTTAGAGAACTGCGTAGGCTAGAGGTTACTGCCTCTGACCGGATCTTAATATTCTGCATGCGTACGGGGACTAAACAGTTCAACAGTTCTGCTCATGCCTTTGGAACGCCAAGCTTGATTAGTGGGCTTGCTGGTCAGCAAGATATAAAAGAAGGAGTGGAAGAATGGAGTGTGCTTTTTTTCTTAATACAGAGATGGTGGTTGAGTCCACACAGCAGATTTGATCCCAAGAGCAATTTAAATGTTACACTCCTTTTTCAGCCTTTGGAAGTGTTTCTGTCTTCATGGTTTGTTTAAGCCAGTGGATTGCCTGATTAGGACTTGGTTGACACTTTGGATATATATATATTTCCAGTTAACCATTTTCGATGTTGAAATTAATTATGGGAATGAATAACAACCTGACAACAATGACCTGACAATGTTATTCATGATTGAATAAGTATAAATTATTGGACAGTATTATTCATTAAATTATTGGGGCATATACAGTGTGTGTATATATATATCTGTTATTGTGACTTGACTTTCATTAATCTGATGACTGTTATTTATTTAACCCACTAACTATGTTTAATTGTTACCCAATTTAAATAAATCATGTTACAATTAACTCATTAGGATTTGGGGCACCACGAAAGAAGTTGTTTAATGAGTTACCATCTCCCAAATGAAACTCTATAAGATATAAGTTATATATCGATAACAGTCACATATTAATCATTACCTCATATCAGTCTCATAATCTGAATGGTCACAACCTTCTTGGATCTGCAAGAACCCCAACCTTGAGCCTTATTCAGTACTACACAAATCGGTTTAATATTTTTTTTAACTAACTAAAAAATAACACAGAATACAGATACACACTTACATGAGACAAAGTTCCCTAGTGGACTGACAAGATATGATGGCTTGTTACAAATATGCAGAGGGGGTGGGGAAAAGAGAGAGAGAAAAAGGGACATTAATCGTGGATACACACTATAACTATTCTCACATTAATCACATACCTTGCACATGAACCATCACTCTCCTTGGCCAAATAGCCCTCACACAGTCTGGAGGTGTGTTTTCGGTCATTGTCCTGTTTAAAACTAATGATAGTCCTACTAAGCGCAAACCAAATATGATTGTGTATCACTGCAGAGTGCTGTGGTAGCCATGGTGGTGCCTTGAATTCTAAATAAATCACTGACAGTGTCACCAGCTAAGCACACCCACACTATCACACCTCCTCCTCCATGCTTCACAGTGGGAAACACACATGCAGAGATCATCCGTTCACCTACCCTGCTTCTCACAGATACACAGCAGTTGGAACCCAAAATCTCCAATTTGGACTCCAGACCAAAGGACACATTTCCACCGGTCTAATGTCCATTGCTAGTTTTTCTTGACCCAAGCAAATCTTTTCACATTCAGAAGGAAAGAAATTCCACAAATTAACTTTTTACAAGGCACACCTGAAATGCACTACATGAATCTGGATGAGAGAATGACAATAGTGTGGATAGCTGTCAAGTCAAAGGGTGGCTACTTTGAAGAATCTAAAATATAACCTATTTTTATTTGTTTAACACTTTTTTGGTTACTACATGATTCCATATGTGTTATTTAATAGTTTTTATGTCTTCACTAATGCAATGTAGAAAATAGTACAAAAAAAAGAAAAACCCTGGAATGAGTACGTGTTTCCAAACTGTTGACTGGTATATATGGTATACTTTTGACTGATATATATATTGTGAGTGTCATATAAAAATTCTAAGTGTGAAACTTTCAAACCAACCAGAAATGTGTCACAGAAATAACAAATGTTTGTTCACTTCCAGCAGAAGACGCAGACACCAGCTATTTGTAGGCCCCAGTGGGGGGTTAACTCCGGCCTAATCTCCGGTCTGCGGTACATGTAAACCCACTCCTTCCCTGGCCATGTCCCCTTCTGCCTCTCAAGATGTCACACCACAACTCTCCAAATGTGATGCTTCCAAGAGGCTTTGTCAGCGTCTTCGTTGCCTCTCACTTTCGCCCACTCCCAATGAGGCCCCCATGCTCCTGCCAGTGTTGGCAGTCAGGCCCAGACCTCAACAGTCTCTTCCTCCCAGAGAGTTCTCTCTCCACTAGCAGGCTGTGTCGCAGCTGATAGATTCTTTGCTGTGTTTTTCTTATTCCCCCCCCCCCCTCTTTTTCTGTTTTAAAACCTGACATTCTGTTTACTGTAGGATTACTGCTTTTGTATGTTTTAAAAATTTGACAGCTGCTTTATTCAACTCCCCAGTGTGGAGGAACTGTGATAAGACAGATATGGGTTTCTAATCTTTTCCCAGCCTAAATCTTTTCCAAATCTTCTATTATTCTCTCCCTCCCCATCATTCCTGCTATAAAAATAAATACATATATTTTTTAATTTTACCCCCTTTTCTCCCCAATTTCATGGTATTCAATTGTTAGTAGTTACTATCTTGTCTCATTGCTACTACTCCCGTATGGGCTCGGGAGAGACAAAGGTCGAAAGTCATGCGTCCTCCAAAACACAACCCAAACAAGCCGCACTGCTTCTTAACACAGCGCGTATCCAAACCGGAAGCCGGGCGCAGTGCACGCTAAACAGGTGCACAGTGTTTTGTCCAACACATTGGACAAATTGTGCACCTGTGTGCACGGTGTTGTTTGACAAAACACCGTGCACCTGTTTAGCGTGCACTGCGCCCGGCCTGCCACAGGAGTCGCTAGTGCACAATGAAACAAGTATCTCCCTACCGGCCAAACCCTCCATAACCCAGATGACGCTAGGCGTCACCTCACGGACCTCCAGCTGGCTGTGACAGAGCCTGGTGGCCCAGCTAGCACTGTGATACAGTGCCCTAGACCACTGCGCCACCCGGGAGGCTCATCATTCCTGCTTTAAGATTAGATCGTTTTCCGGCAGCACTCTAGACTTTTCGGAGAGCCCTGCAACATTCCAGCTGGACTGCTAATGAAGGGTCTGCTCCTCTGACAGTTGATGCTTCCACAACTGGGTTTCTCAATAAAGGCCACAATCAAACCTCCTCCACTTGTCCACCCCGTCTGTCTTCCACTGGCTAGACTTCATATTGAGTGTCTAGACACCAGTGGCTTTTAAAAAATTATCTAGGTGTCATGTAAATACCACACTAAAACAGGGTTATGTTGTGAAAAATACAGTTGAAGTCGGAAGTTTACATACACCTTAGCCAAATACATTTAAACTCTGTTTTTCACAATTCCTGACATTTAATCCTAGTAAAAATTCCCTTTCGTAGATCAGATAAGATCACTACTGTATTTTAAGAATGTGAAATGTAAGAATAATAGGTCAGAGAATGATTTATTTTAGCTTTTTTTTCCTTCATCACATTCCCAGTGGGTCGGAAGTTTACATACGCTCAATTAGTATTTGGTAGCATTGCCTTTAAATTGTTTAACTTGGTTCAAACGTTTCGGGTAGCCTTCCACAAGCTTCCCACAATAATACACATACACACTTACATGAGACAAAGTTCCCTAGTAGACTGACTAGATATGATGGCTTGTTACACATATGGAGAGGGGGTAGGGAAAAGAGAGATATAGAAAAAGGGACACTTATTGTGGATACATGCTATAAATCCTGCTTGGGATAGGGGCAGCATTTTCACATTCGGATGAAAAGCGTGCCCAGAGTAAACTGCCTGCTACTCAGGCCCAGAAGCTAAAATATGCATATTATTAGTAGATTTGAATAGAGAACACTCTGAAGATTCTAAAACTGTTTGATGTCTGAGTATAACTGAACTCGTATGGCAGGCGAAAACCTGAGAAAAATCCAACCAGGAAGTGGGAAATCTGAGGTTTGTAGTTTTTCAACTCACTGCCTTTCCAAGATACAATGTAAATGGGGTTATATTGCACTTCCTACGGACTCCACTAGATGTCAGCAGTCATTAGAACCTTGTTTCAGGCTTCTACTGTGAAGGGGGGGCGAATAAGAGCTGTTTGAGTCAGGGGTCTGACAGAAGGCCATGAGATAAATAATGCGCGGCCGTGAGAGCGAGCTCTGTTCCTTTTCATTTCTAAAGACAAAGGCATTGTCCGGTTGGAAAATTATTGAAGATTTATGATAAAAACATCCTAAAGATTGATTCTATACATTGTTTGACATGTTTCTACGAACTGTAATATAACGTTTTGGACTTTTTGTCTAATCTTTCGCCTGGACTTGCCCACGCCTCTTGAATTTGGATTTGTGAACTAAACATGGGAACAAAAAGGCGGTATTTGGACATAAATGATGGACTTTATCGAACAAAACAAACATTTATTGTGTAACTGGGATTCCTGGGAGTGCATTCTGATGAAGATCACCAAAGTAAGTGAATATTTATAACGCTTTGTAACAGTCACGTTTGTAGGCCTCGTTGCTCGCACAGACTTTTTCAGATCTGCCCACAAATTTTCTATAGGATTGAGGTCAGGGCTTTGTGATGGCCACTCCAATACCTTGAATTTGTTGTCCTTAAGTCATTTTGCCACAACTTTGGAAGTATGCTTGGGGTCATTGTCCATTTGGAAGACCCATTTTGCAACCAAGCTTTAACTTCCTGAATGATTAATTGAGATGTTGCTTCAATACATCCACATAATGTTCCTACCTCATGATGCTATCTATTTTGTGAAGTGCACCAGTCCCTCCTGCAGGAAAGCAGCCCCACAACACAGTGCTGCCACTATACGTGCTTCACGGTTGGGATGGTTTTCTTTGGCTTGCAAGCTTCTACCTTTTTCCTCCAAACATAACTATGCTCATTATGGCCAAACAATTATATTTTTGTTTCATCAGACCAGAGGACATTTCTCCAAAAAGTACGATCTTTGTCCCCATGTGCAGTTGCAAACCGTAGTCTGGCTTTTTTTATGGCGGTTTTGCAGCAGTGGCTTCTTCCTTGCTGAGCGGACTTTCAGGTTATGTCGATATAGGACTCGTTTTACTGTGGATATAGATACTTTTGTACTTGTTTCTTCCAGCATCTTCACAAGGTCCTTTGCTGTTGTTCTGGGATTGTTTTAAACTTTTTGCACCAAAGTACGTTCATCTCTAGGAGACATAATTCCTTCCTGAGCGGTATGACTGCTTCGTGGTCCCATGGTGTTTATACCTTTGTACTATTCTTTGTAAAATCAAATCAAATTTTATTTGTCACATACACATGGTTAGCAGATGTTAATGTGAGTGTCAGGGCCCGGTTACGAACCCGGGTCTCCGGAGTGAGAAACAGTCACTTAACCTACTGAGCCACGAATAGTCGGCAGAACCCAGAAGATGAGGCAGACACAGCAGTACTTGAGACGGTGTATTTAATGAAGTAAAAAGAGAAGTCCTTCAGGAAAACATGTAACTCCACAACCTCAAAATGAATTCCACAAGAACAAAGGTAATCCTCCAAGACAAAAAAGGTAAATCCACAAGGTGGTAGGAATAGCATAAAAAGCCTCAAAAGAAACTCAAAAATAAATAAACAAGAACAAAAACAGAATTCCACAAGAGAGTCCACCGGGATCAACAAGAGTTCACAGAATACTAGGGCTGGGTGCTAACATACAAACACAGAGCAAAGAACTGAGGAAAACTAAGGGTTTAAATACAATCAGGGGAAACGAGGCACAGGTGCAAATAATAATGGGGATCAAGGGAAAACAAAAGGTCAAAAAGCACAATGGGGGCATCTAGTGACCAAAAACCGGAACAACCCTGGCCAAATCCTGACAGTGAGTGTAGCGAAATGCTTGTGCTTCTAGTTCCGACAATGCAGTAATAACCAACAAGTAATCTAACTAACAATTCCAAAACTACTGTCTTGTACACAGTGTAAGGGGATAAAGAATATGTACATAAGGATATATGAATGAGTGATGGTACAGAGCAGCATAGGCAAGATACAGTAGATGGTATCGAGTACAGTATATACATATGAGATGAGTATGTAAACAAAGTGGCATAGTTAAAGTGGCTAGTGATACATGTATTACATAAGGATACAGTCGATGGTATAGAGTACAGTATATACATATGCATATGAGATGAATAATGTAGGGTAAGTAACATTATATAAGGTAGCATTGTTTAAAGTGGCTAGTGATATATTTACATCATTTCCCATCAATTCCCATTATTAAAGTGGCTGGAGTTGAGTCAGTGTCAGTGTGTTGGCAGCAGCCACTCAATGTTAGTGGTGGCTGTTTAACAGTCTGATGGCCTTGAGATAGAAGCTATTTTTCAGTCTCTCGGTCCCAGCTTTGATGCACCTGTACTGACCTTGCCTTTTGGATGATAGCGGGGTGAACAGGCAGTGGCTCGGGTGGTTGATGTCCTTGATGATCTTTATGGCCTTCCTGTGACATCGGGTGGTGTAGGTGTCCTGGAGGGCAGGTAGTTTGCCCCCGGTGATGCGTTGTGCAGACCTCACTACCCTCTGGAGAGCCTTACGGTTGAGGGCGGAGCAGTTGCCGTACCAGGCGGTGATACAGCCCGCCAGGATGCTCTCGATTGTGCATCTGTAGAAGTTTGTGAGTGTTTTTGGTGACAAGCCGAATTTCTTCAGCCTCCTGAGGTTGAAGAGGCGCTGCTGCGCCTTCTTCACAATGCTGTCTGTGTGAGTGGACCAATTCAGTTTGTCTGTGATGTGTATGCCGAGGAACTTAAAACTTGCTACCCTCTGCACTACTGTTCCATCGATGTGGATAGGGGGGTGTTCCCTCTGCTGTTTCCTGAAGTCCACAATCATCTCCTTAGTTTTGTTGACGTTGAGTGTGAGGTTATTTTCCTGACACCACACTCCGAGGGCCCTCACCTCCTCCCTGTAGGCCGTCTCGCCTTTGTTGGTAATCAAGCCTACCACTGTTGTGTCGTCCGCAAACTTGATGATTGAGTTGGAGGCGTGCATGGCCATGCAGTCGTGGGTGAACAGGGAGTACAGGAGAGGGCTCAGAACGCACCCTTGTGGGGCCCCAGTGTTGAGGATCAGCGGGGAGGAGATGTTGTTGCCTACCCTCACCACCTGGGGGCGGCCCGTCAGGAAGTCCAGTAACCAGTTGCACAGGGCGGGGTCGAGACCCAGGGTCTCGAGCTTGATGACGAGCTTGGAGGGTACTATGGTGTTGTTCAGATGAACGTGGTACCTTCAGGCGTTTGGAAATTGCTCCCAAGGATGAACCAGACTTGTGGAGGTGCACATTTTTTTTCTGAGGTCTTGGCTGATATCTTTTGATTTTCCCATGATGTCAAGCAAAGAGGCACTGTGTTTGAAGGTAGGACTTGAAATACATCCACAGGTACACCTCCAATTGACTCAAATGATGTAAATTAGCCTGTCAGTAGCATCTAAAGCTATGACATAATTTTCTGGAATTTTCCAAGCTGTTTATTAAAGGCACAGTCAACTTAGTGTATGTAAACTTCTTACCCACTGGAATTGTGATACAGTGAATTATAATGAAATAATCTCTCTGCGGACAATTGTTGGAAAAATTAATTGTGTCAAGCACAAAGTAGATGTCCTAACTGACTTGCCAAAACTATAGTTTGTTAACAAGAAATGTCTGGAGTGGCTGAAAAACAAGTTTTAATGACTCCAACCTAAGTTTATATAAACTTCCAAATTCAACTGTACTTATTTTGTACAGAATCTAGGTACTCAATGTATACAGTTGAGACAGTCCTATGACATTACAATGTTTTATTTATTTTATTTATTTATTTATTTTACCTTTATTTAACCAGGTAGGCAAGTTGAGAACAAGTTCTCATTTACAATTGCGACCTGGCCAAGATAAAGCAAAGCAGTTCGACAGATACAAAGACACAGAGTTACACATGGAGTAAAACAAACATACAGTCAATAATACAGTATAAACAAGTCTATATACAATGTGAGCAAATGAGGTGAGAAGGGAGGTAAAGGCAAAAAGGCCATGGTGGCAAGGTAAATACAATATAGCAAATAAAACACTGGAATGGTAGTTTTGCAATGGAAGAATGTGCAAAGTAGAAATAAAAATAATGGGGTGCAAAGGAGCAAAATAAATAAATAAATTAAATACAGTTGGGAAAGAGGTAGTTGTTTGGGCTAAATTATAGGTGGGCTATGTACAGGTGCAGTAATCTGTGAGCTGCTCTGACAGTTGGTGCTTAAAGCTAGTGAGGGAGATAAGTGTTTCCAGTTTCAGAGATTTTTGTAGTTCGTTCCAGTCATTGGCAGCAGAGAACTGGAAAGATAGGCGGCCAAAGAAAGAATTGGTTTTGGGGGTGACTAGAGAGATATACCTGCTGGAGCGTGTGCTACAGGTGGGAGATGCTATGGTGACCAGCGAGCTGAGATAAGGGGGGACTTTACCTAGCAGGGTCTTGTAGATGACATGGAGCCAGTGGGTTTGGCGTCGAGTATGAAGCGAGGGCCAGCCAACGAGAGCGTACAGGTCGCAATGGTGGGTAGTATATGGGGCTTTGGTGACAAAACGGATTGCACTGTGATAGACTGCATCCAATTTGTTGAGTAGGGTATTGGAGGCTATTTTGTAAATGACATCGCCAAAGTCGAGGATTGGTAGGATGGTCAGTTTTACAAGGGTATGTTTGGCAGCATGAGTGAAGGATGCTTTGTTGCGAAATAGGAAACCAATTCTAGATTTAACTTTGGATTGGAGATGTTTGATATGGGTCTGGAAGGAGAGTTTACAGTCTAACCAGACACCTAAGTATTTGTAGTTGTCCACGTATTCTAAGTCAGAGCCGTCCAGAGTAGTGATGTTGGACAGGCGGGTAGGTGCAGGTAGCGATCGGTTGAAGAGCATGCATTTAGTTTTACTTGTATTTAAGAGCAATTGGAGGCCACGGAAGGAGAGTTGTATGGCATTGAAGCTTGCCTGGAGGGTTGTTAACACAGTGTCCAAAGAAGGGCCAGAAGTATACAGAATGGTGTCGTCTGCGTAGAGGTGGATCAGAGACTCACCAGCAAGAGCGACATCATTGATGTATACAGAGAAAAGAGTCGGTCCAATAATTGAACCCTGTGGCACCCCCATAGAGACTGCCAGAGGTCCGGACAACAGACCCTCCGATTTGACACACTGAACTCTATCAGAGAAGTAGTTGGTGAATCAGGCGAGGCAATCATTTGAGAAACCAAGGCTGTTGAGTCTGCCGATGAGGATGTGGTGATTGACAGAGTCGAAAGCCTTGGCCAGATCAATGAATACGGCTGCACAGTAATGTTTCTTATCGATGGCGGTTAAGATATCTTTTAGGACCTTGAGCGTGGCTGAGGTGCACCCATGACCAGCTCTGAAACCAGATTGCATAGCAGAGAAGGTATGGTGAGATTCGAAATGGTCGGTAATCTGTTTGTTGACTTGGCTTTCGAAGACCTTAGAAAGGCATGGTAGGATAGATATAGGTCTGTAGCAGTTTGGGTCAAGAGTGTCCCCCCCCCCTTTGAAGAGGGGGATGACCGCAGCTGCTTTCCAATCTTTGGGAATCTCAGACGACACGAAAGAGAGGTTGTACAGGCTAGTAGTAGGGGTGGCAACAATTTCGGCAGATAATTTTAGAAAGAAAGGGTCCAGATTGTCTAGCCCGGCAGATTTGTAGGGGTCCAGATTTTGCAGCTCTTTCAGAACATCAGCTGAATGGATTTGGGAGAAGGAGAAATGGGGAAGGCTTGGGCGAGTTGCTGTTGGGGGTGCAGTGCTGTTGACAGGGGTAGGAGTAGCCAGGTGGAAAGCATGGCCAGCTGTAGAAAAATGCTTCTTGAAATTCTCAATTATGGTGGATTTATCAGTGGTGACAGTGTTTCCTATCTTCAGTGCAGTGGGCAGCTGGGAGGAGGTGTTCTTATTCTCCATGGACTTTACAGTGTCCCAGAACTTTTTTGAGTTAGTGTTGCAGGAAGCAAATTTCTGCTTGAAAAAGCTAGCCTTGGCTTTTCTAACTGCCTGTGTATAATGGTTTCTAGCTTCCCTGAACAGCTGCATATCACGGGGGCTGTTCGATGCTAATGCAGAACGCCATAGGATGTTTTTGTGTTGGTTAAGGGCAGTCAGGTCTGGGGAGAACCAAGGGCTATATCTGTTCCTGGTTCTAAATTTCTTGAATGGGGCATGTTTATTTAAGATGGTTAGGAAGGCATTTTTAAAAAATATCCAGGCATCCTCTACTGACGGGATGAGGTCAATATCCTTCCAGGATACCCCGGCCAGGTCGATTAGAAAGGCCTGCTCGCTGAAGTGTTTCAGGGAGCGTTTTACAGTGATGAGAGGAGGTCGTTTGACCGCTGACCCATTACGGATGCAGGCAATGAGGCAGTGATCGCTGAGATCTTGGTTGAAGACAGCAGAGGTGTATTTAGAGGGGAAGTTGGTTAGGATGATATCTATGAGGGTGCCCGTGTTTAAGGCTTTGGGGAAGTACCTGGTAGGTTCATTGATAATTTGTGTGAGATTTAGGGCATCAAGTTTAGATTGTAGGATGGCTGGGGTGTTAAGCATGTTCCAGTTTAGGTCGCCTAGCAGCACGAGCTCTGAAGATAGATGGGGGGCAATCAGTTCACATATGGTGTCCAGAGCACAGCTGGGGGCAGAGGTTGGTCTATAGCAGGCGGCAACGGTGAGAGACTTGTTTTTAGAGAGGTGGATTTTTAAAAGTAGAAGTTAAAATTGTTTGGGTACAGACCTGGATAGTAGGACAGAACTCTGCAGGCTATCTTTGCAGTAGATTGCAACACCGCCCCCTTTGGCAGTTCTATCTTGTCTGAAAATGTTGTAGTTTGGAATTAAAATGTCTGAATTTTTGGTGGTCTTCCTAAGCCAGGATTCAGACACAGCTAGAACATCCGGGTTGGCAGAGTGTGCTAAAGCAGTGAATAGAACAAACTTAGGGAGGAGGCTTCTAATGTTAACATGCATGAAACCAAGGCTATTACGGTTACAGAAGTCGTCAAAAGAGAGCGCCTGGGGAATAGGAGTGGAGCTAGGCACTGCAGGGCCTGGATTCACCTCTACATCGCCAGAGGAACATAGGAGGAGTAGAATAAGGGTGCGGCTAAAAGCAATAAGAATTGGTCGTCTAGAAAGTCTGGAACAGAGAGTAAAAGGAGGTTTCTGGGGGCGATAAAATAGCATCAAGGTATAATGTACAGACAAAGGTATGGTAGGATGTGAATACAGTGGAGGTAAACCTAGGTATTGAGTGATGAAGAGAGAGATATTGTCTCTAGAAACATCATTGAAACCAGGAGATGTCATTGCATGTGTGGGTGGTGGAACTAATAGGTTGGATAAGGTATAGCAGGACTAGAGGCTCTACAGTGAAATAAGCCAATAAACACTAACCAGAACAGCAATGGACAAGACATATTGACATTAAGGAGAGGCATGCTTAGTCGAGTGATCAAAAGGGTCCAGTGAGTGGAGAGGTTGGTTGAGGGTCACGGCGATTTAGACAGCTAGCCAGGCCATCGGTAGCAAGCTAGCATAGGATGGAGGTCTGTTGTTAGCCACCTCTTGCGTTCGGTCAGTAGATTAGTGGGGTTCCGTGTGGTAGAGGGGATTAATCCAAATCACACAACAACAAAAATAAGAACAATAGATATAGTTATAGAGGCCCGAGAAGAAAACATAATAATAATAAAAATAAATAAATTGTCCGATTGTCTATTCAGATGTGTGAATGTACTGACAGAGGGCTCACATGATTCTAAATGGGGTTTTCACTCAAAGCCTCTCCAAATAATCCAATCATTCACAGATTGCATGAGCAGATTAATTCAGCAGAATAGCAGGAGCATGTCTGCTGTATCTCCTCAGAGGCCTTTCAAAGCATTGCACCACGGCTTCACGCACCACAATAGTATGACTGGAATGGTGATGGAGGCTTAGACTTTAGGGACCGATGGATAGATATCAGTGAAAAGGCAGCATTTAGCAAAATAATATCCATCATAACTTTTACATGAATCATGGGTACCATGGTTAATAGCCAATTTCCAGAAATGAGTGGCAGCAGTGCATTGCAATGAGGCTTGACCTACAACCAGGTCTCATCCTGAAATGTCATTAACTAAAGAACCTGTATCTTTGTTCTACCTCCGTTGGTTTAGTGTCTCTGTCCCATGGCTTTATGGGTTTGATCTGTCTTATTTCACACACACACACAGGTATGGTCTCTGTGTGATCTGTCAACACTCTGCATGACTGTGTCTGAACACTCCAACCCTTGTGAGACAGCTTCTGAACACAGAATGATTTTCCATACAAAAGAAAATAGACTTTGTACAGCCTAAGTCCCTGACGAATGTCAGACATCCTCGCACAAGTGTCATTTGGGTGATATACAAGCATAACCCAAGGCTAACAATTCCTTTGATGTGGAATAAAGAAATCTATAGAAATCAGAAGAGAGCTGCTGCATTTTCTATCCGGAGACTCTGCAGAGCACCCTACTCTTATTGTGGGATTTGTGAAAGGGGTAGCAACGCTGCATATTTTAATGTAAAAATAACACTGTATGAATATCAATGGCTCCCTTTTGTCAGGCAAACATATTTTCTATATAATGAGTTAGTTAGTTTGAATGATTGTGTTACTTATTGTTAGTGTAGGATTATATGCTGATGAGATCTTGGGGGTTTTAACTACAGACACTGACACATACAGAAGATAATAAATGCAGCCTTCATAGAGAATTCTATGATTATCACGTGGTGAAATTGAATTCAGCAAATAAAATGATCACTGTGGGGATTTTCTTTGCCATTTTTGATATTCCTATTCATCGCAGTTTAAAGAAAAGGCATGCTTTTTTATCTGTCACTTTTTAGATTAAGTGAAAGTAAAAGCTTATCCAAAGTCGGAGTTTCATCCTCAAAGTTTAGCACTGTGACACAGTCATGTGTACAAAAGAAAAAGGCAAAGAAATCCCTCTCAATACAGCTCCGAGTGCTGTGGCCAATGCTCTTACAATCCATTCCATTCACGGCACTGTACAGATTGCATTTTACATGACAAATGCAGTACAAAGTGGACCACTAAATCTTCTCAGTGCACCCAAGATCCTGGCTGAAGGATGACGGTGTGGAACTGATTAACACAATTGGATGACAGTCCATAAAATATTGAGCCTCTTAATCAGCTAAATGCAACAGCTTCCTCCTGTCAGTTCAGGGCTTTTGGACACTAGAAGGGTTTGTACCACTGTAATATTCCTGGACCTGTCCATTTTACAGCCAACTCTTCCCATCATTTGTCTTGCCGGACTGTTCAGAAGTGGAATACTTAATCAATAAGGCATGAGGGGGTGTGGTATATTGCCAATATACCATGGCTAAAGAATTAATGGTCTTATGCAAAATTCAACGCGTAGTGCCCTGATACAGCCCTTAGCCATGGTATATTGGCCATGTACCACAAACCCCCGAGGTGCCATTGCTATTATAAACTGGTTACCAACGTAATTAGATCTTTAATAATACATGTTTTGCCATACCTGTGATGTACAGTCTTTTATAAACTGGGTGGTTCGAGCCCTCAATGCTGATTGGCTGACAGCCATGGTATATCAGACTGTATACCACAGGTATGACAAAACAATTATTTTTACTGCTCTAATTACGTTGCTAAACAGTTTATAATAGCAATACGGCACCTCGGGGGTTTGTGATATATGGCCAATATACCATGGCAAAGGGCTGTGTCCAGGCACTCCACATTGCGTCTGGCATAAGAACAGCCCTTAGCCTTGGTATATTGGCCATATACCTCACCCATTGGGCCTTATTGCTTAAATATATCACAGCTGTCAGCCAATCAGCATTCAGGGCTCAACTCACCAAGTTTATAATTGGGAATTGGATGACCATGTCTGGGTGCAGGGCTATATTTCTTATATTTTCCACTTTGATAGAAAGTTAACGAGCCATCGGAAAACAGTTCCACTTGTCAGATATTTCTGAATGCCTCCCCCCAGTTCATATCTCAACTATAGTGATGGCATGGCGTATGTCAATGAATCTTTGTTATGTTAAACCTAAAAATTTTAGTGCTTGATCAAGATATAATATCAGTCTATTAATATCTAACCGTGTGGCTTGTATTCTTTTTAATTCACTTTATACGTACCTATCATGTGTTGTATGGCCTACATGGGGTATTTCCTCATTTTGCATGGTCATCAGGGAAATAAGTCTTCTGCTACTGTACAGTAATAATCAAGATATCACCCTAAGGTTTCAGCCTACTATATTACTCACTTACACTTTCATGGGAGAACAAATCATATTAAAAGTTTATTGCCAGCACTAAATTAAAATATCAACCATGTGGACTTCTCACACCCACTTTAACAGGTAAGACCATTCACCTCCCTCTGGCATCTCAATAATGATTGCCTATCCTTTCTCCTGCCCTTCATATATAACTGGACAGGTAAACGGACATTTCCATGTAGGCTACATCCATACAGCTTTCACCTGTCCTGTCTTCTCAGATCAATTCAAATGAAGGAGAAGGCTATTGAAATATTCTCTCCCTCTCCCCTCCCCCTCTCTCTCTCTGATGCCCACACTCCATCTCAGAACCCCAATCTACACCTTCTCTCCCTCTCCTACATTTGGAGAAAGGAGGAGATGCCTCCCTGGGAGCCCACAAGTGGCCCATCCTAAGGGCTGGATGAGATTGATGCCTCTGATCCAGCCATGCTGATTTACTCCCCGGGCCCATGGGGGAGTGGAAATTACATTGTGTCTGGGTTGGAGAGAGAGAGGGACAGGGGGGAGAGAGAGAGATACGGAGGGGGAAAAGGAGAGAAAGACAGGGAGAGAGAGAGACAGAGAAGAGAGAAAGAAACAGATACGGGAGGAGCGAGAGACGGGAGGAGAGAGAGAGTGGGGGAGAGAGAGAGATGGGGAGAGAGAGAGAGACGGGGGAGAGAGAGCGAGACGAGGGAGAGGGAGAGACGGGGAGAGAGACAGGGGAAGAGAGCGAGAGAGACGGGGAGAGTGAGGAGAAAGAGAGACTGGGGAGAGAGGGAGACTGGGAGAGAGAGAGAGAGGGGGAGAGACATGGAGAGTGAGAGAGATGGGGGAGACAGAGACGGAGAGAGAGAGAGATGGGTAGAGAGAAGGATGGGGAGAGAGAGATAGAGACGGGGAGAGAGAGACTGGGGAGAGAGAGAGAGAGATGGGAGAGAGAGAGAGACTGCGGAAGAGAGAGAGAGAGAGAGACGGGGGGAGAGAGAGAGACGGGGGGAGACAGAGAGACAGGGAGACAGAGAGAGGCGGGGGCGAGAGAGAGAGACGGGGAGAGAGACAGGGAGAGGGAGAGAGAGACGGGGGAGGAGAGAAAGAGATGGGGAAGAGAGAGAGACGGGGAGAGAGAGATGGGGGGAGGGAGTGACGGGAGAGAGAGATAGACGGGAGAGAGAGAGAGAGAGAGAGAGACGGGGGAAAGAGAGAGACGGGGGAAAGAGAGAGACGGGGAAAGAGAGAGACGGGGGGAGGGAGTGACGGGAGAGAGATATAGACGGTTGAGAGAGAGAGAGAGAGAGACGGTTGAGAGAGAGACGGGGAGAGAGAGAAAGAGACGGGGAAGAGAGAGAGAGAGGGGGACAGGGGGAGAGTGAGACTAGGAGAGAGAGAGAGATGGGAGAGAGACATGGAGAGTGAGAGAGATGGGGGAGACAGAGACGGAGAGAGAGAGAGATGGGTAGAGAGAAGGATGGGGAGAGAGAGATAGAGACGGGGAGAGAGAGACTGGGGAGAGAGAGAGAGAGATGGGAGAGAGAGAGAGAGACTGCGGAAGAGAGAGAGAGAGAGAGACGGGGGGAGAGAGAGAGACGGGGGGAGACAGAGAGACAGGGAGACAGAGAGAGGCGGGGGCGAGAGAGAGAGACGGGGAGAGAGACAGGGAGAGGGAGAGAGAGACGGGGGAGGAGAGAAAGAGATGGGGAAGAGAGAGAGACGGGGAGAGAGAGATGGGGGGAGGGAGTGACGGGAGAGAGAGATAGACGGGAGAGAGAGAGAGAGAGAGAGAGAGACGGGGGAAAGAGAGAGACGGGGGGAGGGAGTGACGGGAGAGAGATATAGATGGTTGAGAGAGAGAGAGAGAGAGAGAGACGGTTGAGAGAGAGAGAGAGACGGGGAGAGAGAGAAAGAGACGGGGAAGAGAGAGAGAGAGAGAGACGGTTGAGAGAGAGAGAGAGACGGGGAGAGAGAGAAAGAGACGGGGAAGAGAGAGAGACGGGGAGAGAGAGACGGGGGGAGGGAGTGACGGGAGAGAGAGATAGACGGGAGAGAGAGAGAGAGAGAGAGCGAGAGAGATGGGGGAAAGAGAGAGACGGGGGAAAGATAGAGACGGGGGAAAGAGAGAGACGGGTAGAGAGAGACGGGGGGAGGGAGTGACGGGAGAGAGAGATAGACGGAAGAGAGAGAGAGAGAGAGAGAGAGAGAGAGAGAGAGACGGGGGAAAGAGAGAGACGGGGGAAAGAGAGAGACGGAGGGAGGGAGTGACGGGAGAGAGATATAGACGGTTGAGAGAGAGAGAGAGAGAGAGACGGGAGAGAGAGAGAGAGAGACGGTTGAGAGAGAGAGAGAGACGGGGAGAGAGAGAAAGAGACGGGGAAGAGAGAGAGACGGGGAGAGAGAGACGGGGGGAGGGAGTGACGGGACAGAGAGATAGACGGGAGAGAGAGAGAGAGAGAGCGAGAGAGACGGGGAAAAGAGAGAGACGGGGGAAAGATAGAGACGGGGGAAAGAGAGAGACGGGGAGAGAGAGACGGGGGGAGGGAGTGACGGGAGAGAGAGATAGACGGGAGAGAGAGAGAGCGAGAGAGACGGTGGAAAGAGAGAGACGGGGGAAAGAGAGAGACAGGGAAAATGGAGCGAAAGAGACCGTGGGATTGAGAGATAGAGAGAGACGGGGGAGAGAGACAGGGAGAGGGAGAGAGAGACGGGGGAGAGAGACAGGGAGAGGGAGAGAGAGAGAGAGAGACAGGGTAGGGAGAGAGACAGGGAGAGAGAGAGACGGGGGGAGAGATAGAGAGAGAGACGGGGGAGGAGAGAGAGAGACGGGGCAGGAGAGAGAGAGACAGGGCAGGAGAGAGAGAGACAGGGAGAGAGAGAGAGACGGGGTAGGGAGAGAGATAGGGAGAGAGAGAGACGGGGGGAGAGAGAGAGAGAGAGACGGGGGAGGAGAGAGAAAGACGGGGGCAGAGAGAGAGAGAGACGGGGGAGAGAGAGAGATGGGAGAGAGACATGGAGAGTGAGAGAGATGGGGGAGAGAGAGACGAAGAGAGAGAGAGACGGGGGAAAGAGAGAAAGAGACCGTGGGATCGAGAGATAGAGAGAGACGGGGGGAGAGAGACAGAAATGAGGGGAGAGAGACAGAAATGGGGGGAGAGAGAGAGAGACTGGGTAGAGAGAGAGAGAGAAAGAGAGACAGGGGAAAGAGGGAGAGAGCGACGGGGGGGAGAGAGAGAGTGAGAGAGAGAGAGCGACGGGGGGAGAGAGAGACGGGGAGAGAGAGAAAGAGAGACGGGGAGAGAGAGATTCAGGGGAGAGATAGAGAAAGACTGGGGCAGAGAGAGAGAGAGAGAGAGAGAGAGATGGGGGAGAGAGACGGGGGAGGGAGTGACGGGAGAGAGACTTTTTACTTTTTGTCTTTCTCTGAAACATTGTCATTTCCTTAAAACCTCACCACCCCCACCGCTTAAGATAAAACACCAAAATATATATTGTACTGCAGTCCTGCATACATGTACCATACTCACTTTGCCCTCTACCCCACGATACAAAACAAGACCACACATCACAATAACCAAAACCTCAGCACTTCTACAATTGTATATCTAAAACATCTTCCCCAGCAATACAGATAGCCCCCCCAACACACCATATCTCCTGAAACATCTCCACACTTTTTATAATTTTATAGAACTCAAATTCCACCCTAAGGCATGCAGAGACCATCCCATTAAATACTAGTAAAGGGTCTGTTACCCCCCCACCTTTGACCCTGTACCTCCTTTTTAGCCAGAAAATTCAACAAATAAATGTGTCCTTCTCCTTATTTGAATGCCTTTACCCCATTATAAACATCCCAACAGGAAAAACCAACCCCAACCTCTCACAAAGACATTAAAACAGAGAAATTAATGGCATTTACCTGGTGCACACAGAAAACACTTGACACATGATAACAGTTTCTCTCATAACACAGAAAGGACACCCCTGTATGACTCCTCGCCAGTGATGGCCCGACCAGAAAAAGTCTGCAGACAGACCTGCCCTATCCCCCCCATGCCCCACATAACAGAGCTTTGCTCTTGCCCCAGTTTACCTTAGCTGACAAAGCTCCCCCGTACACCTTCAGACTAGTCTCTAGTGCCTGCATATCCTGACCATCCCTGACCATCACAGAAACATAATCTGCATGTGCTGACACTTATATGCCTGTCAACACACCCATGCCAGTCCAGCGCACTCCCTGCAGTCTCCTGCATAGCAGGCCCAAAAAAGGTTCAATGACTAGTGTATATAACTGCACCGATAGAGGGCATCCTTGTCTAATGCCCCGTCTCACCCAGACTGTCCTACTGAGTCCCCCTCCCACCTTGACCATACATGACACCCCAGCATACACCATCTTCACACAGGTCAAAAACCTTGCCCCAAACCAAAAAAAAGACATCACATTAATCAAATACACATGGTCCACTCTATCAAAAGTCTTCTCTTAATCTAAAGAGACCAGTCCAACGATCACATTAGAACCTCTTGACAAGTCCAACATGTCCCTGATTAAGAACAAGTTGACCGTGATTGAGCATCCCGGTACACATTATGTTTGGTCCTTGTATACTATATAGTCCAGATGAGAGGTCAACCGATTAATTGGAATGGCTGATTAATTAGGGCCGATTTCAAGTTTTCATAACAATCGGAAATCTGTATTTTTGGACACCGTTTTTGACGATTGTTTTTATACACCTTTATTTAATCTTTATTTAACTAGGCAAGTCAGTTAAGAACACATTCTTATTTTCAATGACGGCCTAGGAACGGTGGGTTAACTGCCTCGTTCAGGGGCAGAATGACAGATTTTCACACAGATCATCCCGTCTTCAATTTTATCAATTATTTACGTTGAAAAATACCTGAAGTTGTATTACAAAGTAGTTTGAAATGTTTTGCCAAAGTTTACAGATAACTTTTGAGATATTTTGTAGTCACGTTGAGCAATTTGGAGCCCATGTTTTTCTGGACCAAACGCGCCAAATAAATGGACATTTTGGATATATATCAACGGAATTAATCGAACTAAAGGACCATTTGTGATGTTTATGGGACATATTAAAGTGCCAACAAAAGAAGCTCGTCAAAGGTAAGGCATGAATTATATTTTTATTTCTGCGTTTTGTGCCGCGCCTGCAGGGTTGAAATATGGTTTCTCACTGCCCCTGAACAGGCAGTTAAGCCACTGTTCCTAGGCTGTCATTGAAAATAAGAATTTGTTTGCACATCATTACAACACTGTATACGTACATAATATGACATTTGAAATGTCTTTATTCTTTTGGAACTTTTGTGTAATTTTATGTAATTTAAAAAAAATTTTTTAAAGTGTTTTAAAATCTATTCCACTTGCATTGGTAATGTAAACATGTGTTTCCCATGCTAATGAAGCCCTTAAAATTAAATTGATTTGAACAATGAGAGAGAGAGAGATACACACCGAGAGACATAGTGAGAGAGAGAGAACGGGGGGGGGGGGCAGAGAGAGGGGAGGGGGGCAGAGAGGGTAGGGGGGCAGAGAGAAGAGGGGGGACGAGAGAGAAGGGGCAGAGAGTGAGAGAGAGAAGGGGGTAGAGAGAGAGAGGGAGGGGCAGAGAGAGAGCGAGCGAGTGTGAGAGATGGGGAGAGAGAACACGTGAGAGATGGGGAGAGAGAACGTGTGAGAAAGAGATGGGGAGAAAGAGAGAGAGAGAGAGAGAGAGAGAATGTGTGAAGGAGAGATAGAGAGAGGAGATGGAGAATGTAGAGAAAGAAAAAGAGGAGAGCAAGAGAGAATGAAAAAAGAGGAGAGCTTAGGAGAGAGAGAGGAAAAGGAGATGGAGAGGAGAGAGAGCAGGCCTCATGCTGTAGACAGGCTCTGTGTGCCCTCCATTAGCACTCGATCTTTCTTTCCCACACCCCGCCCCGCCCTCCTCTCATTACCTCATGGCCTAATTGCACTGTGAGGGCTGCTTCTGATCACCATTTACTCTGCTCTATGGGTTGGCTGTGATGCACACCTCACTGCATTACTTCTCCCATGATCTAATAGCCCCACATATTCTCCAAATAAAGGTAATGCTGTACAGTAACAGTGAGAAATATCAATCACAAATAAAAAATAGTTTCAGTCAAAGATTAAAATAGTTGCCTTGATTTTACAACAATTTGGACAGAAAAAGTCAGAAAGGTCGGCTAGCTATTTCCCCTGTAATGGCAGAAGTAATCTACAGCAGTAATCTAAACATTGACTCCAACATTACCTCCGCCGGGTCATCTGTATTCACCCAGCGTGGAGCGCTGTCTTAAATTTGCCCTGTCTCATTGTTGGCTCGCGGTGCCTTCCTTGACGATCAGCCTCAAATTGAATGTGGTGATTGATCATGGGTCATGAAGGAATGATAACACTCCATCACACTGTAACTGACATCACTGCACTTGGCCCCAATAATCTATTAGTGTGTGACAGAGGAAAAGTAGCTCTTGACACTTAAATCTATTGTATACCAGTGGATTAAGCATTTTCTAAAATGGACGGGAAAAGACACGTTATTCAAGAGTTTTTGTAGATCACCTTCATACTTGTGCTCAAGTTTTCAGTTGAACTTTGCTGAAATATTGGATAACTTTAAGATAGTTAGATTCCATACAACACAAGGAAAAATTGACATGAATGTCTAATCTTATTTGATTCAAATGTCATTTATGATATGCTATATTTATTTAGCTTTTGTTTCACAATGTGGGAAATTGAATTTTTCATCCTGTCTTTGAAGATGATGACAAGAGAAAGATGCTTTGTCTTGAACTCTTATTGACACTAAATCCCATATGTCATTCCTGCCAAGGCATAATCTTGGTAGATGCAGAGAAAATGTATTTTCCTTTCTTAGTTTTAGTCTGCCGAGTTTTATGCAGTGTATTTATAGTTGACTGAATAATCCGACAGTAAACTGCCTAGCCTGCCCATCTCACCTTTAACAAGATAGATGCTGGCACGGATAACGTTCTTTGGAGGCAAGGTCACATCACAAAGGCTAAATTCTATGTGTGTCTCTGTGTGTGTGTGTGTGTGTGTGTGTGTGTGTGTGTGTGTGTGTGTGTGTGTGTGCGTGTGCGTGCCTGTGTGTTTGGGTATTTCTAGGGTTTGAAGGGTTACATAGGTAGGTTACTGTGGCTTTTAATTCAGTGCACACAGAGTGCCATTTTGGGAGGAGCCCCTCGGTTTGTCTGTGGCTCAGGGGACATTGATTAGATGGCAAAATGAACAAATTACTTGCTGTGTTCGGTCGTTACGGAAAATCAAATGACATTTTATTGATCACATGCACCGAATAAAACAGGTGTCGACTTTGCCATGAAATGCTTACTTGGGAGCCCTTTCCCAGCAATGCAGAGTTAAAAAGTATGACAAATTGGCTAACTAAAGAAAACAGCCCCTCCCACTGAATGAACTCAAGGATTTGTGCCTGTGGAATTAAGTGAGGGCAGATAAACACAGTGTGGCTTTGCAATGTCCCCTGTGCACCTTGAAGGGCTTAACGCCTAGGTCTGATGAGACGGGCCGTATCGAGCCGTTTGCATAGCTGGACGTTCAGACGTGGAGTCACAGCACGATGGTCAATATGGTTTCCACAGCAACTTGATATTTGTCCTCTGCCCCCTCTTGAAAAATATATTCTTCAAACCAACACACACACACACACACACACACACACACAGCTCAGGTGGGATGCTACAGTACACATCAGTAACTGGATGACTTTCCAACAGAAAACCACTGGCAGTGTTAACTTGACTGTCTTAGAAAAAAGGAATGTCTTCAACTCTGGTATGCTCCCATGGTGATTTAATCAGACGCACAAAAGGTTGCGATCCTAGTTGGATCAAGTTGACATGACGAAGATCCGTGTCAGATTGAAAAGTAATATTTTTTTGTGCGTCTGATTGAATCAACATGGGAGCATCAAAGACTTTTTCTTTGATACGTTCTTCTGTACTGCACCTGATAATTTGGATGTGCATATTTTTCTTTTCTTTTTTTGACTGTCTTGACACTTTCTTCACAAAAGCAAACGAGTGCCATTTGAGTTGGCTTGTTTTTTGGAGTTAAACGTAGCTGCTTAAAAGTTAAGTGTTTTTTTTATTAATTGTCTTATAACACACTGCTCTATGAGGTCTTTAGTCTAAATGCTTCCCAAGGACATCATTTCTAAGAAGATTGAGGCGCCTAGAATTGATTGAGTTCCATGCATCTAAATAAATCCAGTAATGGCATAGAAAGAGAAAGCCTTAAAGCCTCTTTCTGAGAACAAGAGTGAAGGGGGTTGAGGAAAGACAGGAAATCATAATGTGTCAACTTAGTTGTTCTGAAAGAAAGGCCGTCCAATTTCCATGCTAAACTGCATCAGTCGAATACGGACACAGGAAAGTCATGCATTGGTACTCTATATATGTTGGTTCATGCCGTGAACACAAACAACAATTAAATACAATGCTGAGAATAAAGAAGTAGTCTTTAAACATCAATGTTGTCCTACTAAATCCAATAAACTCAACTTTCCACATGTGCTATAGTAGAACGACATGTGAATACATGTGCTACCCAGTATGACACCATTTCATGAAATGTATGTCAGGATTTGGCCAGGGTTGTTCCGGTTTTGGTCACTAGATGCCCCCATTGTGCTTTTTGACCCTTTTGTTTTCCCTTGTTCCCAGTTATTATTTGCACCTGTGCCTCGTTTCCCTTGATTGTATTTAAACCCTTAGTTTTCTTCAGTTCTTTGCTCTGTGTTTGAATGTTAGCACCCAGCCCCAGCGATGATGTGAACATTTGGTCCTCCAGTTGGACTCTCTTGTGGTATTCTGTTCTTGTTCTGTTTTTGTTTATTTATTTTTTGATTATCTTTTGAGGCTTTTTTCTGCTGTACCTACCACCTTGTGGATTTACCTTTTTTGACTTGGAGGATTACCTTTGTTCTCTTGGAATTACTTTTGACGTTGTGGATTTATATTTTTGCCTGAACTTTCCTTTTACTTTATTAAAACATTGTCTCAAGTACTGCTGTGTCTGCCTCATCTTCTGGGTTCTGCCGACTATTCGTGGCTCAGTTTGCTAAGTGACTGTTTCTCACACCGGAGACCTGGGTTCGTAACCGGGTCCTTACAATGTATTTATGCTATTTTCATTTTAAATCTGATAAGGTGAGGATTGAATTACATGAGCAATCTCTTGATGTTGAATTACTTTTTCTTGCTCTCTCTCTCTCTCTCTCAAACACTCACACACACACACACACCGACACAGACTCACGCACAGCGAGCATTCTTACGTAATTAGAAAAATACAAATCTTCTGTGGGAAAGCAATGATAACATTAGAGAGAGCGACGAACTGGAGGTATCCTGTGGTGTCAGAATGAGACCACAGGTCACAAACAGTTCTGTTTGCTATCACCCTCAACGGGGTCAACATAACTGGATGTTTCCAGTTTTTCAAGGATACAGTACCTTCAACCTAGCTTCCCTTTCCTCGGAAACCCGGATGTTAGCCCCTGCTCAGGCTTTCTTTTACTCCTGCTACGCTATGTTAGTTTGTTATCGATCCATTCACTGCATCACATATAACTCTCCAACCCTTTCCCTGCCCGGTAATGGACTCCTTGACATGCAATTTAGGCCTCTTAGCTGCTCTTTAATCTGTTTGAGCCTCCCCTGGTTTATAGGGCAAAGGAAATCAAATAAACAGATGGTATTCTGACCAAAATTAGAGCCTGTCAACTCCTCCAAGCATTAAAGCATTGAATTATATCACACACTTTACTCTGCAGGATCATCTTCTCCTAAAAGACAAGCTGTTCTTTTTTCATAGTATGGTTTGTAATCTCTTCAAATTCATAATCTGGGTGTAAAAACACTATAACATGATTAAGGTTTCCATCACTGTAAATGATAGTCATCTGATATTATTATGAAGATCAGTGACTTTATTGTTTTTTGTTAATTATAATCCGCAAGTGTGTGTGTGTGTGTGAGAGTATGCGTGCACGCAGGCCTATGTGCGTATCACAGGAGGCTGCTAAATAATAATGGCAGGACTGAAGTAACTGGAATGGTATCAAACACATTGAAACAATGTCTTTGAGTTCCATACTATTCCGTTTATTCCGTTCCAGCCATTACTATGAGCCTGTCCTCCCCAATTAAGGTGCCACCAACCTCCTGTGGTGCATATATGTCATGATGCCTGTTTGCTGTTGTTTTGCCAGTTCCCTGAGTAAATGCCACATGGTCCCATCTGAGCAGGCATAAGTAGATGTTGATTTGAGGAACCCCTGGGATCTACTACCATACTACTCCACGTCTGTTATTAGGTGTGTCGTACAGGTGGCTCTCATGAAATCCCAGACAGGGGAATTTGGCTAATTAAACAGAGTAAACAGCAGATAAAGCTGTGTTCCTGGAGGGATTGGTGAAGCATAGGACCCCAGACATACAATCACCCTATCTCAGCAACATGCCAATCCATTCCCTCTTACGTTATTGTTGGAATTTTATTCACATATTTTTGTTCTAGAAGATAAAGATACTCCAGAGAGTGATCCAGTGAACTGTGTTCCATGATGCCATGATAAAGTTCCATTCTTCGAATGGTGTGGGAGTTTGTTTGGTTAATGACAATAGTAATGCATGCCATGCAGATGGCACTAGTGATTGAAGCAACAAATGGATGGTGCTAATTAGGACACCGTTCAATGGAAAAATAGATATTTGGAGAGGAATGTGTGCATAGTATATGCATGGATTATTATTTAATTTAATGCAAAATAATCATATTCATTAAAAAAATGTTTACTCGAATGAAGCCATATGTAATTATAGTGGATAAATTGTCCGAATTCTATTTAAGCAATAAGGCCCGAGGAGGTGTGGTGTATGACCAATATACCACGGCTCAGGGCTGTTCTTATGCACAACGCAACGCAACGCAGAGTGCCTGGACACAGCACTTAGCCATGGTATAATGGCCATCTATCATAACCCCCAAGTTGCATTATTGCTATTATTTGTATTTTTATTTAACCTTTATTTAACAAGGCAAGTAAGTTAAGAACAGATTCTTATTTACAATGATGGCCTACACCGGCCAAACCCGGATGACGCTGGGCCAATTGTGCGCCGCCCTATGGGACTCACAATCATGACTGGTTGTGATACAGCCTGGATTCGAACCAGGGTGTCTGTAGTGACGCCTCTAGTACTGAGATGCAGTGCCTTAGACAGTGGCGCCCCTCGGGAGCCCCAGCGTAATTGGTTACCAGTGTAATTAGAGCAGTAAAAATAAATGTTTTGTCATACCAGTGGTATACGGTCTGATATGTCAGACAATCAGCATTCAGGGCTTGACCCACCAAGTTTATAATTATCAACTAGCGTTTAGGCTATATCATAGGAAGACCTTGATATTGTTGGCATATTGTCAATACCACCACAGAACCACCTCATCTATTTACACATCCATATCCACTTCCACAGATAATCTATTTACACATCCATATCCACTTCCACAGATATCATCATGCTGTTACAGCAAACATATAAAATCTGACACTCAAATAAATGTCCTCGCTGCTGTAGACTTCATTATCTATGAGACAAATACAACATAGTGGTGTAGAACAGGTTCTGTGGATGCCTACAATGCAATGCTGCCTCTGAGGATGAAGTGGGTGAATCAGGCCGACTATGTCTTTGTCGCCGGCTCTCTCAGGTGCCCAGGGTGACACTGAGCCCCTCTCTCTCTGTCCTTATCACGACCTCTGTGAATGTGCTCACCTTGCCGTGAAATAGAAATCATTGATGGCCATCTCTCGGTTTCAAAGAATAGCCCATCACTTCCTCCCTGCTCACCCATTTATAGCCTTATTGATAAACCATCAAACATGACAATTGTTCTATATCATCCAGGTTAAACTTCCCATAATTGCATCAGCTCACTCATATTTCTTTAAACCTGAGCTGTTCTTTTTTCCTTTGTTCCTCTGGACAGTAATGCATTAGCTCAAATTGCTGTGGTAATGAGAGGCCTCTGTTCTCAGTTGAGGTGACATGGTGGCCCAAAATGAAAGGTAAGGGGTTGTTTGAGGGGTGTAGCTCGGGAATGGCAACTCTTCTGCAGAGCTAGAACCACTCTGTATCTGAGTTTGGCCCGTGAGATTGCAATCAGCACTGGTAAATAGGAAGGGGCGGCTGTGTTGGGAAGCAGGATTGTTGGCGTGTAGTTGGTATGGCTGCGGTCCAATGCAATGTGGCGGAGGCTGATAACCGTAGTAGGGCTCGGGCTTCGAGGTGAACGCACGGTCGAGAAGTGAGAGTTGTGGGATTACCACTGAGAAAATGTTGTGTGTGAACCATGGAGGGTGGGGAAGACGCTGTCTAACAGCAAGAATACCATTTACAGTAGATTAGACATACATGGCCACAGTGGGCAAAGCCAAAGGAGTTATAAACATTTGAAAGAGGATTAGAAAGTGAATGCTTTTGCTCATTCTCTGATTTCTTGGGCATAATATTTTTTCATATTTGCACATTGCTTATCAAGGGACATTAAATAACACAATGGGCATATGGGTAAAAATGGGCATGTGTTTATTTCCTATTGTGTATTTCAGTGCATGTAATGTGGTGTTATAATGCGTGATTATCTGAAATAGATTTACCTAGTTGGTAAAATCCCCCACAAAAAATGCATGTCTAACTGTCTGTGTACCAGTTTAGTATGTGATTGCACTTAAAATGTGATTATAGATTTCTTCCTATCCCTTGCAACTTTGCAAAAGTTATGACACCATCTCAAATATCCCACCAGCTTCACTTACATTACTATTCAGGAGGAGTGGTTGGTGTTTGGAACCTAACTTCAAGTTTTGGGATTTCGTGGCTGTTCGATGCCTTGCATTGCCTCAACATATTAGATCTACACTGCGTGACAGAAGGACATTTCCATCCTCCTCTTTATGCTCGGGGCTCACCTCGACAAATGTCTAAGCCACCATGAACAGTTTGAATTCTCTCCCCTCAGCTGAGCGCAGTGCAGCATTTCCTGCTCTGACAGGAGATGTTTTCCGCTTTTCCTCTTTCACACTGTTCCAAAACGGGACACACCCCCGGCTGCTTTTGTTTCACCTATCCAATTTGTCCCTGCCAATTTGGCTCTGATGGATGGCGTTTTATTATCACGCTGCAGAGACAGATTGAAAGATTTCCTTGTCATTCGTTCCCTCACTTTTGTGTGTGTGGCGGCGTATGCCCTGGATCTAATCAGAAACAAGACACATGCACTCTGGGGGAGGAATTGGCACCATTGTGGCTGATCAGAGAGCTAGGAGAGTCCCCTATTTTTCAAATTAGGATTTTCTGGCGCTTTACACTTAGCACGAAAACATGCTTTCGTATTTACACGTCTTACCTCTTGGCAAACGAGTGTTAGCTTCTCAAACCAGACAATAACCTCTCAGTCATCTGGTTTCATTCCCAAGAATAAGCCAACAAATAGATCAACGTCACGACCCACAATCCTGTTTGCTCCCACTTAGGTCCCAACTCATTTGATCTCACATTGGAGGTTGGCCCATGTCACAGCCGACAACAATATTCCCAGTTCCTGAAAAGCTAGTCAGCTGTCCTACTTGGCTACTGGTGTGTCTCTACTCTCCACCCTCCCTCATGTCTATGAAGAAGTCAATATGCAACATGTAGATGCCATTAACTCTGATAGAGGAGGCTTGTACATTTCATCACAATACAAACATCCAGGGATGTGGAGAAGAGGGTCATGGGTCCCCACAGTAATCTCACATTGCATGGCAGTGAAGAAAGAAATAAGTTCTTCCCCAGCTGAATACCAAGACAGTTCTTTGTGTCATTTTGATTTCCTTTCTCTTCAGGTTGAAGTGGGAGGAAAAAACCCCTTTGTGTCAACCCACACAAGTTAAAAGCAAAAGGGATCCAGATGCATTCACTGTGTGTAACCTTCTTCGTGCCTGTTAGCATGCGTGTGTTATCCCTTCTAACCAAAATGTTTTCTCTCAACATAAAAACACACTAACAGTTAGTTAGCATTCTAAAATACAATGATAACTTATCGCTGAATAATATTTTGATTTCAGGTTGAACCATTTTGCATAATGTTTCAAAAACCTTTTATTTTCTTTCGTTATTTTCAATTCGCATTGCACCATTACAGGTGTGAATGATAGTAAAGGTGTTATTTCGCCATGCCTATCATTATTAATTATTATTATTAATCATATTAAGAAAGCCAGTAAGTACAGTTTGAACCCATTCACATCACTAGCGGTGTCTATAAAAAGGCTTATCGTTGTGGTAACACAAAACTAGAATCAACTGAATGCTTGAAAGAAAGGTATATTATCCTTTGTTATTGTTTTCAATGGCTAAACCTCGTGTTATAATTACCACAGGAGACAGGGTCAACTATGGGGAGGGAAAGTGAAAAGCCTTAGGTTTCAACTCCCCTTCATCCTCCTGATTCCAGCTAACGTTGCAGCATTCTGCTAATGGATGGAAGGTCAGGATAATATATTTAAATGTATCCATCAAGTGTTTGTGTGTATGTGTGCGTATGTGTGCGTGCGGGCGTCTGTGAGTGCGTTTTCTAGGTATATGGCTGTGTGAGTGTGTGATTCTGAATGAATAGTGGGACATGTTGCTCTATGTATCCTCTTAAATGGGACAATTATTGATTCTTAGCGTTTTAATTAATTAAATCTCTCAAATCACTGAAAGAGGTTCATTAGTGTCTGAGATGAGGAGACACCTCACTGGAGGAAGGTCAAAGGGCACCTCACCTGTGTTCCACATTGTGATATTTTGATGAAAATGTAAGTACTTAGTGTGTTACTTTACCTTAACTTAAGATATTATGCTGCCCACTGAGAAACTATCAATATCAAAACATGAACATAGGTTCAGATTTGGTCTGGACCAGACCAAAAAAATCAACGTCCGTGTAAATCAAGGCCGATCGGGGACGCACCAAAAATAGACGGCCGGTCCGGACAGGACCAAAAAATAATTCCAAAAGACATCAGCGTTGGTCCATGCTTACTGGGGTGTAGCTTACAGTGTTGGCCCGCAATGACATTTAATGAATGCCCATTCATGTGGTAGGTCTATTGTTTATAAAACAAGCAGTTGCATTGGCTTGATTAGGCCTGATTCCTGTGACTAATCAATTTGGCTATTTAATCTCTGAATATCAGCTACCCAACTTCATCAGGAGTTATCAAGATGCCTATTTGCAATGAGAATCAATGTGTTTACACAGCGGGAAATGCAGAAGTAGACCATTTACTTTTTTACTGATCAGATCATCAAACATTTACGTAAACAAATTTGAAATCACTGATTATGACAATTTAGCCCACTGCAATGCTGCATAATCTTCCTACCATAGGATATATCTGCTACATGATTTACTGTATGTTAGCTGTTTTTTTGGACGGAACATTGATGGAGCGCTGCAGTGAGACGCACTGGGAATGGACAAGCGGAATATTTTGCTCCCTTGCCTTTGACAAAGTGGGCACTTCTTATCACAGGACGACATCAGCGCTCACCTAAAAAGCCCAAATGCCACAGATTGAGAGAAAATGTCATTGTTGTTCAGCAGAATTATGTGAGGTTTTATGTGTTATTGGAGTTGCGCCTTGGTCATTTTAGCTCTGAAAATCCTGCCCTGGTCAATCCTCTATTCCTGCCCAATGGGAGGGCCAGCCCTGGGAATACATACAACATTAGACCACAGTCAGAAGGGCTGAGAGGAGGGTACATACATGACAACCTTAGAATACAGTGTAAACAGTGAACCCCTTTACTTGCTGGTGAAGTGTCTGAGGTAACATGAGAAGATTCTGCCAACAATTGCAGAAGACACAATCACTGTCATCATAACATAACGATTACACTCAAAAGCACTTGTGTGTGAGTGCAAGGTGAGAGCTCCATGAATATTACAGTGTCTTTAATGGTCCAACACTGATAGCTGTTGGCTGGCTGTGCAGTCAGTCACTCAGTGTCCTCACACGGAATGTTTGAGCAAGAGCAACTGAGCTGTTTTGTTTGAGGTTCTTTCCATTTTAATCTGAATTATTCATACAGAAAGTATTTCACAACACACGTCATGTTTCTTTTAAGCACATCTTAGAAGTATGACATTGTCCTATCTCCCTTAGGAATAGTTCTGCTGTAAATGTTCAAAAGGATGAACTAATTTATTTGTGAGTGAGTCTGAAAAGGTCCCATGTACGTGTCATTGTTGTCAATTCCTATCTCCTGTTAAATGTTTGGAAATATACAGTTTAAAGTTATGACACACCTATTCATTCCAGAGTTTCTTTATTTATTGTCACTATTTTCTACATTGTAAAAACCATGAAATAACAGTTATGGAATCATGTAGTAACCAAAAAAGTGTTAAACAAATCAAAATATGTTTGATATGAGATTCTTCAAATTAGCCACCTTTTGCCTTGATAACAGCTTTGCACACTCGTGACATTCTCTCAACCAGCTTCATGAGGTAGTCACCTGGAATGCATTTCAATTAACAGGTGTCCCTTGTTAAAGGTTAATTTGTGAAATGTCTTTATTTCAGTTATGTTGTGACAAGGTAGGGGTGGTATACAGAATATATGCTTATTTGGCAAGAACAGCTCAAATAAGCAGAGTAATGCTAGTCCATCATTACTTTAACACATGAAGGTCAGTCAATGCTGAAAATAACTTTGAAATGATTTTGAAAGTTTCTTCAAGTGCAATTGCAAAAACCATCTAGTTCTATGATGAAACTGGCTCTCATGATGAACGCCAAAGGAAAAGATGACCCAGAGTTACCTCTGCTGCAGAGGATAAGTTAATTAAAGTTACCAGCCTCAGAAATTGCAGCCAAAATAAATGCTTCACAGAGTTCAAGTAACAGACACATCTCAACATTAACTGTGCAGAGGAGACTGCGTGAATCAGGCCTTCATGGTCGAATTGCTGCAACGAAACCACTACTAAAGGGCACCCACACAAGGAAGAAACTTGCTTGGGCCAAGAAACACGAGCAATGGACATTAGACCGGTGGAAATATGTCCTTTGGTCCGATGAGTGTGAGATTTTTGGTTCCAAACGCCATTTCTTTGTGAGATGCAGAGTAGGTGACCAGATGATCTCCGCAGGTGTGGTTGGCACCGTGAAGCATGGAGGAGGATGTGTGATGGTGTGGGGGTGTTTTGCTGTTGACACTGTTTGTGATTTATTTAGAATTCAAGGCAACCTTAACCAGCATGGCTATCTCAGCATTCTGCAGCGATGCACCTTTCCATCTGGTTTGCGCTTAGTGGGACTATCAACAGGACAATGATCCAACACACCTCCAGGCTGTGTAAGGGCTATATGACCAAGAAGGAGAGTGAGGGAGTGCTGCATCAGATGACCAGGCATCCACAATCACCCGACCTCAACCCAATTGAGATTGTTTGGGATGAGTTGGACCACTGAGTGAAGGAAAAACAGCCAACAAGAGCTCAGCATATGTGGGAACTCCTTCAAGACTGTTGGAAAAGCATTCCAGGTGACTACCTCATGAAGCTGGTTGAGAGAATGCCAAGAGTGTGCAAAGCTGTAATCTAGGCAAAGGGTGGCTACTTTGAAGAATCTAAAATATAAATTATGTTTTGATTTGTTCTGTGTAACACTTTTTTGGTTACTACTTGATTCCATATGTGTTATTTCCTAGTTTTGATGTCTTCACTATCCTTCTACAATGGAGAAAATAGTGAAAATAACCTTGAATGAGGAGGTGTGTCCAAAGTTTTGACTGGTACTGTATGTCAACTCTCATTATATTTACTAGCTCATTTTTATGTTTTTATTTACCTTTCTTTTATACTTAAACATAATGTAAAATATAATTATGCGCCGTCAAGGACCATAATCAGAAGCATGTTTTTACTGAGAAGATACTTTGTCAAGCTGTCAGTTGTAGTTTTTTTCTGTTTGACTTTTGGCTATTGGAATGGAGCGTAATAGGGACAAGTCGTGATATTTCTGAGTGCTAAGGGAGATAATGCAAGAATGTCTGAGATTGATGTGTCTTTAAATTATGCAATCACAGATGCCACTTTTTGACAGATAATGTCCATACTCTCTCGGAAAATGTAAATGCAGATGGTAGAAAATAAGTAATAATTTGAACGATGGCTAATTGAAAAGGAAAATTGAACTTCACAACATGCCAAGCTAAAATTGTTTTGTCAGTGAGCAAGAAATTACTCAAACTGTAATAGTGGGTCAACCAGAGGGAAAGACGAAACAACAATCTTCGTGCACTGCACACATGAACAAATGTATTCTTTATATTTATAAAATATTGAATACAAGTCTTTCTTAGTACCTCGCGCACACAAAAAAAATAACCTCAGTCTGTTTCTTTGTTGTGAATAAAGTGTGCATGGCAATCAATCAGGTTGAATAAAAACCAACCACAGCAGGATCTATTAGCCTGAAAAACAAAGCAGTGAGCAAAAGAGAAGTTGCTAAAATTGCCAAGCAAAGTTTCATCTAAATGAACTCCCTGTGGAATTCCTCCAGTGTGCACTGTGCACAGAGAACAGAGAATGATTATATTTAACAATGGAAAAGTTCTTCAGTGGAAGCCAGTAGTCACCGTCGCTCTCTGTTAGCGCTGCACTACTGTTCTGCTTTGGCGCATTTGTTTTATACGTGTTATTATTGACTGTCATTGTTGCCTTCATTGAATTTGTACTTCGGTCGTCTGAAAGTCACTGTTTGTTCCCTGGCAGAGGAACGAAGAGAGGAGCAGGAGAGCAATGGAGATAATTGATAGCCTGGTTTGCTCCATGGACATTGGCTTTAAGAACATTAAGGTAATGAAAGCCAGAGTCTTCGGCTCAATCAACAAATCAGCGATCAGAATGGAACAACACACCGACAACACAACACACTGCCAAGTGTGATGAGCACATCTTGTTAGTGTCTATACCTGCAAAGTATAGAGGAGAGCAACATTACAAGGGAAGACATATTACCAATAAAGAAGGTGTTGTTTTCAGTCCCGCAGCATTATGAAAATATTGTGTTTTCACTTTTGATAACCCCCGCCCCATCCCATCAACCAAGTGCCACAATGTATGTGTCTGTGTGTTCATTTGATTATTCCATTACCCTTTTCACCTGAAAAACAAAGCAGCTCAGATGTGGCAGATGTAGAAAGCAATTAACATTAGCAATAATTATTATACCGATTCTGTCAATACAAATGCAATTAACTGGCCATTGGGACTCCTGATGTAGTGCCATGTGAGTATCCCCTTAGCATTATAGGTTGCTCAATGATTGGGGGAAAAAAATAAAGCAGTGGTTCTGGCCTTGATTCCATTGTAATAATACTGTGTGTCATTGTCCTCAATTTTCCTCCAATGGCTGTCCTGTCACATCTTAATTCCTGTACTTTGAAGTGGAGCGCAACACTCACCAAACCCCAGAAATAACTGAGACTTCCTGTTGTGCCGCACCAAGGCTCCTCTCTCCTGGAGCCTCCAGAGGAGCAGATGGCCTGGCACCACCCTTTCCCTCTGGCCTGCAGCCTGCCCAGGCCACGGCTGTCTGTCTGTTAGCATTGGACTGAGAGACCGAGTCAGAGCCAAAGCCACCAGAGAAAGAAAGTGGCAAGCTAAAATTAGACAGACACAAAGTATGGGTTTGATTCAACTGGTAAACAAACACTCAGTGTCAGAGAGCGGGCAAATTACTGTGGCCCTGGTGGCACAAAATAATCAAAAGGTCTGACTGCACAGAGATGGTTGTTAAAATGATCACAATGGGGGACTAGCATGTGTGTGTTTCAGGGTAGGGGGGTGTATCTGAGCTACATAAGCTAGGACTTGACATTCGTTAATCAAATCTCCCCAAACAGCTACAACTGCATATGGATTTGGGCAAGTTATCTCTTGAGTTGGACTCTGGGATGGAAAATCGTTGAACATCTGAGCATGTGGTTGTTCATGGGGGAAGGGTGAGGAGAGTGTGTGTGTAATTGTGTGTGTGTGTGTGTGTGTGTGTGTGTGTGTGTGTACAATGTGTATCCCAAAATTGTTGCTATGGGGTAATGATATTAAGGACAATACAGGGAGAATCACAATAATAGTTTGCCAAAATCATAATTGATTGCCCAAAATGTAATTTTTGTCATGCAAATCCTAGTTATAGGTAAGAATCCTTAACATGAAATGCCTACATTATTACTCAAACAGGATGCACCTGAGCTCAATTTCTCATTGCATAGGGTCTGAAAACGAATGTAAATAAGGTATATCTGATTCTTAGTTTTATTTGCAAAACAATCTATAAAACAGTTTTCCCTTTGTCATTATGGGGTATTGTGTGTAGATTTATGAACAAAAATAAAATAGTAATCCATTTTAGAATAAGGTTTTAATGTAACAAAATGTAGAAAATGTCAAGGGTTTTGAATACTTTGAAAACAACCATCCCAGCTCTGCAGATTTTGCAGCGAAGAGACAGAATTATTAAATCATTGGTTTTGGTACTGTCCATGTGTAGCTTGTTTTTGGTCGCAGGTTAAGAAATGGCTTAAGAATTGCAACATTTACCTTGAGCTAACTCTGCAAATAGCACTGCAGGGTGATTTTAAAAGTCATAGTCAATCAATCAATAATATTATAATACTCTTAGCAAAAATGTTATCTTTAATTTACAATGTGTAGAAACTATGAGAATAGAAAGGTTTGAACTTTTGTGAAACATCACAGCACAATTGCCAAATGTTTGACAAATAGAAATCAAAACTGTATGGTGTACAGAGATAGATGGGAGGGGTTGAGTGGAGCTGAATGGTGGGACTAAAAACAAACAAATCAAATCAAATTGTATTAGTCACATGCACCGAATACAACAGGAGAAACAAGAGAAATAATGTAAAATGTACTGTGTCCTTTAAATGTATATAGGTTCAGAGCTTTTGTGGAACAGCACAGTTTAAAAATATTTGGCCAATAAAAATCAAAACTGCATGTTCTTCAGAGAGATATGGGAGAGGTTGAGGGTAGCTGAAAGATGTGACTAAAAACAAACAAATCAAATTGTATTAGTCACATGCGCCGAATACAACAGGGAAATGCTTACTTACGAGCCCCTAACCAACAATGCAGTTTAAAAAAAATAAGGGTATGAATAAGAGATAAAAGTAAAAAAGTAATTAAAGAGCAGCAGTAAAATGACAATAGCGAGACTATATACAGGGGGGTACCAATACAGAGTCAATGTGTGGGGTCACTGGTTACAAAACTGGGGCCGAGCTTCCTGCCATCCAGGACCTCTATACCAGGCGTTGTCAGAGGAAGGCCCTAAATATTGTCAAAGATTCCAGACACCAAAGTTCTCTCTGCTACTGCACAGCAAGCGGTAACGATGCACCAAGTCTGGACTCAACAGGAACCTGAACAACTTCTACCCCCAAGCCATAAAACATCGAAATAGTTAGTCACTATTTATATATATGACCCCACACATTGCACTCATCACAAATTCTGCTGCTACTGTTTTCTATCTGTCACCCTAGTTATATCTACTTATCTACTTCAGTTACCTCATACTATCACAACTAAGGATATGTTTTTTTTATTTTTATTTTATTTATTTTTTTCACCTTTATTTAACCAGGTATGCAAGTTGAGAACAAGTTCTCATTTACAATTGCGACCTGGCCAAGATAAAGCAAAGCAGTTTGACACATACAACGACACAGAGTTACACATGGAGTAAAACAAACATACAGTCAATAATACAGTATAAACAAGTCTATATACGATGTGAGCAAATGAGGTGAGATAAGGGAGGTAAAGGCAAAAAAAGGCCATGGTGGCAATGTAAATACAATATAGCAAGTAAAACACTGGAATGGTAGATTTGCAGTGGAAGAATGTGCAAAGAAGAAATAAAAATGGGGTGCAAAGGAGCAAAATAAATAAATAAATAAAATAAATACAGTAGGGAAAGAGATAGTTGTTTGGGCTAAATTACAGGTGGGCTATTGCAGTAATCTGTGAGCTGCTCTGACAGCTGGTGCTTAAAGCTAGTGAGGGAGATAAGTGTTTCCAGTTTCAGAGATTTTTGTAGTTAGTTCCAGTCATTGGCAGCAGAGAACTGGAAGGAGAGGCGGCCAAAGAAAGAATTGGTTTTGGGGGTGACCAGAGAGATATACCTGCTGGAGCGCGTGCTACAGGTGGGTGATGCTATGGTGACCAGCGAGCTGAGATAAGCAGGGTCTTGTAGATGACATGGAGCCAGTGGATTTGGCGATGAGTATGAAGCGAGGGCCAGCCAACGAGAGCGTACAGGTCGCAATGGTGGGTAGTATATGGGGCTTTGGTGACAAAATGGATGGCACTGTGATAGACTGCATCCAATTTGTTGAGTACGGTATTGGAGGCTATTTTGTAAATGACATCGCCGAAGTCGAGGATTGGTAGGATGGTCAGTTTTACAAGGGTATGTTTGGCAGCATGAGTGAAGGATGCTTTGTTGCGAAATAGGAAGCCAATTCTAGATTTAACTTTGGATTGGAGACGTTTGATGTGGGTCTGGAAGGAGAGTTTACAGTCTAACCAGACACCTAGGTATTTGTAGTTGTCCATGTATTCTAAGTCAGAGTCGTCCAGAGTAGTGATCTTGGACAGGCGGGCAGGTGCAGGCAGCGATCGGTTGAAGAGCATGCATTTAGTTTTACTTGTATTTAAGAGCAATTGGAGGCCACGGAAGGAGAGTTGTATGGCATTGAAGCTTGTCTGGAGGGTTGTTAACACAGTGTCCAAAGAAGGGCCAGAAGTATACAGAATGGTGTCGTCTGCGTAGAGGTGGATCAGAGACTCACCAGCTGCAAGAGCGACATCATTGATGTATACAGAGAAGAGAGTCGGTCCAAGAATTGAACCCTGTGATATGGATATGACACAGATGTGATAGGATATGACAGGATATGACACAGATGCAGACATGGGAGGCGGATAGTACAGTTCTCAGATGATTTATTAGAAACACGAAGCAGGCAAAGGGCAGGTTGAGGGCAGGCAGAGTGATCAGGTCAGAGTCAGACAGGTACAGGATGGCAGGCAGGCTTGGGGTCAGGGCAGGCAGAATTGTCAGAACTGGGAAAAACTAGGAAACAGAAGTTCAAAAACAGGAAGGCGGGAAAGAACGCTGGTAAGACCTGACAAGACGAACTGACTACAAATAAACAGAGAACACAGGTATAAATACACAGGAGATAATGGGAAGATGGGCGACACCTGGATGTGGGTGGAGACAAGGACAAAGAGAGGCGAAACAGATTAGGGTGTGACACATACTGCACATCGACTCGGTACTGGTACCATTTGTATATAGCCAAGTCATCGTTACTCATTGTGTATCTATTATTACTTTTATTGTTATGTGTTTTAGTTTTCTATTATTTCTCTATTTTCTTTCTCTATGTATTGTTGGGAAGGGCCCGTAAGTAAGCATTTCTGTGTTTGTCTACACCTATGTATACGAAGAAAATGACGAATACAATTTTGATTTGATCTTGATCAATTCTTCCTAAGCCCGTAGGAAAGCCTTTTTGTCTGTTAGTGTCAATTGAAAAAAAGCATGTGAACAATTTCAGGTTGTGGTGACATGGATGTGTTCAAATCATGGATGTGTGAAAATCATGAATGTGTGAAAATCATGATCATGACATGTTAAGAACTGCACTAAGTGCACTGCACAAAATGCATCAAGAAACAGCACATGGAATATGAGATGTTTAAAATACTGATGAAAGAAACAGTCATATCTGTCATGGCTATAATAGCGTACATTCCTCCACACAGCCTGGTCTCACAGTAACATAGTAAATGTAAATCTGAGACATTCAAATTAGTATGATATGTTACGTATGGTATGGTTATATAAAACAGAACGTTACTTAAAACTTCTTGTAACTAGGGGGCAGTATTTTCATTTTTGGAAAAATAACATTCCCAAAGTAAACGGGCTATTTTGTCAGGACAAGATGCTAGAATATGCATATAATTGACAGCTTAGGATAGAAAACACTCTAAAGTTTCCAAAACTGTAAAAATATTGTCTGTGAGTATAACAGAACTGATATTGCAGGCGAAAGCCTGAGCAAAATCCAATCCGGAAGTGACTCATGTTTTGAAAGCTCTGCGTTCCAATGCGTTCCGATTGAGCAGTGAATGGGCTATCAACCAGATTCCTTTTTCTATGTATTCCCCAAGGTGTCTACATCGCTTTGCCGTAGTTTCACGCCTTTACGTTGAAGAATGAGCGTAAGCGACTATGTTGCGTAAGTGGTCACCTGATGGCTCTCTGATGGTCACTCTGATGGCAAGAGTGATTCTTGCGTAAAATACAGAGGTAGCCATTTTTCCTCTCGGCCCTACTGAAAAGCCAATTGTCCTGGTGGATATATTATCGAATAGATATTTGAAAAACACCTTGAGGATTGATTATAAACAACATTTGCCATGTTTCTGTCGATATTATGGAGCTAATTTGGAATATTTTTGGGCGTTTTCGTGACCGCAATTTCCGGTCGATTTCTCAGCCAAACGTGAAGAGCAAACGGAGCTATTTCGCCTACAAAAATGATATTTTTTGAAAAAAGGAACATTTGCTATCTAACTGGGAGTGTCGTGAGTGAAAACATCCAAAGCTCATCAAAGGTAAACAATTTAATTTGATTGGTTTTCTGATTTTCGTGACCAAGTTGCCTACTGCTAGCTGGACATAATGCTATGCTAGGCTATCGATAAACTTACACAAATGCTTGTCTTGCTTTGGCTGTAAATCATATTTTCAATATCTGAGATGACAGTGTGATTAACAAAAGGCTAAGCTGTGTTTCAGTATCTTTCACTTGTGATTTCATGAATATGAATATTTTCTAGTAATATTTGTCTGTTGCGTTATGCTAATTAGTGTCAGATGATGACAACGATCCCGGACCTGGGATGGGTAGTCACAACAGGTTTTAAGGCTAAAATGAAAGTAGGTTGGTTAGTCTAGCAACCCAAAGGTTGTGTGTTTGAATCTCATCCGGGCTCCCATGTCTGGAGCATGAAGCTCTGCTGGTCGGTTACTGCATAGCAACCTAGGGGTGCCAAAAGCCCTGGTCTGCCCTAGAAAGCCTATGTAAATTACGATCGCCAAACAGACAATTTTTAGACAACCGTTTTGGGCTCTAAAATGGGTTTATTATGATCGAGATAAAATCGAGATATTTTATTAAATAGTGTTCCATTCTGACTCTACATTTGTCATCACACAGGACCACGTGCTGACAGTGACCAATCACGAGCTGGCAGGCTACAAGGAGGCTCCGTAGACATTAAAGATGACTCTCTCAGGCAGGATGAAAACAATTACATCAACCATGATCCTTTGCTAGTTACGACCACTTTCACCATGATCCTTAGCGATTTTTTGGTGCCATTCAGACCCATTCACCAATATGGCACACTTCAACTTCAAATACTTCCAGCTTTATGTGCCATCAGGATTTCTCCACAGGAATATGTGGATGACATCAGCGCCATGACTATCTACTGGTTTTAATGTCTATGAACTCATCACAGACAACTTTAGCATTTTAGGTAATTAGCAACTTTGCAACTACTTACTACTTTTTACCTTTGCAACTACTAAGCATGTTAGCTAACCCTTCCCCTTTAACCTAACTCCAAACCTTAACCCTAACCTTAATCCAAACCTTAACTCCTAGCCTAGTAAACGTTAGCCACCTAGCTATCATTAGCCACAACAAATTGGATTTCATAACATATCATACGTTTAGAAAATTCGTAACATATTCTAAAAATTGCAATTCATAACATATTGTATGAATTATAAGTCATAACATATCATACAAAATGAATTATGGACATTCACAAAATAGTACATACCATATGAAACGTAACATATCATACTAATTGGAGTGTCCGAGATTTACATTTAGTCCAGGTAATAAAACAATGTAAAATATATATTTCTGTCAGCACATGATCTTCAATAAAGGGGACTGTTCCCGAGATAATGCCTCTCAGTCTACTGCTTGATGGATCACATACATTTCAAGGACTAATGATGACAAAGAAATTCATAGAAGAAGCTGGCGATTCTGATAACATGACCATACCAATGCTCTTTGAGTGGGTAATAGAACCACACAAACTGGAGTAACATGTGTAATCTATGCTAAATATCCTTGTTCAAATGCATAGGTTAAATTTCAGCATTTAGAAACAACAAAAAGTAATCTTGTAACTTATATTGACCGAAGAGCCACAGGAGGTATCTTTTAGTCACCTTCCCTCGCTCCAGCCATGCAAGAAAATAAATGATTAAATGTAGATCAACAAAGATATAAAAGAGGAAGAAAAATAATTGTAATTAGCAGCTCTGATTATTGTTGTTAAGATATACAGTATCTTCTAATTAGGATGCATTAGAGCTGAATGTGTTGGTATGCTTGTGAGATTGCCTCTAACAAGATATATGGGAAGATGGTGAGAGTCAAAAGGAAGACATTCACATCATTTTGGCTCTCTGCTTGCCTCAAAAAACATAGTTTAAACTACAAATGTGCTCAATTTACCAACTCTGATATGGCGCCCCCATATGAGGAAAACACCTTGCCATACACAACGTTACACAAACCACAATTATTCTTAAGGATCAAATTACAATGTAAATCAACAGTAGATTAATCCTTGAAACAGTGGTCAGTCAATCACAACCACACAGTATTGATTTCTTAATAATTTTAATAGGTCTCCTCTAATGCAACTTATTCTTCTGTAAATATTAGTAAGATTGCCTTTGATTGGTCCAAGGCACAACTCTCTTCAGGGGGAAAAATGTCAATTACCATCACACTTGAACCAGTTGTATTTGTAACACTGGACGTTTTGGTCAAGTAAAGTGGAACCAACTAGCGTAAGAAAGAAGAGACACAAAATACAAAATATAAAGAGAGAGAGAAATAAATATATAAAGAAATACATCATACATCATAATAGGGAATTGGGCTGTCGCTGTTGTTACGTGAAATGAGGTCCCCCCCACTGCAAGTTGGTTCCAGGCAGTAAAATAATAGATGAAAAGGAGAAACAACAGTAGTCAATTATGGCAGCGCATGATTAACCTAAACTAATTAAGACCTCTGGGTAACGTGGGAAATGAAACACTAGCCGCTCCTTCCACAATGTGGAGTCCCATGGCTGTGCCATACCGAAGCTGTCTTTGTTCTCAATGTCCCTCTCCCCAGCTCTATATTACTGGCATCTTCTGAGCATGTGTCTGTGTGTGGCCGACAGTCATGGCTGAGTAGTGAAGGGAAAACCAGGAAGAGAGGACTTTTAGTCCGGGCAGCAGCAGACAGGCCCGCTAATCTGCAATTCTACACTCCACAACTCCACTGCATACTCCACATAGATTTCCCTCCCGCACAAAATCACGCTTCACACTCAAAAGGAAAGACCCCCATCAACTCTATTGTGTGAGAGCAATCCACTCAGAAGTGGGTTTGGGAAATTTTCAAAGAGGACATAGGACTAATATAAACAGTGGCTCAGACCGTACACGCTCAGACATTGATTAACCACAAGCCAGTGCCTTGATTGATCTTGTGTGTCTTCCTCAGTGCTACTAACAACAGCAGAGTGGGTTTGGAATGTAGAAACACTGTGGAAACAAAGGTCATGAGTGGCCATGACCAAGTCACATGCCTAGCCCGAGTACACAGATTTTTAGAAAAGTCATGTTTTTAGCCAAATAATCTATTTTCACAAATTTAGAGAAGCATTCCCTTTAAATTATCTTCACTTTAAACAGGCTTCACTAAGCTGCGACCTTGTACAGAGATTGTTTCGAAGTCTATAAAAGTTTGTATGTTAGATTCTCATTGGATAGAGTATAAAGTATAGCTTGCTCTTATTGGATATATTGTGTTGGTAGCATCTCAGGCAAACTTGCCCTGCTTGTCAAGTAGTAGCTGGAACATAGTGTTATGATATCAGGTAGAGCGATTGCAACACTGTACCACTCTGTAACATTCTAGTGAGTGAAAATAACAACACCCGTACCAGTCTAATAGTCCAGTGAATGGGTAAAACGATGGTTATGAATGAGAAGGTAGACTTAAAAAATACTTTTTTGTTAAATCAATAAAAATTTAATAAAAAAAGTAAATTTCCAACATGTTATTCATGTCTTCATCCACTCTTATTACAGACAACATTTTCTAGGCCAGATACTTATTGCTTACTTTGCTAAGCATATTGGGTATGTGTTGGAGTGACAAAAGCTCTCAATTTGCTGTCATACTTAGATTGAATACAGCAAGTCGTGAAATAATGTCACGGTTTTCTGTATGTGAAGGAGAGTCGGACCAAAATGCAGCGTGTCTATTGCGATCCATGTTCAATAAACAAACGTAAAACACGAACCCAATACAAAAACTACAAAACGTAAGGAAAACCGAAACAGCCTAATACTGGTGCACATACACACAGACCAAGGACATCAAGACACTAAGGACAATCACCCACACCAAACTCAAAGAATATGGCTGCCTAAACATGGTTCCCAATCAGAGACAACGATAAACACCTGCCTCTGATTGAGAACCACTTCAGACAGCCATAGACTTAACTAGAACACCCCACTAGCTACAATCCCCATACAAACACACCACATACAAAAACCCATGCCACACCCTGGCCTGACCAAATAAATAAAGATAAACACAAAATACTTCGACCAGGGCGTGACAAATAAAGCATCCCACCATGCTATTTGCACTGCTGCCTTTCTGCATTGCTTCACTAAAATTACAACTTTCTCTCCTTATCTGTGAAGGTATCCTTCTCTGGAAATGAATGCTAACTACAAGCCTGTTGGTCCAGCAGCTCCCTGGAGCAGTGTTGAAAACCGTGAACATGAGCAATGGATAGCCATCAATGCAAACAAACAAGCTTGCATACGGTACACAAAAGTAATCTGAAGACATGGATCATAGTTTGGTCACTAAATTGGAAAAACAAAGCTAATGAGACTTGTTGAAAACTTGTCCTCTAGGAGTTACTGTTACTATTTCAGTCTCACTGGTGCATGATATGGTGCTTTCCTTTTTGAAAGACGTTATACTATGGTCACATAGAGGGAATATGACAAACTCACAGAGCTGAATGATGCAGATCAGTATTTCCCTTTCTAATCAGGAGGTTCTAATGGAAATGCAGTCTTGCAGGTGACCTGATTCCAGCCCGCTTTGAAGTTCTGTATCAGTGATCTTGCTAGTCATCAATTTGTGGAGCTTATATCATTTCTAAAAACTTCCTCTCTGTCCAGGGAATTGCCACGGGCCTTTTCTCCTCTCCATGATGTTGTTATGATGTCGCTGTAGGGTTAGAGAAAGTAAAGTGCTGACATCACGGAATGCATCTGGCATTTCCTAATCCTTCTTTAAAACTTTATCAATTTCATGAGTTTATTTACCAAGGGATACCTCCATGTGCACCAGTGGGCTAAGATTGACTTAGTCATGAATTATTATAGTTTTAATATGTAATACGCCAGAAATAGCATAATTAAATAGAGTATACCCGACAGTTGTTGTTTCTCACATAATTTTAAGTGTCACGAAACTCAAGAGTGTAGATTTTCTGAAGACATGGACAGACATGACTGTCAAGCTTTCAGGATGTCAACAACGATCCTGACTTTTTAACAACACACAGTATGTCCTTCTCTGGATGAAAAACTTCAAAGTTCATCACCACTACTGATTTGAATTCTTCTACTTCTTCTGGCAGTACTTTGTCACCCTGAGGTATAGTTTACGTCAGTCAAACAGTGGCAGGATGTGAAGTCTGGACAGGCCCTCACAGGATCTCCACTAATGATAGAATTCTATGACATTACATTATCTGGGTTGATTTATTCCCCAAAAATCTGTCTTTCACGCAGCTATTCTTTGACTTTCCTAATGAAGTGATTTTCTATTCAAATGCCACCTTTTTCACAGTGTAATGTCACATTTCCATGTTCAAACGTCAACTTCCAGTCCCTCTGCCTTCGATATCTACACCGTATTAGTCTGTGTGGACTAATTAAAAAGGACTGCAGGTGTCAACAGAAATACTTCATCATGCATCAATGGATTTCGCTATTGATATTTGAAGCAAGTGTGGATGAGATCAGAAAGACGACTGAGCAGAAACTGTTTTCTATTGTAATGTTTGGTATGTTGACCTATTCTTAGGTAGTAGGCTCTACATTGCCAGATCGGAAATCTATTGGTAGTCTCCAAAAGGAAATACACATGAACAGAAACAAATTCATTTTCTTGTCAAACAACGATCAGATCCTTACAGTATATTGTCCACTCCTCAAAGGAAATACTACTAAATCCCACAGACACATATACTCCCACATTGCTGCTCTATAACATTCTATAAATTGATTGTATGAAGCTGAATTATTAATAACTACATTATTTTTTGAATGTTCTACAGTATGAAAGGTTCCCAGACCTACATCTCCACGTAGTTAAACTATGAATGAAGGACTGCCCGTAATCAAGGCCATTATATTTGTTAAGACAGTAATCCACCTGACCAACACATGGCTCAAAGTGGCTAGACTGGATTCTAAGGAAAGCCCTCAGCTCTGAGTGTGTTGCTTGTGATCTATGTATTGCTCTAAGTCTGAAGCAACAGACATAGGATCCCACAGCAACCATGGGGATTTTAACCTGGGAAAGTGATTTCAACAGCAGACGCATTGCACTAGGTCGAATCTTCTCAAGACAATTTCCTGACTGACAATTTCCCACTCCTGAAGGATCCTCTTTGGGCATGTCGACCGGTACAAAGGGATGGTATCCCTCAGTATTATAATTGTGGGTTATCAAGTTCAAACCATCCAAGTAAACTGAGCCCTACTAATTTAAAGGGTAGTTTTGATCACAAGACATATCTAAATGTTTTAATAGTACCTGTGTCCTGCTGTTAAAAACTGAAATAATTCAAAGTGTAAAATTAAAGTGAGGGCATAATTATTTTAGTTTTTTTTGCCATTCCCCTTTATTAGTTTGACAATTATTATGCAAACCCTGTTCCTGGAGATCTACCGCCCTGTAGGCTTTCGCTCAAACCCAAATCTAGCACACCTTGTTCTAATAATTAGCTGATAAGCTGAATCAGGTTAGTTACAACTGGGATTCGAGTGAAAACCTACAGGAGGGTAGCTCTCCAGGATCAGTGGTGGAGAGCCCTGCCAAAGACTGTTCAGTAGGTACTTAATTAATCAAACCAATTTTGATTAAATTACTGAAAATACTGTTTTCCCTGTGTAAGACTGAAACACCTTCCTTATGAAGTGTTGGTAGCTCTTTATACAACATATGATTGGGCCTCCACCAGACTATTGATGTCTAAGATCCGTTGGGGATACAACACATCTTCTTTACCTCTCTGCCAGCTGACAGGTCCTTTAGGACCCCTTTTAGAGGTGGATAAGATGAGGAGTAATAGTTTTAGAGTAATAGTGTTACAATGTGTGTTAATGCTTTAGAATGAACACTGCTGGTTGAACAGATGAGATGTGGCAGCAGACAGCCTCTGTCATGAACAGTTAGACACGCTTCATTACTCCAACCGTTCTCTCTCTTTATGATACAGTGGTACCTGTGGACACTGCCAGTCACTGGACAATATTTACACTTTTCATGCCTTTACTCACATAAAGGGAATCTGTGTTTACTTGCTTGAGTAGTAGTTGCACAGATTAATTCAAATTAAACAGAATATTTCAGAACTCCTTCAGTTTGTGTGCATGTAATTACTGCCTTCCCATAGTACTCTGTTAAGCCCCAATGAGAGGGTATGAGGAGAGGGGCGTGGAAGGTTCCAGTTGGTTTTCTGAACAAAAACAAATTAGTTTAATGGCATAAACCCACTTGAGTGCTTTGATCATGAAGCGAGTTCATATAGTGATACTTTTTTCACTTCTGAATCAACACCCCTACTTTATTAAGCTTCTCGAAAATTGGCCCTAACAGTAAAGTAGTTCTAACGCTGCTGGTCCAAAAAGTTAATGGGATTTTGAATGCGGTTTCAAAATCCAGTTTTTCTCCTTACGTAGCAGTTTGCCTGCGGTGTTTGATTGAATAATCTGAAGGAAAGATGTGGAGATGTAAAGCCTCTATTGAACCCATAGATAAGGGTGGTCGAAAGAAGTGAATAACAACTTCTCAAATAATGTCTGCCCATACACTATATTACTCTCTTTCACAAACCCTGTCTGTATTTCTAAGAACCAGGAGGTTCCATTCTTCCACTGCCTTTTTAAAAGCATTTTGTGAACAGCCCCTTTTAAGCCTTGAAGTTTAGAGGCAGAGTTTTACACAAGCCAACCAGAGCACCTGGGTAGACGTCAGACGAGGAGTATTTTGTTGTGTCAGTGCCGTGTAAGATGTGCTCCACTCTCTAGATCAATCAGACTTGTATTATTAATTCAAAGGGAGATCTTTCCTTTCATGTCCTGCAGTATATTAAAAGAGAAGAAGTTAACCATACAAGTAAGCTGTCGACAGACCTTTTGCTCACCGAATTACCCAGACCACATGCTTCTCTGGGATTGCGTGATGCCCCGCTCCTGTTTTTCGTCCTGCATGGCCTAATGGAACAATTGCTCCCTAACCACTAAAGCAAGAAGCACTCTCAATCCCACAAGGTTAATGCGATATTTTTTCAAGTGATAGTTGCACAGCCACCTTTCGTAATCTCTGAGATATGTCATACGTTAATATTCTGGACAAATGTGAGGAGAATGTAATGGTGATACGATTGGCAGTAATCAGGCTGACATCACTAGGACTGAGGGAGGGTTGGACACAAGGACATTAAGTAGAGGTCATTTTGAAATGAATTGAAGTGGCAGGGCAAGCATCTCTGGTTTGATGACGGGGAGACCACTTGAAATGGCCCTCTCCACCCACCATCCAAAAGGGTGGTGGGAGGGAGTAAGTGGGGAGAGGGGAGAGCTAAACCTTTCCAGAGTATGGGTGACTGTGCTCCGTGCCTTTTGCAGGAGAGGAAAATACCAGCAGGTCAAAGGGTAATGCAAAAGAATAAACTGGTTCAATGTTTCCTGAATTAGTTAATTTTATCCTGAGACCTACTGTGTGTTATCTGCAACCCAGCAGCAGGTGGTAAAATGACATTTACTAGAAGACAGTACATGTAGACACACACATGCATGCACATACAGACGCACACACACAAAATGTTATCTTGTTTTTGTCCTGAATATTTTCTTTGATCTAAACATTTATCAGTGCCTGAACATTTAATGATCATTATTAAGATTCAGCGGTGAAGATACACCTATTAAAAAAAATCTATATTAGTGCACCCGTGGTTGCTGCTGAATTCATTTCTGGAAAAGCTTCATTCATTTTCATTATACTGATGTCATTTATTACTTTTTTTATTACTTTTTCATACATCAGACTTCAGAGAAATGTAATTTGTGACCCATGTAATTTGAATCTATTATTCAAGCATCTACAACCACTTAAGGACACATACTACATTGGGCAAAAAAGTATTTAGTCAGCCACCAATTTTGCAAGTTCTCCCACTTAAAAAGATGAGAGGCCTGTAATTTTCATCATAGGTACACTTCAACTATGACAGACAAAATGAGAAAAAACAATCCAGAAAATCGCATTGTAGGATTTTTAATGAATTTATTTGCAAATTATGGTGGAAAATAAGTATTTGGTCAATAACAAAAGTTTATCTCAATACTTTGTTATATACCCTTTGTTGGCAATGACAGAGGTCAAACGTTCTTCACAAGGTTTTCACACACTGTTGCTGGTATTTTGGCCCATTCCTCCATGCAGATCTCCTCTAGAGCAGTGATGTTTGGGGGCTGTTGCTGGGCAACACGGACTTTCAACTCCCTCCAAAGATTTTCTATGGGGTTGAGATCTGGAGACTGGCTAGGCCACTCCAGGACCTTGAAATGCTTCTTACGAAGCCACTCCTTCGTTGTGTGTTTGGGATCATTGTCATGCTGAAAGACCCAGCCACGTTTCATCTTCAATGCCCTTGCTGATGGAAGGAGGTTTTCACTCAAAATCTCACGATACATGGCCCCATTCATTCTTTCCTTTACAGGGATCAGTCGTCCTGGTCCCTTTGCAGAAAAACAGCCCCAAAGCATGATGTTTCCACCCCCATGTTCACAGTAGGTATGGTGATCTTTGGATGTAACTCAGCATTCTTTGTCCTCCAAACACGACGAGTTGAGTTTTTACCAAAAAGTTATATTTTGGTTTCATCTGACCATATGACATTCTGCCAATCTTCTTCTGGATCATCCAAATGCTCTCTAGCAAACTTCAGACGGGCCTGGACATGTCCCCCTGCTTAAGCCAGTACATGTCTAGCACTGCAGGATTTGAGTCCCTGGCGGCGTAGTGTGTTACTGATGGTAGGCTTTGTTACTTTGGTCCCAGCTCTCTGCAGGTCATTCACTAGGTCCCCCCGTGTGGTTCTGGGATTTTTGCTCACTGTTCTTGTGATCATTTTGACCCCACGGAGTGAGATCTTGCGTGGAGCCCCAGATCGAGGGAGATTATCAGCGGTCTTGTATGTCTTCCATTTCCTAATAATTGCTCCCACAGTTGATTTCTTCAAACCAAGCTGCTTACCTATTGCAGATTCAGTCTTCCCAGCCTGGTGCAGGTCTACAATTGTGTTTCTGTTGTCCTTTGACAGCTCTTTGGTCTTGGCCATAGTGGAGTTTGGAGTGTGACTGTTTGAGGTTGTGGACAGGTGTCTTTTATACTGATAACAAGTTCAAACAGGTGTCATTAATACAGGTAACGAGTGGAGGACAGAGGAGCCTCTTAAAGAAGAAGTTACAGGTCTGTGAGAGCCAGAAATTGCTTGTTTGTAGGTGACCAAATACTTATTTCCCACCATAATTTGAAAATAAATTCATTAAAAATCCTACAATGTGATTTTCTGGAATTTTTTTTCTCATTTTCTCTGTCACAGTTGAAGTGTACAGGCCTCATCTTTTTAAGTGGGAGAACTTGCACAATTGGTGGCTGACTAAATACTTTTTTGCCCCACTGTATATTCATAAAGACAAGTCTAGCTCATTGAATATTGTAATTCAATATATTTATTGAACTGACCAATGCAATCAATGGGCAATGGGCAATAAGTACAGTGCCTGTATTCATACCAGATCAGAGGAGTGGATCTAGGCCGCTAAGAAACTCAAATTACATTTCATAAAGCAAAGACTTGGCTGAGATTTCTTTGGAGCCTTGTGCTATGAAACTGACTATAGGATGAGGAGAGTGAGGGCTACCTATCTAACTGAAAGTTAGGTGAATGAGTAGGAGACAATACCGTGTGGATTTGGTAGCTTACACAACTGTTATTGTTCAAATTGAACAACTTCCTTGAGATTTTAAATTGAATGTATGTGTGGATAGCCTTGGTGGGCTTCCCTCTTCCCTAAATAGGCAGGGTTTCAGGTGGGCAATTGGAGCACGAGAAGAATGGTGATGGCAGCACATGATTGACATTAAGCAGAGTGAATTCTGACTGATGCGGTGAGACAGGGTTCTTCTTGGAGGGATTCACTAGGATTCACCTGTCCTTCATTATTTCACTCTGGGCGGAAAAGTTACTGGCAAAATCCCAGAATTTCTATTTTTATACTTTAACAATACATTACAGAAAGTACAGAACATGAGACCAAGTATGTGTCCACAATGTGGGCAACTTTTAAATTGTCCGACAGTGGACTCCTGCAGCATGTTATGTTCTGTCTGGTTTTATTTGATGGGGAGTTGAGCACATTTGAAACAAATGCCCTTTTAGATTAATTTCTCTTGAAGTAATGCTCACAGGTATGGTATGTAATTGTTTATTTTGTTTTCCTTCTTCGTCTTGAACGACTCCATCAATATCCACTGGAGAGTGTTATTATGTACCATCTAAAACAGACTCAAGTATTGTTAGCTCTTGCAAAAAGGAAGGCGACTGGACTTCTTATCACACTTAATTAATTTTGACCTGTTGATAAGGCTGTGGCGGTGCCGTGCTTTTATAATGCAGTTTACCGAGATCCAAAGCCAGCCACAACAGCAAGGGCAAGTGGCTCAGCTGGCTCTCTGGTGACAACTGGACCAGCTCAGCTTATTCGGAACAGGTGGAGAGCGTTGAGGCACAACACACTCACTAATTTGGTTCACTGTGGTTATTTACTTATTTATTTATTTTTTCCAGTGGGACTCCAACAGCCCAACACTCAAACCTCGTTTTGATGATTACGGTCCCCCTATGCCCGTGGGTGGTGCAGATAATTTGCTTAATTTGTTGCCATTCACTTTCAGGACGTGGATCAAAGAGCTGTTAAATTGCACTGACGTGGCGTCTAGGAGTGACTGAGAGAGATGCACTGAGCCCTCTAGCTGGGGGAGGAGACTCCAGTGCCACGGCTGTGTGTCTGCCAGAAGAAGATGGAGACACCTACTCTCTCCAAACCAGGCCAAACTCCATTACTGACTGGATAATAGTTACAGCCTTATCACATGACGTCAATAGAATATACAGTACATTAGTGCACTCCATTCGCGTCTTCAGTATTTTCGTATAATTAATGGTATGCTTTGTAGATACTGTATAAATATCTTTCTGCAGTACAAATTATCATAGTCCCTAACATGAAGATAAAGTATTGTGAATTACAAACTAATTGAAAAGCTTCTCTAAATCTGATCTCACTCTGCTCTCAATACTCAGGACCCAGACACTCAATTTGTTCATTCAAACTTGAGATCACTGGTTTCTCTCCACTTTCTTTCCTCAACCTTTCCTTCTTGCATGTTTTATAATAAACTACATACTTTAAATCATCAACTTACCAGAGAGTATGATCATAAAAAGAACCATTCGAATGATGCAATTAGCTGTATGATTCCGATGAGAGATATGCAATCAAAGTATAAAGGCATCAGTGGGTTGGGGGAATGAAAAGAGCAGATGCTGCAGAAGCAGGAATCTTCAAAGAGCTGGGGCCCATTGAAAACCCAGGAGAGAGAGCTGGTGCATGCTGCATGAGAGTGAGATCCATTGTCTTCTTAGGAGAGAAGTGATAGAGCTCCTTCTGGACTAGAGGACAAAGGGAACCAATAATCAGCAGGGGACTGTGTATATCTATCTTTTGTCTTAAAAAGTGCAAGCAGGGAAAGAAGAGGGGCCTCTGTAGTAATTAAAAGTGACAGTGACCTGTCACTTGAAAGAATAGGACGATCTCAGTGCCGAGTCAACAACTAAAATGTTGATAGGACAGCGTTTTGAGACGAAAAGCCGCGCCAACTGGGCTTTATTAGGTAGTCCAACAATCAAAGGCATTTTTAAAAGGAAGAGGGAGTTTTATAAAAGTAGGAGGAAGTTCAATAGAGTGGATGTCTGATAGCAGATGTACCTTTTTTAGAGAGGCAGGTAATGTGCCTCTCAATCTTTAAGCACAAAAATGGGCTGATTTCTGCACTAGAAGACCATTTCTGCATTAGATTACAGACTAAGGTGTTTCAGAAATTCTGTTTGTTTCCTCAGCTCTGAAAGAATAACATGGTAGGAAAGTGACACAAGTCATTACGGGCAGCCGCTAATGATAGGAATGATCTCCAAGTTGGGAGGGGAAAAAACAAACTTGCAAATCTATTTAGAGGCTTACAAATAACAGATAATTGCTGCTGCTTTAGTCTGAGGTTTACATGCAACTTAGTCAAATACATTTAAACTCAGTTTTTCACAATTCCTGACATTTAATCCTAGTAAAAAATCCCTGCCGTAGGTCAGTTGGGATCACCACTTTATTTTAAGAATGTGAAATAATAATAATAATAATAATAGTAATAATAATAATAATAATAATAATAATAGTAGAGAGAACAAATTATTTCAGCTTTTATTTCTTTCATCACATTCCCAGTGGGTCAGAAGTTTACATACACTCATATACTATATTACATATAGTATTTGGTAGCATTGCCATTAAATTGTTTAAATTGGGACAAATGTTTGGGTAGCCTTGAACAAGCTTCCCACAATAACTTGGGTGAATTTTGGCCCATCTCTCCTGACAGAGCTGGTGTAACTGAGTCAGGTTTGGAGGCCTCCTTGCTCGCACACACTATTATTTTCTGCCCACAAATTTTCTATAAAATTGAGGTCAGGGCTTTGTGATGGCCACTCCAATGCCTTGACTTTGTTGTCCTTAAGCCATTTTGCCACAACTTCGGAAGTATGCTTGGTGTCATTGTCCATTTGGAAGACTCATTTGCGACTAAGCTTTAACTTCCTGACTGATGTCTTGAGATGTTGCTTCAATATATCCACATAGTGTTCCTACCTCATGAAGCCATCTATTTTGTGAAGTGCACATTTCCTCCTGAAGCAAAGCACCCCCACAATATGATGCTGCCCCCCCCTTTTTCCTCCAAACATAACAATGGTCATTATGGTCAAACAGTTCTATTTTTGTTTCATCAGACCAGAGGACATTTCTCGAAAATATATGATCTTTGTTCCCATGTGCAGCTGTATTCCGTAGTCTGGCTTTTTTATGGCGGTTTTGGAGCAGTGGCTTCTTCCTTGCTGAGCGGCCTTTCAGGTTATGTCGATATAGGGCTTGTTTTAATTTGGATATAGATACTTTTGTACCTGTTTCCTCTAGCATCTTTACAAGGTCCTTTGCTGTTGTTCTGGGATTGATTTGCAATTTTCGCATCAAAGTACGTTTGTAACGATCGTCGTTGGAATGAGACCAAAGCGCAGCGTGGAAATTGTTCATATTTAATGTTCACAAAAAACCCTCAAACAAAATGACAAACGGAGAAAACGAAAGAGCACAGTTCTGTCAGGGAAACAACCTAAACATAAAATAATCACCCACAAAACACAGGTGGGAAAAGGCTACCTAAGTATGATTCTCAATCAGAGACAACGAACGACACCTGCCTCTGATTGAGAACCATACTAGGCCAAACACAGAAAAAATAACATAGACTACCTACCCCAACTCACGCCCTGTCCAACCTAAAACAAAGACATAACAAAGGAACTAAGGTCAGAACGTGACAACGTTCATCTCTAGGTGACAGAACACGCCTCCTTCCTGAGTGGTATGACGGCTGCGTGGTCCTATGGTGTTTATGCTTGCGTACTATTGTTTGTACAGATGAACGTGGTACCTTCAGGTATTTGGAAATTGCTGAATGGATGAACCAGACTTGTGGAGGTCTACAATTTTTTGTAGATTTCTTGGCTGATTTCTTTTGATTTTTCCATTATGTCAAAGCAAAGAGGCACTGAGTTTGAAGGTAGGCTTTGAAATACATCCACAGGTACACATCCAATTGACTCAAATTATGTCAATTCTGAGGCTTAAAAAGTTGCAGTGAATTTAAACTAGTGTATTTTACCTGGACTTATGCCTCATGAGGATGTTGTAACAGCTGTGGTAAGTGTTCTGTAGCAAAAGGTTAACTGGAAAGGTCACATGTACACACACAAGTACAAGGTTTTGAGAATAAAGCATAAGAAAGTAAAATACCAATAACACCATAAGAGCTGAAAACACAACAATGTGACCAAAAGTATTCCACTGCACACCTACCATCTCGCTTTTTGGAGATGTTTGCAACGTCATGAAGGTGTGAACAAACTATAAAGATTAGGCTTTCTCTGGTGGAGGAAGTGTTTAACAAATTAATCAAAGTATGTATTTTTTAAGTAAATAGTCAACATATTCCTTAGTTATTACACTGAATAAAATATTGCCTTATTTGTATTAGAAATGTAGTTGTAGCTGAACAAATCATGGATTCCCATCACATTTCAGCAAATCCTTACTTCAAACATATTCAAACAAATAATCCTTAGGTATAATACAATGCTGCATTGCACACTGCATGTTGAGGGAGGCCACACAAATGTAATGTGATTATACTAAGTACATAACTGTGGTAGTTGTTATAACTGTGTTATAAAAAGTTCATAACTTCATTGCTTATGACTTTTCTCCTAGTGTTGATTTGGTGTGTGTGTGTGTGTGTGTGTGTGTGTGTGTGTGTGTGTGTGTGTGTGTGTGTGTGTGTGTGTGTGTGTGTGTGTGTGTGTGTGTGTGTGTGTGTGTGTGTGTGTGTGTGTGTGTGTGTGTGTGTATTGAGATGGTTTGGGATGAGTTGGACCGCAGAGTGAAGGAAAAGCAGCCAACAAGTGCTCAACATATGTGGGAACTCCTTCAAGACTGTTGGAAAAGCATTCCAGGTGAAGCTAGTTGAGAAAATGCCAAAGCTGTGCAAAGCTGTCATCAAGGCAAAGGTTTGCTTGAAACCTAAAATATAACCTAAAATATAAAATATATTTTGATTTGTTTAACACTTGTTTGGTAACTACATGATTCCATATGTGTTGTTTCATAGTTTTGATGTCTTCGCTATTATTCTACAATGTAGAAAATAAATGAGTAGGTGTGTCCAAACTTTTGACTCGTACTGTATATATATATATATATATATATTAGTACCAGTACCAGTGTGTGTGTATATGTATATGTATATATATATATATATATATATATATAAATACACACACATCCTGTATATGCATTTGAGGTAGGAAATGTAGCATAGAACGCGTTAAATATATTTTTACAAGTTTGGATAAATGCCTTCAGGAATGTTCTGTTCTAGTGCCGATAAGCGATCCTAACACAACTTGGGGCTCCAAGTTTTCATATTGAGCTCCCAAAATCTCATAACCTTCAGATGCTGGCTTCTGCTGTATGAGACTTCTAACAAAATCAATGGAAAACAACTTGCTTAGGCCTGCACGGAATACTAAATGTTGCTTTCACCTTTGCTTTCACTCTGATCACACACCAGCTGTACATTAGCAAAACCCAATAGGCTTCAAGTGTAGTGAATGTTCTCTTGCTAAACCATGCTGAACAAAAATATAAACGCAACATGCTGAACATTTACTGAGTTACAGGTCATAAAAGGAAATCAGTAATAAGGCCCTACCTACGTGATGGATTTCACATGACTGGGCAGGGGCGCAGCCATGGATGGGCCTGGGAGGGCATAAGCCCACTCATTTGGGAGCCAGGTCCACCCACTGGGGATCCATGCCAGGCCAGGCCAATCATAATGAATTTTTCCCCACTAAAGGGCTTTATTACAGATAAAAATACTCCTGATCACTAACAGGGATGTCAACAAATTTGTGCACCAATTTTGAGAGGAATAAGCTTTTTGTGCGTATGGAAAATTACTGGGATCTATTATTTCAGCTCATGAAAAATGGGACAAAAATGTTACATGTTGAGTTTATATTTTTGTTCAGTATCAAATCAAATCAATTTTATTTGTCACATGCACCGAATACAACCGGTGTTACAGGTGTTACCTTACAGTGAAATGCTTACTTGCAAGCCCTTAACCATTGATGCAGTTTTAAGATAAATAAATGTTAAGTAAATAAATTGACAAGTAAAAATGACAAAATAAAAGTAACAAATAATTAAAGAGCAGCAGTAAAATAACAGTAGTGAGACTATATGCAGGGGTTACCGGTACAGAGTCAATGCGCAGGTGCACTGGTTAATTTGAGGTAATTGAGGTAATATGTACATGTAGGTAATTACAAATATATTCCTGCCTCTGTTCCATCAGGGACTTTGCTATTGTAAGACTATTTAAGGACTTTGCTATTGCAAGACTATTTAAGGACTTTGCTAATGTAAGACTATGTAATGGTACTGCACAGTATGATGCAGAAAGAGCAGATGTCCACATGATAGCTAATGATGTCCATTAAAGGGATCATACACAGTATCTATCTGCAACCATATTGACTATGTCACACATGGACACATTTGCTTGCCCAGTACCCTCTTCAGTTGTGGGCAAAGAGAAAGGGAGTGGGCTTTCAAGGTAGCAGACAAGGGATTATGGGTTGATGATTTTAGCTAAACATTAATCTACTGGGTGTATGATGTGTTTTGACCTTCATGAAATATTAATTTACTGTTCACCTGTGAACAAGCAGGGAAAAAATGATCAAATAAAACACTGAAGTTGTACAGTTGTGTATCACATTGTTTCACAAAAACAGTGGGTTTTTCTTATGCAACTAATTCTATCAGAGAATGTCTCGTTATAATTGGAATGCAAGGTCCATGGTAATCGCTGAACTGTAGTTAAATAATTGGTTCAACATCATAACGGTGAAAAGCATGACATGGGCAGACTAACAATTTTTCTTAAATACATAAAGTGGGCTATCATATATTAATGCTTCACAGGTGGTTCCTGTGTCAATCAGAAAATATGACAATTTTATGAATAATGTGTGAGTGACATTCTGTTTAGAATACTGAACAGTAGGAAAATCCGTTGGAGTCGAAGACAGAATGTTAAATTCCCCAGATACTTCCAAACATAAGGATTAAAAAGTGCAGAGTTAATGCTGTATTTTCTGCTTGCATACTCTGAAGTGGGCTTACTGTCTCACATTTACATTAACTCAATGTGTGCTAGATTCTAGTACATTGTGGACCTCAACACTGAAATGATTGTGGAGGAAGTCAGGAAGTGGTTAACATAATCTCTGTTATGTAACTATTTTATCTTATCTTACATAATAAGAATTACAGGTGAAAAGGTGTACTTTGAAACATTAGATGGTGTGTGCTTTTGTTATTATTCACTACATCTGGAGATTGTTATATAACAAAATAACAAAGTATATTTTAAAACACAGAACAAATAAAATCTCTGTAAATCCTAACTGGTCCTTCACTCCCCCATCACGTAAAGAGTGAGCTTTGCTTTGAGCAGCAAAGGTTATGGAGAAGATGTTGATGAATCCTGAGAAGTTTGATATATGAATATTGATTTTATTTTTTTTTTTTCTCGTGCCACTTATAACTGGGCTAGATAATTCCCTCTAGGTAAGAGTGGAGTGTATTTGTTTTTGAAGCAGCTTTAATATTGTTGAAAAGAGTCTTGGGCAGCAGTGCTGTATGAATCCCTCAGAACCTTATCTCTCCTCTGAACGCCCCATCAAAAGATAGTAAAGACACACGAGGGCTTGATGCCGTGAGCCATTGTGGAGAAAGCAATAAACAAACTGGAAATGTCAGAGATGTCATAAATCAAAATTCAGAAATGACTCAACGCTGTTGGACATTTTCCTTTCCAATGCTGTTTTATCCCTCTGAATAATGGATCAAATGGATAGAGGCTTGGAGGGAGTGGAGGGTTTGCATATACAGTATTCACATTTGAGTGTGTGTTTACCATTTATGTTTATGTGTATGCATGCGGGCGGGTGTGTCTGTGTGCATGCGGGTATGAGTAGTACTTAGCATAGAATGACTGTAAACTTTAAGGTCAGTCTGCAACATGTGTGGGCCAGGTGTATATTGACAGACCTGAACATGACCCACACTACTAAGGCAACGTGTCACAAAGGATTCACATTTCCCATTGTCAAGACAATGGACAAGTCAGGCAGACTCCCTACAGGCCAGCACTGTGGAAGATCGGGATGGCTTCCAAATCTGTCATGCTTTCATGACAGTGCGATACTCTCCTCTGTGACTTAGCTGTGGTGTCTTGGGGCCTCTCTCTGCCTCTGACATTTCCCAATGCTAATCCACCCCAAAATAATCATTAATTGTATACTTATTTTGTAGCATGTCAGGTTCGTGAGTAAGCGGCAATAACATTAACATTGACTATGATGATTGCAGTTTTCACTCAACTGTGGTTTATCTTCTGACTCAAGCTGGAGCTGTTCTCTTCTCTGTTAAACCAGACCTCTGTCTAAACTCTGCCAAAGCCAAGTGGTAACAGTAATTTTATTTCAATTGAGTGTTCAATATACAGTTGAAGTCGGAAGTTTACATACACTTAGGTTGGAGTCATTAAAACTCATTTTTCAACCACTCTAAAAATGTCTTCTTAACAAACTTTAGTGCTGGCAAGTCGGTTAGGATATCTACATTGTGCATAACACAAGTAATTTTTCCAACAATTGTTTGCAGACAGATTATCAAAGTATCACAGTTCCAGTGGGTCAGAAGTTTACGTACATACACTAAGTTGACTGTGCCTTTAAACAGCGTGTAAAATTCCAAATAATGATGTCATGGATTTAGAAACTTCTGATAGGCTAATTGACATAATTTGAGTCGATTGGAGGTGCACCTGTGGATGTATTTCAAGGCCTACCTTGAAATTAGCCAAGACCTCAGAAAAATAATTGTAGACCTCTACAAGTCTGGTTCATCCTTGGGAGAAATTTCCAAATGCCTGAAGGTACCAAGTTAATCTGTACCAACAACAGTACGCAAGTATAAACACCATGGGAAAACGCAGCCGTCATACCACTCAGGAAGGAGACACGTTCTAGAGATGAACGTACTTTGGTGCGAAAAGGTGCAAATCAATCCCAGAACAACAGCAAAGGACCTTGTGAGATGCTGGAGGAAACATTTACAAAAGTATCTATATCCACAGTAAAATGAGTCCTATATCGACATAACCTGAAAGGCCACTCAGCAAGGAAGAAGCCACTGTTCCAAAACCGCCATAAAAAGTCAGACTACGGTTTGCAACTGCACATGGGTAAAAATATCTTACTTTTTGGAGAAATGTCCTCTGATCTGACGAAACAAAAATAGAGCAGTTTGGCCATAATGACCATCATTATGTTTGGAGGAAAAAGGGGGAGGCTTGCAAGCCACAGAACACCATCTCAACTCTGAAGCACGGGGGTGGCAGCATCATGTTGTGGGGGTGCTTTGCTGCAGGAGGGTCTGGTGCACTTCACAAAATAGATGGCATCATGAGGTAGGAAAAGTATGTGGATATATTAAAGCAACATCTCAAGACATCGGGAAGTTAAAGCTTGGTCGCAAATGGGTCTTCCAAATGGACAATGACACCAAGCATACTTCCAAAGTTGTGACAAAATGGCTTAAGGACAACAAAGTCAAGGTACTGGAGTGGCCATCACAAAGCCCTGACCTCAATCCAATAGAAAATGTGTGGGCAGAACTGAAAATCATGTGCGAGCAAGGAGGCCTACAAACCTGACTGCTGTCAGGAGGAATGGGCCAAAATGTACCCACGTTATTGTGGGATGCTTGTGGAAGGCTACCCAAAATGTTTGATCCAAGTTAAACAATTTAAATGTAATGCTACCAAATACTAATTGAGTGTATGTAAACTTCTGACCCACTGGGAATGTGATGAAAGAAATAAAAGCTGAAATAAATCATTCTATTTACTATTATTCTGACATTTCACATTCTTAATATAAAGTGGTGATCCTAACTGACCTAAGACAGGGAATTTTTACTAGTATTAAATGTCAGGAATTGTGAAAAACTGAGTTTAAATGTATTTGGCTAAGGTGTATGTAAACTTCCGACTTTAACCGTACTTCTGATGTATTGATCTATGGGTGACTTTGTCCTCTCATTTTCTTACTTCATCCTCAAACAATCTACTCAATTTAGATTGTAGAGGTTGTTATCCCATGTAACAAATGTATGGGTCATTTGATCCATTCAGAACAATATATGTTCATGTCTGACAGCCTTTGCTTGAGCATCTCTGCATACTTCTAAATGCTGTCAACATACACACATGGTCTGATAATGACAATGGCTGTCAGGATTTGACATTGGTATCTCAGCCCATAGCCTAGTGGGAGTAGCTAACTGAGGAAACGTAGAACACTTAGCAGTATTTGACGAGAGGAAAGGGACCAGTGGTTAGACACCCAATCAGGAGGGGACAGAAGGGGTACCAAACCTCCAGGGGTCACACCCAGCAGCTGTTGTCTGTCACTTTGATGTCCCACCAACCACATACGCAAACAAACAAACATGCACATACACACACACGCATGTACGCATACACACAAAAACACACACACAAACACATTCATGTATGCATACACACACACACGCACACACAGGCATTTATGCATACAAACACACACACACAGGCATGTACACATGCCCACACACAAACACACACACAAACACACAAACACCCTGGTGAGTCATAGTGTAATGCCAACGTGGAAAAAAGAGAGTAGCTGGTAAAGAGAAACGTTTAACCATTGGCTGTAGGATTTTGGCTGGTGAAATAAGGGACACAATCCAATCGAGAGCAGAAATTAGCAGCTAGCCCCAAGTGGGTGTCAAGCTGAGGGTGGTGAGGGGTTACTGTCTGTCTGTGCTGCTCTACAAACCCATTGTATTCCATCAAAAAAACTTAAGACAGTTGCCATGGTAATATCCCAAACCTTCATTTGGTGCTACTTTGGATACCCACATGGCCAAACCTCTCTTCAGGTTTCAGTGCAAATCAAAATCAAATAAAATGTTATTTGTCACAGGCGCAGATGTGCACCTTACCATGAAATGCTTACTTACAAGCCCTTAACCAACAATGCAGTTGTTGAGAAAATATTTACTAAATAAACTAGTGAAAGAAATACAAAAATAATCAAAAAGTAACACAAGAAAATAACATAACAATAACGAGAAAATGTACAGGTGGTACCGGTACCGAGTCAATGTGCGAGGGTACAGGTTAGTCAATGTAATTTGTAAAGTGACTATGCATATATAATAAACAGGAAGTAGCAGAAGTGTAAAAACATAAAAAGAACGGGGGGGGGGGGGGGGGGTTAATGTAAATAGTCTGGGTGGCCATCAGATTAATTGTCCAGCAGTCTTATGGCTTGAGGGTAAAGCTGTTAAGGAGCCTTTTGGCCCTCCAGTACCGCTTGCCAGGCAGTAGCAGAGATAATAGTCTATGACTTGGGTGACTGGAGTCTATGACTTGGGTGACTTGGATGTCAGGATGCTTGGCCCCAGTGATGTACTGGGCCGTACGCACTACCCTCTGTAGCGCCTTACGGTCAGATGCCGAGCAGTTACCATACCAGGTCATGATGCAACTGTAGAACTTTATGCAACTGTAAAAATACATCTGAAACAGACAGCTGCACCTCCAAACACACTGGCTACTTGTCACGCTCTGACTGTAGATTGCTTTGTATGTTTCTATTTTTATTTTGGTCAGGGTGTGATGTGGGTGGGTATTCTATGTTTTGTTCTATGTCTGTATTTCTATGTATTTGGCCTGGTATGGTTCCCAATCAGAGGCAGCTGTCAATCGTTGTCTCTGATTGACAACCATACTTAGGCAGCCTGGTTTCGCCCTTGAGTTGTGGGTAGTTGTTTTGTGTGTATCACCTGACAGAACTGTTTCATTCTCGTTATTCCTCGTGGTTACTTTGTTTAGTGTTCAGTTTTGATTACATTTCCAACATGAAGCAGAGGGGAGCAGAGGGTTCTGGACTCCTGGACATGGGAGGAGATTTTGGACAGTAAGGGACCCTGGGCAAAAGGCTGAGGAATATTGCCGCCTCAGGGAAGAGCTGGAGGCAGCTAAAGCCGAGCGGCGGCGATATGAGGAGTTAGCACGGCAGCGAAACAGGGACGAGAGGCAGCCCCAAAAAATTATTGGGGTGGAGGGTCACACGGAGAGTGTGGCTAAGTCATGTAGGAGACCTGAGCCAACTCCCCGTGCTTACCGTGGAGAGAGGTGGACCAGGCAGGCACCGTGTTATGCGGTGAGGCGCACAATGTCCCCAGTGCGCACGCATAGCCCGGTGCGCTACATCGCAGCTCCTCGTATCGGCCGGGCTAGAGTGGGCATCGTGCCAGGAGGAATGAAGCCGGCTCAGCGCATCTGGTCTCCAGTGCGTCTCCTCGGCCCGGGTTATATGGCACCAGCCCTATGCACGGTGTCCCCGGTTCGCCAGCACAGCCCAGTGCGGTCTGTTCCACCCCGCCGCACTTGCCGGGCTACAGGGGGTATCCAGCCAGGACAGGTTGTGCAGGCTTGGTGCTCGAGACCTCCAGTGCGCCTCCATGTTCCGGTCCATCCGGTGCCTCCTCCGCGCACCAGGGCTCCTGTGGCAGCCCCACGCACCAGGCTGTCTCTCCGCCTCCTCCCTCCAGGTGCTCCCGACTGTCCAGCGCTTCCAGAACCTCCCTCCTGTCCAGCGCTTCCAGAACCTCCCTCCTGTCCAGCGCTGCCAGAGCCGCCCATCAGACAGGAGCTGCCAGAGCCGCCAGTCAGTCAGGAGCTGCCAGAGCCGCCTATCAGTCAGAACATGTAAACATGAAACAACCAGTCAGGAGAGAAGGCTCTTTGTTGTGGTTAGATATATTTTCCAATCAAATCATACACAAATGGAAGGAGGTAGCCTCTTCAACCAGACAGCAGCATACTGATGCAAGGAAAGGATTTTCTTCCCTCAGAAAGTAAAGGGTACATCATTTATCACACTACAACTCAGCAAACTTATAAAATACTAATGTGGCTTCTGTTTATTGAAAGGCTGGGTATTATTATTCTGCAACAAATAAGAGAGACAAAAGTGGAACGTGTGTGTAAGTGGTGCTTTTAAACACATTTTCATTCATTGTCTCTTGTCACTCAAAAGGGTTTTTTTTAAACTCAAGGCTTTCAGGTAATTCCCCTGTTCCAAGAAAGCGACTATTCATGTATAATATGATCAGCTCTCACACTTTACTGTTTACTCTGGGCAGAGAGAAAGCACATAAGCATGGATTTGAATGTGGGTTTTTTAAATTAATATTTAACTAGGACAAATTGAGCATCCATTCATATCTGGACATAAGAGACAGTGTCTATATTATCCCCGTATTCTCAATTTACTGTTTTCACTAGGTCAGCAGCGAAGTGTGGGCGAGGTGTGTAAGTGGGGAGGTGGTAGATTCAATCCCTCATGCTGAGCATTGTCACTTCAATTTAAGGTTTGTGAGTGTCCATGTGTGATAGCTGTGTAGGTGGTGGTTGCGTAAATGTCAAAGCCAAATGTGTATATATGTGTTTAAATGAGTGAATGGGTGTATTTCCGACATGTGTGGTCTAGTCTAGCTACCACAAGGCCTTAGAATGACAGTGAGGCGCTGAGCTGAGCCTGGCTGTGCTGCCACAGAGCCGCGGCAGGGTTAATCTCTGTGTGAAAATGCTGATATGCCTTGAGACTCCACATTAGGAGGCCATCCTTCCCTGTCATCAGGGCTTTAATTGCCACGGCCAGGTGCAAACAGCATGTAATCGTGTTTGTCAGCCCTGGCATTTTATTTATAATTTCGTCTTTTTGACAAGCAATTTGGGAATAGAGATGGATTTGAAAGAGCTGGCTGGCGTGCGCTGGAGGGGTGGAGTCGGATTTAGGGGAACGGAGAAAAAGAGAAACAGAGGGAGAGAGAGAGCGAGAGAGACACAGAGAGAGAGCGAGAGAGACACAGAGAGAGAGAGAGAGAGAGAGAGTGAGAGAGAGAGTGTGTGTATGTGTGTGTGCGTGTCCCTTCATCACTCCTGCTCTGCCTTGTGATCTATGTATCTGCCCAGCCCCAGCCTTGTCCTGAGGAATCCCTGGCTCATTGAGTGCAGAAAATGACCCTCCTGTTCCTAGGCCTCGTGAATAGAAAGACCTTGCTTTGGCCCATCTGGCTATAACACTATAGGATGTGAAATTGGATCATTCCTTCACTGCTTTTTGTGGATGGCCCCTCCAGGCTTTGTTTAAAGCCCACACAGATAAAAACAACATCACATCACCCAGCCAATAATAATACACAATACATATTCAGCGACAACCATGCATTGACGGTGGATTTACAGACAGTGGTGTCACATTTCCAGCATTGAGACGAGAAGCAATTGACCATAGCTGAGGGTTTTGAATGAGGTCCCAGGTGGGAGAAGAATACCTCTGCTCCCACAATGCAGCAGAGATGGTGGCCCAGGGAGTCATGGGAGCTTAATCCTGGTCGGCTAAAACCTGCCCTCAATCCCCCTCCTATTGTCCCATTGTTGTGGCTGATAGAGTGTGTTTGGATACTCAGGTGCGCCTTCTCTTGTGGCTCACCACCCTCCTATGGCCTTTGAGTGCCTCTGACTCCCCATCACCATTTGTATTATTGTCACATTGTTTAGCATAGAGAAGAGGTCCTTTGTGCAGAGGACCAGGGGGTGTCTTCTGCTGTGCCTATAGAGAATGATGAGGGTGCTTTAGTAGCTGGAGTGCTTCCTCTGCCTTAGTATTCAAATGGAGGACACAGCCTTGGAGAGAGCAGCCTCAGAGATAGAGGGCAAGTTTAATAAATGGCTCTTTCAGAGGAAACCTGAGTTGATTTAGTTTACTCCATATGAGATGAGGAACATGTCTATGGAAACGCGACTGAGAGCTTGTGACAAAGAGAAGAAGAAAAGAAGGGAAATGTTCCTGCCATCGTGGCACTCTTCTCCGTGGCACTCTTCTCATGTCTTATGACAACCGCACAGCTTTCTCCATACAACCACTGACCTCACTGGAGGAGAAAGGAAATTCATTTCTTAAGACTGAGAAATACATAACGTCCCATACAGAACATTAGGCGTGTGTGCGTGCTTGCGTCTCTCAGGGAGAAGGCAGAGTGCTTCATTTCATTTGAAAATATACTCTTCCATCATACATCCATAAAAACTGTGGAGTATAATGACATTTTGTATTAAGTCCCCTGCTTTATCAAGTTTTCCAATGGAGACTTGAGGAGCCACCATGAATGCTCCGCATTAATGAATTGTTTAGGAAACGTTTCAGTGCACTTGGAGATAAAGTTTTAATCTGTAATATATGAAGTAATATGGTCTTTTAAATTCAATTGAGTTCTTCATTGGCTCACATGCACCGCATCCCAGACCATACCCACAATTCCTCAATTATTGATGTTGTGGTATTGGTTCATGTTGGTTATAGCCTTGTAGCTTTTTTCTCTGGGAGAGCAGAGTAGCAGTCTGCTTTCCTATGTGTAGTGATGCAGGCAGCACAGCGCCTGATGGAGCAGAAGCAGCATAGAGCAGGTAGAGCTTATCACACGGCTGACTGGAGGAGGAGGAGGAGGAGGAGGAGGAGGAGGTGAAACTGGCCATGAGACTGACTGGTTTGGCTTGCCTGGACTACTGGGAACACGATGACTACTGGGGGCATGATGCTGTGACAATGCTAAGGAGAACTTCTACTTCTTGGCTCTGCTACCCAGAGAGGTGATGCAAGCAATGCCATCTTCTATTCAAGATATTGATTGTCATCTAAAATTGTCAATCAGGCCATGCCTGAGGTTATTTTCTTGAAGACTATCGACTCATATGTGGAAGGAGTGAAGTTTTACAAAACTCTGTCTGGGAGAGGGGATACATGTACTTTTTATACAACGGGTGGGTCTAATCCTGAATGATGATTGGTTAAAACCTGCTTTCCAGCCGCTTTCCACGGGTTACATCTACGACTTTAAAATGCCTATTTACTCTGTTCCATCTGACTGCGCAATCCACTGTCTCATCAGCACAGCCAGGCAACTTTTAAACTTGATCTCCATTATAAAAGCATCTAGATATTATCTCACATTTCTTTTAGACTAACATTTTGTTTTCAACAGCAGAGATTTGAACAAACCTTGCTGTCTGTCTCTCTGACATTTGCAACATTGTTTCAATATTCAAATTCGATCACCTGCTGTCCCAGAGTAATGAACGTGTCGGGAGTCGGAACGAGACAGAGAGACATGCACCGTTTCTCAGCCATTCGAAATCATGAATCAGATGGCGCCATTGTTATGGATGTATACAAAAAACTGTAAATTGAAAAAAGGTCAAATGAAACTCTGCTAATTTGCAGTCTTTCCAGCTTCAGTTTGAAGTGATTGTGTTACTGTAGCTGTGTTGTTAGCTAGCTCCTCTGAACAACAGTGTCCTGACGAGTGAGCACATTTTCTATGCCAGGCAAAATTGCGCCTCATTAACTTATTGTTATGGATGTATCCAAACAAATGTTACTAGAAAAAAGCTTCAACAACTGCAAAGGCAGCTACTTTGCTGTTATTCTGGCTGTACTTTTTGACTTGACTATAAGTTAGCCGTAGTTGGCTAGCTAGCAAGCAAGGGATAAGAACGTTGCCATGTATCATGGCAATGGAACATTTAGAACAAACAACTAGGTCGTGTCCATAGATACAGAATAAAAATACTAAATGACTGGGCCGCGTCAATAGATACAGAATAAAAAGATTGAACGACTGGGTCATGTCTCTAGCAACGCTAGGTTTGTGTCGGGACTATATCTTGTGGAAGGATGAAATAGTATAAATTAATTAATCAAAATAAAGCTTTTAATGAAAGTATGTCAATCATTATTTGAATATGTTGGTAACCCATTGTATATAAGTGATAATGCCCTCAAAGCCTGTTTTTGGAGGATATATTGTCACGGTTTGCCGGCCCTCCGCTTAGTCTTGGGCCTAACAACACCCGTGCCAATATATCCTCCAAACACTGGCTTCTCGGGCATTATCACTTTGTCAACCTCTTCTTTACCAATCCCTCAGCTAGTTGTATTTACTAATTCTGCTCCAACATAAACTCCCATTCTGTCATAGATTGCTCAGCTATTACTTCCTATTATCTGGACCACTCTTCCTCCCCGTCAACCACCACCTATAACTTCAGAGCAATGGACCTACTTTCCTATTCCAGATGTCCCACTTCACCTTTCAGAATCTCCATCTTGGGTCAATTCAAAATGCATGTCTTCCCACTGAGGTCCTCCACCCAGGAGTCAACACTTCTAAAGCTGGTTATTGATTGGTTTCTATTGAAGTCTATCGCCTCTGGCTAGATGCAGGTATGCTATGGTGTTTTGGTTATTGCAATGATTCTTGTTCACATTCAATCAATGTTTTCTTTTGGATTCTGTCTTTCTTGCAAATGCCTTGTTTCATACACATTTCAACAATGTGTTTTACAGTACATGGCTGGCAGTCAGTTTTGATTAATGAGTAATATACAGTACATGGTCATAAAGATCCTGTCATTATTCATGTCACCTACTTTTATCATCAAGTTCTGTTCCCATTTATATTTTGATCAATGTCTCATATCTAATGTCCTGGGGTCCCAGCATATCGCAGGGCCAACATCCAACAGGCTGGCCCCTACAGAAACTTCAATCAGACCAAAGTTTTGGATGGCTCGCCCTTTCATTTCTGAAGCGTGCTAGGCTTTTAAAATATTGTTATATTCACTCAGGGTTGTGTCGCATGCAGAGCAGCATTTCTTCCCTCTCCAGACAAGGCTCCAGGATGGTTTGAGCCCCCCTGCTATGCCACACTTGTTCGTGCCAGAAAAGGCAAAAGCGATGGGTGCATTGTCCCTGTGACATCGATGGCCAACACATGAAACGCTTTTGTGTCCGAGTCTGGTCTGCCTTCTTCTCCAGCCTGACTCTTGATCAGTCCCTTCCTCCCTTCAGCCGGAGGATGTGGGAGACTGGCTGTAGTCCCATGGTGGCCAGCCTCGTCTTCATCCTGTATCCCCTTTAATCCCGGTGTTCCGCTGAGCCTACTGTTTCATTTTGTGCTGCCTTTTTAAGCCATCCATCCATGGATCTATCCTCCTCCTGTCTTCTTGTGTGCCTGGCAGCGATGACACCCACGACTTCTGTCTGGTCTGGTTCAAAGCTTCAGCCTGGAAGTCCCATAGAGGGAGGGAAGGGTCGGGGGCTTGATGTCTGTGGAGACAAACTGTTGGAGGGATTCTAATGAGACCAGTGGGAACGAAGGGGGATACTAGCGTTGCCTGCTATAGAGGAGGGGACAAAACAAGGTCTATAACAGAATGAGAAGTCGTCACGTCAGAGAAAATAAAAGTGGAGGGAAGGAAGGACTGGGAAGATAGATGGATGGTTGGATGGATGGACAGAGGAATGCATGCAGAGCCTCAAGAGGCTTCAGGCAAGAACAGACAGGATTTGGGAAAACAAAACCCCACTGTGATTGAGATGAGTGGTGAGAAAACAATCAGCCAAAGACTGAGGCTGTAAGTAAATAGCATCACAGGCATCAGCACGCCTTTGTTCTCCCCTTACCTGGGACCCAACTGGATGCATACCTGAGAGTAGAAGAGCTAGTGTCTACTACCCTGTGGCAAGCAGCAGGACATATCTCCACTCACAACACCAATAGAGAGAGTGATGAAGATGTGTCTAGCGACTTCTACATGGTTACATTACACTATGATTCTGTTGTCAGAAATGTCTGATCATGCAAACTTCTTTAACGATATATTTCCCAATCAGATAATTGTGTGTCTTTTTAACCCTGATCATTACAAAGATAAGTATTGTTATAGTGTTATATATATTACTATGTGACATGATAGTACTGTATACTGAGTATACCAAACATTAGGAACACCTTCCTAATACAAATATTGTTATAGTGTTGTAGGTGAGAATATAGCACTTGATTACTATGTGACATGACATTAGCCTCCTGAGACATTCAGCCTCCTGAGGTTGAAGAGGCACTGTTGCATCTTCTTTACCATCTGTCTATTCACTCAGAAATAGTTTGGGTGGACAATTTCAGTTTGTCAGTGATGTGTATGCCGAGGAACATGAAGCTTTCCACCTTCGCCACTGCGGTCCCTTCGATATGGATAGGGCGGTGCTCCCTCTGCTGTTTCCTGAAGTCCACGATCAGATCCTGTGTTTTGTTGACATTGAGAGGGAGGTTATTTTCCTGGCACCACACTCCCAGGGCCCTCACCTCCTCCCTGTAGGCTGTCTCGTCTTTTGTGGTAATCAGGCCTACTACTTGATGATTGAGTAGGAGGCGTGCGTGACCACGCAGTCATGGGTGAACAGGGAGTACAGGAGAGAGGCTGAGCATGCACCCTTGAGGGGGCCTTGTGTTGAGGATCAGTGAAGTGGAGGGGTTGTTGAATACCGTCAGGAAGTCCAGGATCCAGTTGCACAGGGCGTGGTTCAGACCCAGGGCCCCAAGCTTAATGCAGAGCTTGGAGGGTACTATGGTGTTGAATGCCTTGGTAGCTGGCCGCGTCATTAGCACTGTGTTATCCTCAAAGTGGGCGAAAAAGGTGTTTAGCTTATCTGGAAGCAAGACGTTGGTGTCCGCTATGTGGCTGGTTTTCCCTGTGTAGTCCGTGATTGTCTGTAGACCCTGCCACATATGTCTCATGTCTGAGCTGTTGAATTGTGACTCCACTTTGTCTCTGTACTGACATTTTGCCTGTTTGATTGCCTTACGGAGGGAATAACTACACTGTTTTGTATTCAACCATATTAACAGTCACCTTGCCATGGTTAGGTGCAGTGGTTCACACTTTCAGGTTTGTGCGAATGCTGCCATCTATCCACAATTTCTGGTTTGGGTAGGTTTTAATAGTCACAGTGGGTACAACATTTCCTATACATTTCCTGAAAAACTCAGACACCGTATCCGTGTATTCATCAGTATTATTCTCAGAGGCTACCCGGAACATATCCCAGTCCGCATGATCTAAACAATCTTGAACCATGGATTCCGATTGGTCAGACCAGCTTTGAATAGTCCGTTGAATAACACGGGTACTTCCTGGAAGGACCAAAATGTAGTCGTGATCAGATTTTCCGAAGAGAGGGTAGGGGAGGACCTTGTAGGCATTTCTCAGAGCAAGTGCTACAGTCAATGTATAGAACTTCAGTATTTTTTTCCTCAGATTAGCTTTGTTGAAATCCCTGGCTACAATAAATGCGGCCTCAGGATGTTTGGTTTCCAGTTTGGATAGAGTCCAGTGTAGTTCTTTAAGGGCCGTCGTGGTATCGGCATGAGGGGGGATATAAACTGCTGTAACTATAACCAAAGAGAATTCTCTTGAGAGGTAATACGGACGGAATTTGATTGTGAGGTATTCAAGGTCGGGTGAACAAAAGGACTTGAGTTTCTGTATGTTATCACAATGTCACGTTCGTTAGAATAACTGATCTGGGTTCCACATCTTTTTATTTCTAGGTGAAACTCACAGCAAAACACAAACAATAAATCTCAAAACAAAACATGAAGCTAACAATAGTGCTAACAGGCAACTATACATAGTCAAGATCCCACAAAGCACAAAGGGGAAATGGCTGCCTAAATATGATCCCCAATTAGAGACAACGATAAACAACTGCCTCTGATTGGGAACCATATCTGGCCAACATAATCACCTAGATGACCCACCCAAGTCACCCCCCGACTTAACCAACATAAAAAATAAAAAGCTCTCTATGGTCAGGGCGTGACACACAATCACACCATGAGAAGATAATCATAAAAAATACACCCTGCCTTCTTATTCTTATTCCTGAGAGAGATCGTATTCCTGTCTGCGTGATGAACTGAGCACCAAACTGGCTGTACGGACTCAGAGAGTATATCCATAGAGAGCCATGTTTCCGTGAAACAGAGCATGTTACAATCCCTGATGTCTCTATGGAAGGAAATCCTCACCCTGAGCTCGTCAACTGTATTATCCAAAGAATGAACATCAGCGAATAATATACTCGGAAGCGGTGGGTGGTGTGCGTGCCTCTTGAGTCGAACTAGGAGTCCACTCCAAATACCTCTTCTGGTGGTGTTTTGGATCAGCCGGTGGGTGGTGTTTTGCCGGTGTTTTTTTGTATCAGCCTCTGGAATCAGTTCAATTGTCCTGGGGGGGTACGAACAAAGAACCCAATTCAGGAAAGTTGTATTCAAATCAATACAACAAGCGTAGACTTTACCATGAAATGCTTACTTACAAGCCCTTAACCAACAGTGCAGTTCAAGAAGAAGAAAATATTTACCAAGTAGGCTAAAATAAAAAGTCATAATAAAGAATAACAATAACGAGGCAATATACAGAGGGCACCAGTACTGAGTCAGTGTGTAGGGGTACAGGATAGTTGAGGTAATCTTTACATGTAGGTGGGGGCGATGTGACTATGCATAGGTATCAAACAAACAGCGAGTAGCAGCAGTGTACAAGGGGGGTCAGTCAATGTAAATTGTCTCGTGGTGATTTTAATGAATTGTTTAGTAGTCTAATGGCTTGGGGGTAGAAGCTGTTGAGGAACATTATGGTCCTCAAAAGGCTCCTCAACAGGTACCGCTCACTGTGTGGTAGCAGAGAAAACAGTCTATAACTTGGGTGACTGGAGTCTGACAATTTAATGGGCTTTCCTCTGACACTGCCTATTATGTAGGTCCTGGATGGCAGGAAGCTTGGCCCCAGTGATGTACTGGGCCGTTCGCATTACCCTCTGGAGCACCTTACAGTCAGATGCCGAGCAGTTGCCATACCAGACAGTGATGCAACCGGTCAGGATGCTCTCTATGGTGCAGCTGAATAACCTTTTGAGGATCTGGGGACCCCATGCCAAATCTTTTCAGTCTCTAGAGGGGGAAAAGGTTTTGTCGTGCCCTCTTCACAACTGTCTTAGTATGTTTGGACCGTGATAGTTCGTTGGTGATGTAGACACCAAGGAACTTGAAACTCTCGACCCGCTCCACTACAGCGCCTTTACCTGTAGTCCACGATCAGCTCCTTTGGCTTGCTCACATTGAAGGAGAGAGGTTGTTGTCCTGGCACCACACTGCCAGTTCTCTGACCTCCAGTATTCCTGGTCATAATGCTGGTATTGGGGGTGGCAGGTAGCCTAGTGGTTAGAGCGTTGGTCTAGTAACTGAAAGGTTGCAAGATCGAATCCCCGAGCTGACAACATAAAAATCTGTCGTTCTGCCCCTGAGCACCGTTCCAAATCAAATACAATTTATTTGTACACATGGTTAGCAGATGTTAATGCGAGTGTAGCGAAATGCTTGTGCTTCTAGTTCTGACAATGCAGTAATAACCAACGAATAATCTAACCTAACAATTCCAAACTACTACCATAAAGATATATGAATGAGTGATGGTACAGAACGGCATAGGCAAGATGCAGTAGATGGTATCGAGTACAGTATATACATATGAGATGAGTAATGTAGGGTGTGTAAACAAAGTGGCATAGTTTAAAGTGGCTAGTGATACATGTATTACATAAAGATGCAGGAGATGATATTTTTTATTTATTTTATTTTACCTTTATTTAACCAGGCAAGTCAGTTAAGAACAAATTCTTATTTTCAATGACGGCCTGGGAACAGTGGGTTAACTGCCTGTTCAGGGGCAGAACGACAGATTTGTACCTTGTCAGCTCGGGGGTTTGAACTCGCAACCTTCCGGTTACTAGTCCAACGCTCTAACCACTAGGCTACCCTGCCGCCCCAATATAGAGTACAGTATATACATATGAGATAAGTAATGTAAGGTATGTAAACATTATATTAAGTAGCATTGTTTAAAGTGGCTAGTGATATAAAGTGGCTAGTGATATTTTTTATTTTACATACATTTCCATCAATTCCCAATATTAAAGTGGCTGGAGTTGAGTCAGTGTGTTGGCAGCAGCCACTCAATGTTAGTGGTGTCTGTTTAACAGTCTGATGGCCTTGAGATAGAAGCTGTTTTTCAGTCTCTCGGTCCCTGCATTGATGCACCTGTACTGACCTCGCCTTCTGGATGATAGCGGGGTGAACAGGCAGTGGCTCGGGTGGTTGTTGTCCTTGATGATCTTTATGGCCTATCTGTGACATCGGGTGGTGTAGGTGTCCTGGAGGGCAGGTAGTTTGCGCCCGGTGATGCGTTGTGCAGACCTCACTACCCTCTGGAGAGCCTTACAGTTGTGGGCGGAGCAGTTGCCGTACCAGACGGTGATACAGCCCGACAGGATGCTCTCGATTGTGCATCTGTAGAAGTTTGTGAGTGCTTTTGGTGACAAGCCGAATTTCTTCAGCCTCCTGAGGTTGAAGAGGCGCTGCTGCGCCTTCTTCACAATGCTGTCTGTGTGGGTGGACCAATTCAGTTTGTCTGTGATGTGTACGCCGAGAAACTTAAAACTTACCCTCTCCACTACTGTCCCATCGATGTGGATAGGGGGGTGCTTCCTCTGCTGTTTCCTGAAGTCCACAATCATCTCCTTTGTTTTTTTGACGTTGAGTGTGAGGTTATTTTCCTGACACCACACTCCGAGGGCCCTCACCTCCTCCCTGTAGGCCGTTTCGTCGTTGTTGGTAATCAAGCCTACCACTGTAGTGTTGTCCACAAACTTGATGATTGAGTTGGAGGCGTTCATGGCCACGCAGTCGTGGGTGAACAGGGAGTACAGGAGAGGGCTCAGAACGTACCCTTGACCCCAGTACCCAGTTGCACAGGGCGGGGTCGAGCCCCAGGGTCTCGAGCTTGATGACGAGTTTGGAGGGTACTATGGTGTTAAATGCTGAGCTGTAGTCGATGAACAGCATTCTCACATACAGTGCCTTGCGAAAGTATTCGGCCCCCTTGAACTTTGCGACCTTTTGCCACATTTCAGGCTTCAAACATAAAGATATAAAACTGTATTTTTTTGTGAAGAATCAACAACAAGTGGGACACAATCATGAAGTGGAATGACATTTATTGGATGTTTCAAACTTTTTTAACAAATCAAAAACTGAAAGATTGGGCGTGCAAAATTATTCAGCCCCTTTACTTTCAGTGCAGCAAACTCTCTCCAGAAGTTCAGTGAGGATCTCTGAATGATCCAATGTTGACCTAAATGACTAATGATGATAAATACAATCCACCTGTGTGTAATCAAGTCTCCGTATAAATGCACCTGCACTGTGATAGTCTCAGAGGTCCGTTAAAAGCGCAGAGAGCATCATGAAGAACAAGGAACACACCAGGCAGGTCCGAGATACTGTTGTGAAGAAGTTTAAAGCCGGATTTGGATACAAAAAGATTTCCCAAGCTTTAAACATCCCAAGGAGCACTGTGCAAGCGATAATATTGAAATGGAAGGAGTATCAGACCACTGCAAATCTACCAAGACCTGGCCGTCCCTCTAAACTTTCAGCTCATACAAGGAGAAGACTGATCAGAGATGCAGCCAAGAGGCCCATGATCACTCTGGATGAACTGCAGAGATCTACAGCTGAGGTGGGAGACTCTGTCCATAGGACAACAATCAGTCGTATATTGCACAAATCTGGCCTTTATGGAAGAGTGGCAAGAAGAAAGCCATTTCTTAAAGATATCCATAAAAAGTGTCGTTTAAAGTTTGCCACAAGACACCTGGGAGACACCAAACATGTGGAAGAAGATGCTCTGGTCAGATGAAACCAAAATTGAACTTTTTGGCAACAATGCAAGACGTTATGTTTGGCGTAAAAGCAACACAGCTCATCACCCTGAACACACCATCCCCACTGTCAAACATGGTGGTGGCAGCATCATGGTTTGGGCCTGCTTTTCTTCAGCAGGGACAGGGAAGATGGTTAAAATTGATGGGAAGATGGATGGAGCCAAATACAGGACCATTCTGGAAGAAAACCTGATGGAGTCTGCAAAAGACCTGAGACTGGGACGGAGATTTGTCTTCCAACAAGACAATGATCCAAAACATAAAGCAAAATCTACAATGGAATGGTTCAAAAATAAACATATCCAGGTGTTAGAATGGCCAAGTCAAAGTCCAGACCTGAATCCAATCGAGAATCTGTGGAAAGAACTGAAAACTGCTGTTCACAAATGCTCTCCATCCAACCTCACTGAGCTCAAGCTGTTTTGCAAGGAGGAATGGGAAAAAATTTCAGTCTCTCGATGTGCAAAACTGATAGAGACATACCCCAAGCGACTTACAGCTGTAATCGCAGCAAAAGGTGGCGCTACAAAGTATTAACTTAAGGGGGCTGAATAATTTTGCACGCCCAATTTTTCAGTTTTTGATTTGTTAAAAAAGTTTGAAATATCCAATAAATGTTGTGCCACTTCATGATTGTGTCCCACTTGTTGTTGATTCTTCACAAAAAAATACACTTTTATATCTTTATGTTTGAAACCTGAAATGTGGCAAAAGGTCGCAAAGTTCAAGGGGGCCGAATACTTTCGCAAGGCACTGTAGGTATTCCTCTTGTCCAGATGGGTTAGGGCAGTGTGCAGTGTGGTTGAGATAGGCCATCATTCAAAATAAGAATTTCCTCTTAACTGACTTGCCAATCTTGCTCTGATATCCTAAAGTTCTTTCCGGTTATATGTATTAAAAATGTAAAAAATTGGGCTAATAATGTAAATAACAACACACACAAAAAAAATACTGCAAAGTTGCAGAAGAGCTAGAAGCACAGTTGCCCTATCTTTCGGTGCCATTTTGTTCATGTGTGGGTTTATATGTTAATACTTTGACTGAATCATGTTGTTTTGTTGATCTGTGTCTTTTCCCACTATTTACGTGCATTTTACCTGCAGTGTGCTGTAATCCCAAGGCCAAGAGATTATGGTTTTGATCTGAGAGTGAATTAATTAAGCTCTCGCCACATTTGCAATCGATAAACACTAAAGCTATTGGCAGGATTTCTACCTCCATCCACCTCCTATTGTCAAAACGTCCTCCCAAGCTCTGAGCTCAAGCTGACTGTAGGCAGTCAGAAAAAAATGACCATTATTGGCATGTCTGTATCGACTTACACTAAGCAAGAGGACTGGAGGGATCAGGAGCAACAATGCAGGGTTCTTCAGAATCAGAGATGGATTTATGTCATGATTGTCAATAATCTGTTCTCCTGCTCCCTCAGTCAGAGACTGCAGTCAGTGAAGCCCAATTTGTATTTCTGTTTTTGTAACTGTCAGATAGATGGACGTGTGTCCATGTCTGCAGCAGACCAGTCAATGAGGCATTGATTAAGAGAGCCAGGCCTTAGTCTGAGATGCCTAAGTGATGGATGGGCCTCATCTTTAACAGGAATAGGATATCAAATATAATGCAAAGCAATTAAAATACAAAATGCATTATCTGAAACTTTGGTTATAGCACAATCTACCATATGGAATAAACTCTTTGATTCAAAGAATTATCCTAATTTGTTAATGAATGACGCGTGGCATGAACACTGGCTGTGAGTAGCAGAGACACACAACACTTAATGATTCGCTATTATTCTCTTTCATTATCAGCCAGGTATTGAAACGCTGTCAATTAACTACATATCATATTTTCACTAATTAATGGCCTCTACTTTATAGGACTGATACTATATGTGAAATTAATGTGAAATTAAATTCATAATATAAAAAAATATGACTAAACAGTGCTCAAAATTGCCTTCTAAAGGCCGTCCCTGGCAGACGAAGTGAGACGGTTTACAAAGTCATGTTTGTTCAGGTTTTGTTTAGAATGTGTTTTTGTGTGTTTGCTTTGATGTGGAGTTTATCAAGTCAGCAAGGAATGAAATTGCAATTAAGCCAATTGGTACGGCATCAGCTCAAAGCCTTGGCTTGTTAATTCAACACTGGGTTAGCCGGAAACACTCCAACTCTCATTATTTTAGTCCTTTGTTTATAATGGGGCAGTTTTGTGTTTGTGAAAAATTAGCTAATAATTTGTTGGGCAGCTGCTATCTCCAGCACTATTGTATCAGTTGTGTTTGTGTGGCTGGTAGTGCTGGCTGGACTCTCAGAGATTAATCAGGCCAACACACAGTCCACAGTGTGGCCTCAGGTTCTCTACTGGGACTCATTGCATTTTACAGATACCATACTTTCTCCATCACTGAGAAACCATTACACACAGGCTTAATTTAGTCCTTAGATTGATGAACAGGAGTGATGCTCATTGTCTAGTATTGTTGTGTCATTATCATAGATCAATATTATTAGTTGTTGGCCACAATCTGTGTAGTGCTCATTTGTAGACTCATTGCAAGAGAGATGTTATTTCAATGGACCTGCAGTAGCACCTCAGCCATGTGTCTTCCATTACATTCTCCCATGGGCATAGTGATTTGATAAGATCTTAACATGTCACCCCCATCCATCCATCCCCTCCTCCCTGTTCACAGTGAGGGCCTGAATGTAGATTAAAGCTACTGTACAATGAGCAGCAGTCGAATGGGAAGAACCCGGGCTTCCATGTGATGGAATGGGCTTTAAATGATATAACCTGATGGATTAAGTCCCTCTATTCCTCTTATCGCCCTCAGCCGTGCACATTAGAGTAAGTGCCTTGATCATCCATGTGCGAACCCACTGGGGAAGGTGAAATACGGTGGGCATATTCCTAGCAACACATGAAACTCCATTTCACGGCCGGCTAACCTGATTGAAAGTAATAGGGGGGCTGGGACGTGATGAAGTGACATACCCAATAACTTTCATTACGTGTCTGTAACCTTGTCCCATCCCGCTAATTAATTTTCCTCTGGCAGTCATATGCCGTCGGTGTGGTGTGCTGCCTCGGTGTGGTGCCTGGGAATAAACAAATAACTTTGGTCATAGCTGTCTTGGTGGGGTTTTATTGGTGGGACGATTTAGGACCAATATCTGTTTGCTTTGGAGAAGGGGATTTGTCTATGGTCTCTGCCTCCTCACCCTTACATAAAACCTGTCCCTCCTCCTGATGACTAGGGTGGCTCTGTCCCAGTTCACTGTGATAGCCTAGCCATAAAACCAGCTCCTCTTCAATGTCTTAGTTTCCCCCAGGATGTAAATACTGTACGCTATAACTTTTTAATCAATGGTCTTGTTTTCTTTAAGATACTGTGTGTTTGAGCGTCCAAGTTTCAATGAAAGAATTGGATGAATGAATAATACATCACAAGAAAATATCCTACGATAACCTAACAGAAAGTAACGTGTTTTCTACCAGCACTTGGCTTTATGGTCATGTTAAGATTTCCACTGGTAAGTCCAGTACCACAGAATAGGAAGGTTGTGCTCCATTGCGCTGTTGAATCTTACCTCGACTGCTTGGAGTATATTATAGCTTTATTGTATTTCCCATGTTATTGTAGTTTTTTCTGCCAAACCACAATTCAATTGGAGACCGTTACTCTTTCCACAGCCCAACTCTCTCCAGCCTGGTGATCCATGAAAACACAGATATGGAGGACAGGATATGAGCACCACCTAGTGGTGGCTTCCCAGAGAGGACAGATTCTCTGCTCAAACAGGATTAGTGTTGGTAAATGCAATTCTGCCAAACAGATTTATTCACAATAGACACGAAACAAACGGCTTGTTGCAAATCCCCTGGCAGCTCACCAGCTCCTCAGAGGTCAGAGAGCTGTATGTCTGACGCAGTGACACCATTTCAAAGGTCCCGGGAGGGTCTGTTTGTGATGAAAGTCTGACAGACATTCTTGATAGTAACAGTAAGACGAATGCATGTCTCCATTTCATTTGGCTCTTTCAGTTTGGGTTGCTTCTTAAAGTGGAAATCTACTGTTGCTGCATCAATTTTTGGTACTTGCCTCATGAGCTAGAGTGACTTCAGAAAGTATTCATACCCCTTGACTTATTCCACATATTTTAGCAGGACAATGACACAAAACACAAGGCCAAATCTACACTGGAGTGGCTTACCCAGAAGACAATGAATGTTCCTGAGTGGCCGAGTTACAGTTTAGAACTAAATCTATTTGAAAATATATGGCAAGACCTAGGTGTGGAAAGCCCAGAAAGACTCACAGCTGTAATCGCTGCCAAAAGTGCTTCTTCAAAGTATTGCCTCAAGGGTGTGAATACGTATGTACATTTGATATTTCTGTATCTCATGTTCAATAAATCTGCAAACATTTCTAAAAACATATTTTCACTTTGTATTGTGTGTAGATCAGTGAGACATAAAATCTATTTAATCCATTTTGAATTCAGGCAGTAACACAATAAAATGTTGTTGTGTTACTGCCTGATTATTAAACTTATTGCCATAGATTTTCAAACATTTCTAAAAACCTGTTTTCGCTTTGTCATTATGGGTTATTGTATGTAGATTGATGAGCAAAACATTTAATTTAATCCATTTTAGAAGAAGGCTGTGAAGTAACAAAATGTGGAAAAAGTCAAGTGGTCTGAACACTTTATGTGTGAGATGGCAAAGAAAGCAGTATTCCATTAAATTCTATCATTGTTGCTTTGGGTTCTTTGATCAAATTACCTCAAGTATATTACCAGATCAGAAATGCCTCAGGGGTGTGAATAATGTTGTCATTATGCTTTTTACAGGTCTAATGTATTATTTCTTCTTATTAGAAAGATAACTGTCATTAACAAAGGTTTATGGTTCCTATAATGTGTCTGTCATCATTGACAAAGTCAGAGTGAGGAAGGACTGTTTTCTCCCCCTTTCTCTGCAAACACTCCATTCCTCCTCCTTTTATCTGTTGTGTTTTCATGTTAACGCTCAAAAAGATCTTCCTTTGTCACATACTGTAGAATATCTTTGAATGAGAGCATTCCCTTAATGACAGCATTGCCTTTATGGAGCTGTGGCTCCCCTGTTTCCTCTCGTTCCACTGATATCAGATTATATTGTGAATGAGTTCATTGCCTTTCTCTGCGAGTGCCCTCGCTACCCCTTCCCGGACAGTGTCTAAACTATAGACAGCAGAGGAAAGAACAGACACCTCCCCTATGGGGCTTTGTTTGGCTTTTGGTTTCTGTGTGCCTCTGAGACAGTTGCTAAAACACACTGGTGAAAAATAAATGTCCTAGATTTGGAGGGAAGGGGGCTGAAAATGACTGAGCCAGATTAAAGTGTATGTTTGACAAAAGCATTCTGCTTCTCACAGCAGATGGAAATCCAGTCATGATATAGACTCATAAATCCCTTCTATCCTCTACCCTGGTCCCAGACTAAGTGCCCAGCATCCCCAAGGGTAGTGGGCCTCTGTCTGTCAGTGAGCTGTGCCCCTCTCTCCCTTTAATAATCAGGCTTTAATTAGGTAGGGGAGTCAGTGTGCCTCTTCATCACGCTCAGCCCCATGGTCCCGGCCAAATCACTGGGCTTTGTCCGCTATGAGGTCCCTGCCAAGGGGGAGGGAAGGAGGACGGATGGGGGGGCAGAGGGGCTGTCCGGGGCCCGTAAACACATGGTCATCTTTGCGTAAGCCTGTCCTCAATATGAATGGCTATCAATGATCTATCGAAGAGAGTGGCCTGAAACACAGAAACAGGTGCAAGCTAGGGGAATGCAAAGAGCTGAAGCTAATTATTATGGCTTCAAGGGGATTTCAGGACCCTGGACAGCTCCTTTTAGAGCCATTGGTGATTAATGATAATACAGTAGGTCATTTTGGTTACACTAAACATATCATTGGCAGTTGGGGATGATGGAAATGGGGTTTTAAGGTCTTTACCTTACTTATAACGGTCCAGCTGGACAGGCAAGCTGAACATGAAGCTGTTACTTATGCAGCTATTGTCTACGTTGTTGGTTGATTAGTGATCATTGCAATTCAGGCCATATTCTTTCTTTCTCTCTCTCTCTCTTTCTTATTATTTCTATCCTTCCTCCTCTCCATCTCACTGGCTGGTATTTTGTCTCAGAGCAACAATAAATGTAAGCACGCTCCAGGCTAGAGGGAAGGTCAACAGTGGTGTGTCCAGAACATTTTGAATGGTGCGGCCAAGGTGGGGCACAGATCAAGTTTAGAGGGGCCAAAAGATTTATGATTTTCGATGCAGGGTGGATTTGTCTATATAATTATGATGGTTCAATGCTTGAAATGCTTCAGCTTAGGTATGATACATTTCCCTGTTCAAATAATTCATAAATCATTTCCAAAAATCTTGTTACAGTGTTCGCATTCAAGGTCAGCATTTTAGATAAGGGTATTAGCATACAAGCAGTAAATTAACTTGAAAGTGCCATCCAGACTGCAAATTGCACTGTGACATTTGGGGCTGGGAGGTAACAATATGTAATTTAACTGTAAAAATGTATTATTACCTTTTAATGTGTCAGGAACACAACCAATCACTTCAAAAAGCAGGTTACCTGCGCACACAGGGTAGCCAATCAGATTTCAAGGGCGGCAGTGTACACCCCCTGCACACGCCACTGAAGGTCAGAGAGAGCCAGCAGTGGATCATGTACCATTGTACTGCTGCTTTGTTCACATTTCCCATTCAGGTGTTGGAAGCTGACCCTTCTCATTTCTCCGTCTCAAAGGTCAAATCCTTTCAGAGGGAAAGCCGCATAATAACACATAAGAATCCATAATAGTCTCATATCCGGAGAGAAGAACATAGACCCTATTGGAGTTTTATTGTATTACTAGCCAGGAGAAAAGTCTAACAAAGGACGGAGGGGAAACTGATGAGACGAGATCGTGTGACAAACGGCGAGTGTGAGAGGCCAGCGATACAAAGACACCCCATGTCAAAAGCGAGATCATTATTCTGCCTAGGTCTGTGAACATTGTAGGAGAGGCAGAGGACTGGAGACTGAAGTCAAAAGCTCCCAGTGTAAATGCCTGTAAATCAGCTGCATGTTTGTCGCTTCAAAGGGGATGTGAGTGTTTTACATTTCACATCCGAGGAGACCTTTGGATGGTTGGTGTCGGAGGCTTTTGTCTCCTCTTCATTATTATGGTGTGGGTTGGCTGAGCTTCGGCGGCGTGCTGGAGGTGGACTGGGAGTTAGCGGGCTGCCTGCTGGATGCCTGCTTCTCTGAACGCTGTGCTAATTGAATCCACTAAACATACTATCAGGGTGCCTAATGAGACAGAGCGGAAGTGAGGTTGGGGGCCTTTCGACATCCCCCAACCCCTACCACCTCTCTTCCCCCATCCCTCACCCACCTGGGGGCGGCAGGTAGCGTTGGGCCAGTAACCGAAAGGTTGCTAGATCAAATCCCCGAGCTGACAAGGTAAATATCTGTCGTTCTGCCCCTGAACAAGGCAGTTAACCCACTGTTCCTAGGCCGAATTTGTTCTTAACTGACTTGCTACTTAAATAAAGGTTAAATTCTCTACTAGTCCAATGCCCTGACCTGCAAGCAGTGCATGGGGAAAAAGCTTTGCTTGGCTCTGACTCAGATGCGTCTGCATGGGGCTTGTGAAGAGGAGCACAGTCAAAGGCCTGGCTCACAACAACCACCTGGAGCTCATCTGGGAGATCACAGCTCACATGGGCTATGGACAGGCCACTGCATGCTGCTGGAGAGGCTGAGGTGTGGAATCATTGTAGAATCAGAACAGAACAGCCCTGTCAGAAGTGTTGGTACCAGGCATTCGTTTTAATACCAGCATCTACAGCAGTGGCAGTCATCACCATAATCAACATCAAAATCATTGTCAGTATCACTAGCAGTAACTACTAAAGGAGTGGCACATTTAAATTGTTCACAACAAAAGTCTAAACTGATTATAAGAAAAATCTATGTCAGATGATTTATGTGTATATGCGTAAGTAGCACAAACATTATTTGTGGAGCTTTATTTTGTGTTTCCCTAGTGAGCCCACACAACATGTAAAGCAGGCAGACCAAGCATGATGTCAGCGATCCAGCGACCGACACAAAGGAAGTGTCACGTAAAGTGTTCCTAAAATAAGAGAAACTAAACTAATTACGCTCTGTTGTTGTTTATATGCCGTTTGTGCCTCCATGTTTTATTCATCAGGACGCCAGGCGGCTATGCCATTTATTTTTTCCCTCTGTTAAATCTCATTTCAAACGGGACCGTTGAGCCATGGAACCGCATTCCGAATCCCAATGAATGTGTTTCTCCACGGTGAAGGAAAAAAATCTTTGTGAGAGTGAAGCTTCGGCATGGCAAATACATTGAGAGGGCTTTCTAAATGTTACCTGACAATCACTGCCACATAGCAAGCAAGCCCAGCTGAGGCCATGGGCCAAAAAAACAGAAAGAGATGACTTGTTTTGGTACCAAGACACCCGGTTCAGATTGTCAGCTCTGACCCTTTTGCATCCAGAGCACTAATTGCTCAAAACACTTTGATGTTTGTTGTTATTCTGAGCAGGATGCTCAACCATCTTGACAGGACAACCTTTAAGACAAGTTGAGTTCCCATTACAGAAAAATACAGGAAAGGCAGAGTATTAATTGGCTAAGTCAATCTTCTATAGACACTGGATGGCTTCCCTCTGGTCCTCAAATTATCTAATAGGCTGTGCTTAATTATCGAGTGATGCAATCAATGCTCAAAAACTACCTGTAGGATCTCTCCCAGTGGAGAGATCCTATCATATTTCCTGCAGACTGTGATATGTGTATGGTATGCACCAACTTCCCTCTGGGAATGATCAGAGTCGCTAGGGAATGTCTACCTGTTCGAGCAGCACCACATCAACACCCACCATAAGCTATAGTAAAGGTTACACATGAATGCTGGTAGTGTACATTCTGACAATAAAAACTAAGGAAAAAGGCAATGTGAGGCATTTATCCTACAGGTCTACAGATGAGAAGGTCAAACACACTATATACATGCTGACAATAAACCAAACACACTCTCTCCAGGGCTCAGAGCTCATATGAAACCTTTCTAGTTTCCTCCACTGGGTTTTCATTAAGCATATCTGAGCAGCCATCTGGCTGACTTTTAGTAGAAGGATCTGCTCTGAGCCCAACACCTGATACTCTGCTGCTGGGATGAGAAAGAGAGAGAGAGAGATGCTCTCCCTCCCTTGTCTCCTTTCACTCAGTAGGAGAGGATGTACTGAGAATAAGAAGTAAAGCAGAGAGCAGTGGGGCTTTTGAGTACATGTGCCCCAGGGAGGATAGTGTAAAGCGCCCATTGTCTTCTTTCCATCAGGAGCTACTTCTGGGGTAAACCTAGCCAAGCATTTTCTCTCTGCAAATCCCACTTTGAAGACAGGCAAAGCAAAGCCTCTATTGTGGGCGTTGAGTGGAGTTGTACCTCAGCACAATAAATCCCCCACTCAATGCTGTGGGTGTGTACCAGGCTTTGGTCTACACATGATCCATTTTCTTATTTCCATTTGGCATGACAAACCGACAGGCTAGATGCATAATGACAGTTTCACCTTGGATACGCCTGCCTACTTTGTGGTGATTGGCAAGGCTCTGTGACCAATATAATTTAAGGCTTTACTTAGCATTCCTTCATTCCCAGCAGAAATGTGTGCACAAGGGGACAGTGTAAAACTAAAGTGCACCTTTCTCGCCACAGGATCCAAAGGGGAAATAACAAGCTTGATTCAACCCAAATTATCATCATGATGAAAACCTCTAATTGTTTCCCTGCAGGTGTACTCTGCTGGAGAGCGGAGGGGAAGAGAAGTTAATCATGGGAAGCATTGGAGCTGGAGAATGGAGGATTAGAAGGGGTCCTGACTCCTGAAACATAAAGCATTGAGAAGGATTTCATCTGATCAGAGAGAGCACTTAATTAAGCCTGGGGCAATGTAGTAATGGTCTTTACCCCAGAACTGTCAGCGGTCTCTTCACTCATACCCCTCTGATCACTTAGAGAAGCACAATCAGATCCATGGACACACACGAGACACACTAACACACCATCTGAACCCATCTCTTGGGAGAGAGTAAAATGCTGCGCTATGAGCAACAAGCCTTGAGAAAAGAGTGGGGTGATGCAAAGTATCCACACACCTGCTTATGAAATGGCTTTTGTTACCTAATGGCTTGCCAATGTATACCAAATTATACCACCGTTATTGAACTTGTACTTAGTTTGTCTGCTTTCATTAATTAGGTGGATTTAACAAAAACCATTCAAAGTGTGGTTTACTATTGCCAGGATCCATGATTTAGTATTTATTTCAAACACACTCAGCGATGCTAATTGGAACATAAAAGGTTTCATCAAAATATCTTTCTTGGAACACATGAAATATATATTTTTCTCAATGTTCGCTTGTGTTCCCCTCCAAGCAGATAAAAAACATGGTGACCTAATTGCAACGGTAGTAAAGGGGAGTATTTATATGAATGTGTAGTTCTCCTCGCTGCCTAAGGACTATGAATATTGTGCTGCAAAATTGACTGTTTCTGTGTATCTCAAAGTTCTCATTAAAGATCTTCACATTGCCTATTTTCTCTTTTTCTTATCTCTTGAACAAATAAGATTTTCGCAGAACATACCCCAGGCTGATCCCCCCCCCCCCCCCCCCCCCCCTCTCCACCCATTGGCTTTGTGACTTTGCTCGTACGAAATGATAATGATGTTAATTTATCAAGCAAGCCAAATAAGAGGAACACAGCTGGTATGTACTATAGTAGTTATTTCATGAACTAATTGAATGACAACAGAAAGTTTCCCCTCAGCTCTGTGGTAACTTCTGGTCCCTGAAATCGTACAATTCCATTTTGCCCAGACCTCTTCAACTTCCATTTACAATCAATACAATGACTGGTTTTCAGTCTTCCTTTTTCTGTGTCCCTCTCATTCATACCATCACTTAGAGCTGTAAGCCTTTGTCAATGTGTCTGTTTTTACACTGTGCTGTATATTTGTGTGAGTGACTGCGATCATCATTATCCCACCCCCCCTTCCCTATTTCTCCCCCCTCTCCCTCACCATTCCACACCCACAGTCTAATGTCAGAGCTGATGGCTCCAAAATTGATTATGGTCGGTGTCAATCAACCATTGGGAGGAAAGAAGGGAACCCGTCGCATAATTGCCCTGAAATCTTCGGCGTGATAAATATTAATGTGTGTACTCTTCTCAGAGCTCGCTGTGAGGGGTAAAGTGGCTGTGCACATGTAGACAAACAGGCACACTCCAAATGTCAAGAGGACTCAAGGCCCACTTCTAGACATGAGTTAGCAGTACAAGCCGAAACCACACACACACACACACACACACACACACACACACACACACACACACACACACACACACACACACACACACACACACACACACACACACACACACACACAGTGTCCTGTTCTGCTGGCCTCAAGGGCATCCATATTGAGTCTGGTTGTCTTCTCCCCCATAACCCTTGGAGAGAGGATCAAACAATCTCCTTCTGTCTGTTGACAAGCCAGCATGGCTGGGTACCATCTGATTCTCACACCAACACCAGGCAGAGAAACAAGGCTACCAGATTTTTCATACAAACAGTAGCTGGTAGAAATGATCAGTAACTGGGTGAATATGCACAAAAGCCATATCACTGGTATGGTATTGAATGTGGCCTTTGGACTCCAGGATGCTGTTCTACTTAAGCCATGTGGAGTACCTCGATACAGCCCTCAGCCGTGGTATATTGGCCATATACTGTACCACCAACCCCCGAGGTGCCTTATTGCTATTATAATTTGGTTACCAACATAATTAGAACAGTAGAAATAAATGTTTTGTCATACCCGTGGTATACAGTCTGATATAACACGGTCAGCCAATCAGCATTCAGGGCTCGAACTACCCAGTTAATAATGTACAGTTTATCTGAAGGTGTTATAGCGGTTATTGTCTTAGGACTTGCTGTACAAATTGAGACAGACAGGCTTTCTCAATGGCTGTAATACAATATTGGTTGAATACAAATTGCATGGCTTGTGGTTGGAAAATATCTGTGAGAGATTATTTAAATGCAATTTTCACCTTAGACACCAAATACAGGTACTACAAATCATAGTACTTCCTGTATAGAATAAAATACATGTGCTCATGTGCTTCAGGGGGACAAAAAAAAAGAAATAACAGAAGAAAGCAGAGCATACACTGAGTTTACAAAACATTAGTAACACTTGCACTCCTTTTAACCTCAGAACAGCCTCAATTCGTCGGGGCATGGACTACACAAGGTTTCGAAAGAGTTCCACAGGGATGCTGGCCCATGCTGGTTCCAATGCTTCCCACAGTTGTGTCAAGCTGGCTGGGTGTCCTTTGGCTGGTGGACCATTATTGATACACACGGGAAACTGTTGAGCATAAAAAATCCAGCAGCTTTGCAGTTCTTAACACACTAAAACCGGTGCGCCTGGCACCTACTACTATAGGGGTACCATGTAGCCAAGCCGTTAAGAGAGTTGGGTCAGTAACTGAATGGTTGCTGGTTTGACTCCCCAAGCTGACTAGGTGAAAAATCTAGCAATGTGCCCTTGAGCAAGGCTCTTAACCCTAATTGCTCCCGTAATTCACTTTAGATGAGTGTCTTCTAAATTACTAAAATGTTAAATACCACTTCAATATTTTGTCTTACCCATTCACCCTCTGAATGGCACACATACACAATCCATGTCTCAATTGTTTCCCGGCTTAAAAATCCTTCTTTAACCTGTCTCCTCACCTTCATCTACACTGATTGAAGTGGATTTAACAAGGGACATCAATAAAGGAGTATAGCTTTCACCTGGATTCACCTGGCCAGTCTGTTATGGAAAGAGCAGGTGTTCCTAATATTTTGTACACTCAGTGTTTACCAAGTATGACATTCACAGCGCATTTGTTTTTTCCTTTTTAATGAAACATTTGCATTTGCTGTTTATGACTTGACCCCCGTTATTTTTTTCATTCTCTAGTCACCGGATTCATTGTTTAGAGTTCGAGAGCTATACAGTTTGATAAATAAAGTTGCAACTGGGAGCATATTGAATAATTACCCAGAGAATTTGTCAACCTGTGTACCTTACACTTATCAAGGTAAACCTTATTTTTCCAACAGTACAAACATACAGAATACAAACATTTCTCATACAGTACAATCAAGCTTCAGAAAATAGAGAAAATACAGAAAAGCATCTCCATTTTGTCTTCATAGTTTTGACTGCAAGGAGTGATTCACGCAAATCTGGAAGTGGCAATTAAGTGTGGGGAAAAGCTGAGAGCAACCCTAAAGCATTAAAATGTTTGTTTTTTCGCACCGAAATAAATAACTAATTAAATATGTTTTTTTTTTTTTTTTACTATTACAAGACCTTGTTGTCTTCTTCATTTGATTTCCCAAGTACTAACTCTTTGGGTGTGTGGGTGAGTATGTGTAATTTGTTTTCTTATACTCCAACACAAGATTATATTACTGGAGAGAATGAAGAAGAGCAGACGATAAGAGAACCTGAAACCCAAGCCTCTGACACACTGACAGGATGGGCAGGTGAAGTGGGCAGCAGGTGTCTTAAAGAAGAAGCGTGAATAGACAACACCTTGGTGACGTCTGTCAATGTATTGTTACAGTCTTCTGCATCTTCAGTTTCCTCCCTGAACCATCTCTCATTCGCTGAAGGTGCGACCAGCTGCTGATTACACGAGGCACCCTGCCCACTCCTTGACCACTCTGGAAAGATTACACAAAATAAACATGGGGAACTTGATCTTCATGCATATCGTATGCATGAAGACTGCAAATACAACACCTTCCCGTCACTTATCATAGAGAAGCTGTTTGATTTTTTTTTATTCATAAAATGCTGGTTTAGACTGTTACTATAAAGATTCATGGGACTTTGGGGGGAAAGTTAAGCTGCTTGTAGATGTACAATATACAGTGCCTTAAGAAAGTATTCACACCCCTAGACTTTATCCACATTTTGTTTTTTTACAGCCTGAATTCAAAATGCATTAAATGTAGATTTTTTTTTTTCACTGGCCTACACACAATACCCCATAATGTCAAAGTGGAATTATGTTTTTCAAAATTGAGTCAATAAGTATTCAATCCCTTTGTTATGGCAAGTCTAAATACGTTCAGGAGTAAAAATGTGCTTAACCAGGCACATAATAAGTTGCTTGCACTCTTTGTGCAGTAATAGTGTTTAACAAGATTTGTTATGACTACCTCATCTCTACACCCCACACATGTAAGGTACCCCAGTCGAACAGTGAATTTCAAACACAAATTCAACCCCAACACCATTGAGGTTTTCCAAAGACACGGAAAGAAGGGCACCTACTGGTAGATCAAAAAAAATTAACAGATAGTGAATATCCCTTTGAGTATGGTGAAGTTAATAATTACATTTTGGATGGTGTATCAATAAACCAAGTCACTACAAAGATACTCAGTTGCCAGAGAGGAAGGAAACAGCTTAGAGAGTTCAATGTTATTTTTCAATGTTTTTTTCACCTTTATTTAACTAAGCAGGCCAGTTAAGAATACTTTGTTACTTACAATGATGACCTACACCAGCCAAATCCTAACCCAGATGATGCTGGGCCAATTGTGCACCACCATATGGGACTCCCATTCACAACCGGTTGTGAAATAGCCTGGAATTGAACTAGGGCTTGAAATGACACTTCTAGCACTGAGATGCAGTGCCTTAGACCACTGTGCCACTCGGGATATCTTGGGTTACAGAGTTTAATGGCTGTGATAGGAGAAAACTGAGGATGGATCAACAACATTGTAGTTACTCCACAATACTAACCTACAGTGAATTGCAAAACTATTCATCCCCCTGGGTGTTTTTCCTATTTTGTTGCATTACAACCTGTAATTGAAATGGATTTGTTTTGGGGTTTCATGTAATGGACATATACAAAATAGTCCAAACTTGTGAAGTGAAATGTAAAAAATATCTAATGTAAAAACAAAAACTGAAAAGTGGTGCGTGCATACGTATTCACCCCTTTTGCTATGAAGCCCCTAAATAAGATCTGATTCAACCAATTACCTTCAGAAGACACATAATAAGTTAAATAATGTCTGTCTGTGTGCAATCTAAGTGTCGCATGATCTCAGTATATTATATACCTGTTCTGAAAGGCCCCAGAGTCTGCAACACCAATAAACAAGGGGCACCACCAAGCAAACGGCACCATGAAGACCAAGGAGCTCTCCAAACAGGTCAGGGACAAAGTTGCGGAGAAGTACAGATCAGGGTTGAGTTATAAAAAAATATCAGAAACTTTGAACATCCCACGGAGCACCATTAAATCCTTTATAAAAAAAGTTAAAAGAATATGGCACCACAACAAACCTGCCAAGAGAGAGTTGCCCACCAAAACTCACGGACCAGGCAAGGAGGGCATTAATCAGAGGCAACAACGAGACCAAAGATAACCCTGAAGGAGCTGCAAAGCTCCACAGTGGAGATTTGAGTATCTGTCCATAGGTCCACTTTAAGTCATACCCAAAACAGAGCTGGGCTTTATGGAAGGGTGGCCAGAAAAAGCCATTGCTTAAAGACAAAAATAAGCAAACACGTTTGGTGTTCGCCAAAAGGCATGTGGGGTATTCCCTAAACATATGGAAGAAGGTACTCTGTTCAGATGAGACTAAAATTGAGCTTTTTGTCCATTAAGGAAAATGCTATGTCTGGCACAACACCTCTCATCACCCAGAGAAAACCATCCCCACAGTGAAGCATAGTGGTGGCAGCATCATGCTGTAGACATGTTTTTCATCGGCAGGGACTAGGAAACTAGTCAGAATTGAAGGAATGATGGATGGTGCTAAATACAGGGAAATCGCTGAGGGAAACCTGTTTCAGTCTTCCAGAGATTTGAGACTGGGACGGAGGTTCACCTTCCAGTAGGACAATGACCCTAAGCATACTGCTAAAGCAACACTTGAGTAGTTTAAGAGGAAACATTTAAATGTCTTGGAATGGCCTAGTCCAAGCCCAGACCTCAATCCAATTGAGAATCTGTGGTATAACTTAAAGATTGCTGTACACCAGCATGAACCAATCTAACTTGAAAGAGCTGGAGCAGTTTTTCCTTGAAGAATAGGCAAAAATCCCAGTGGCTAGATGTGTCAAGCTTATAGAGGCATACCCCAAGAGACTTTCACCTGTAATTGCTGCAAAAGGTGGCTCTACAAAGTATTTGACTTTGGGGAGGTGTATAGTTATGCACGCTCAAGTTTTCTGTTTTTTGTCTTATTTTTTTGTTTGTTTCACAATTAAAAATATTTATATTCTTCAAAGTGGTAGGCATGTTGTGTAAATCAAATTATACAAACCCCCAAAAAATCTCTTTTAATTCCAGGTTGTAAGGCAACCAAATAGGAAAGGTATCAAATACTTTCGCAAAAGAACAAAGCCTTACAGAATACAAATATTCCAAAACATGCATCCTGTTTGATACAAGGCACTAAAGGAATATTGCAAAAAATTGTGGCAAAGCAATTAACTTTTTGTCTTTAATGCAAAGTGTGTGTTTAGGTTCAATCCAATACAGTAAACTGGTTCAGTCTGCTTTCTACCAGACACTTGGAGCTTAAGCCTTTAAAAAAACAAATGAACAATTATTGTTTTTAAAGCAGACCGCATTCAAAATACACTGCCAACATCCCAAATACATAATCTATACAGCTAAAAATAATAATGCAATGTGAAAACAAGTTGACACTGAGGTAACAGAAAGTGTGCTTTCTCAATTTATCAAATTTTTCTCACCGTTATTTCAGAGAACATCAAGACATTTATATTCTTGTAATGTTTTTGTAAGAAAAATCTTAAATTACAGCTTAATTTGAGGCAAATTCAGAATTTGCTATTATTGATTTTTAATAATTTGACAGCCCTAGTAATTCATAAAGAAATTATATTAATAGCACAATTTTGGTCTACATGTTGAATAGCTCTATTTTTTGTACCATGTCAATTTTTGGTGATGCAGTTAATTTCATAAAATTAATTATCTTAAAAATCCCAAAATGCTTTACAGCCTCTTTCTCTCTCACTCTTTCTAAGATCAGAGAAATTGGTTCCACTGAAATGTGCATGATGCCAACTAAGGGGGTTTCATTTTCCAATCGACAGACAGGACACATCACTTATAATTCTCAGATTGGATTAACACATTTAATGGTGTGGGTTTGGGGGACCGTAATATGTAGGACACTCAGTAATCAGAGACAAAATTGCAATATGCCGGATTTAATGAAGTACTACGCCCACCTACCCTGGCTTTATTTCAAAGGGGATTAGTTTTATGAAGAATTATCCATGCTCTAAATGTGTGCTGCCAATGACAACCAAACAGAGAGTTATTACTGTCAGATGGGCAGCTCCGGCTGCTGGGGGAGACTGACTGGTTCTCACCAGGGTTTCTTCACCAGAATAGAAACAATTATTTCCAGGTTTAGAGTTTTCAGACACCATCTGCTTTACCACAGTATATAGTACACAGTAAATTGATGTATTATGGTGTATCCTCAGGCATATGGAAGAATTTTGAAGGAATCTCTCAACAATGGTCAACAGTGAACAAATACACCAGGCAAAGTCTCTGAAATCTGTAAGGTCCTCTCTTATCTGAATACAATCCATAGTGATCAGAGTATGTTGGACGGGTCAGAACATATCCCCTTACCAAAAACCTACGTAAGAACCCTTCATCCTTTTGCCTCATTTATGGCCTGTTGAATCCATATAAAGGTCCCTGGTGCCATAAAAGATGCTAGTAGGAAGACCACTGTCCTGACAGAATGAACATGATGCAAGGTACTTTATACCCCTTCAGAGAGAATGTGTGATATGATCAATAATTTTATGAGCAATTTAATCAAATCAAATTTTATTTGTCACATACACATGGTTAGCAGATGTTAATGCGAGTGTAGCGAAATGCTTGTGCTTCTAGTTCCGACCGTGCAGTAACATAAAACAAAATACTACATAGTTTCCTAGGAACGCAAAGAGAGGCGGCCATCTCTGTCGGCGCCGGAAGTACAATAAAATAACTAGAACAATATTGGACGCAGCCTTTGCTATCTGTAGGTCTATTGTTGGTAGTGCAGTTAGAGAAAATAACTATAGACATTGTTGGCTAATTCTATAGCTATATTGGTTGTGTGTGTGTGTGTGTGTGTGTGTGTGTGTGTGTGTGTGTGTGTGTCTACTCAGTCATGCAGAGTGTTGTGTGGGCAGTGCTACTCTGGCCCTGTCTGGTGTCCTTGGGTGTCCCTCTGGAGTGTAAGGACGAGCAGGGCAGCATCATACTATGTGCCTCCATCTCCAAGGAGAAACTACTGGACCGGGTCATCCAACACGCCGAGCTCATCTACCGTGTCTCTGAGGAGTCCTGCACTCTGTTTGTGAGTACCACACTCTACGTACTTCCGACATTTCCAACGTACCTCCTCTAAGAGTACCCACTGAGGAAATGTGGTCATTCATATCTGTGTGCAGCTGGAGAGCTTAGTGTTTCACAGTATACAATACCGTTCAAAAGTTTGGGGTCACTTAGAAATGTCAATGTTTTTCAAAGAAAATCTATTTTTTTGTCTATTAAAATAACATCAAATTGATCAGAAATACAGTGTAGACATTGTTAATGTTGTAAATGACTATTGTAGCTGTAAACGGCTGATTTTTAAAGGAATATCTACAGTGGGGAGAACAAGTATTTGATACACTGCTGATTTTGCAGGTTTTCCTACTTACAAAGCATGTAGAGGTCTGTAATATTTATCATAGGTACACTTCAACTGTGAGAGACGGAATCTAAAACAAAAATCCAGAAAATCACATTGTATGATTTTTAAGTAATTTATTTGCATTTTATTGCATGACATAAGTATTTGATACATCGGAGAAGCATAACTTAATATTTGGTACAGAAACCTTTGTTTGCAAGTACAGAGATCATACGTTTCCTGTAGTTCTTGACCAAGTTTGCACACACTGCAGCAGGGATTTTGGCCCACTCCTCCATACAGACCTTCTCCAGATCCTTCAGGTTTCGGGGCTGTCGCTGGGCAATACGGACTTTCAGCTCCCTCCAAAGATTTTCTATTGGGTTCAGGTCTGGAGACTGGCTAGACCACTCCAGGACCTTGAGATGCTTCTTACGGAGCCACTCCTAAGTTGCCCTGGCTGTGTGTTTTGGGTCGTTGTCATGCTGAAAGACCCAGCCACGACCCATCTTCAATGCTCTTACTGAGGGCAGGAGGTTGTTGGCCAAGATCTTGCGATACATGGCCCCATCCTCCCTTCAATACGGTGCAGTTGTCTTGTCCCCTTTGCAGAAAAGCATCCCAAAAGAATGATGTTTCCACCTCCATGCTTCACGGTTGGGATGGTGTTCTTGGGGTTGCACTCATCCTTCTTCTTACTCCAAACACGGCGAGTGGAGTTTAGACCAAAAAGCTCTATTTTTGTCTTATCAGACCACATTGCCTTCTCCCATTCCTCCTCTGGATCATCCAGATGGTCATTGGCAAACTTCAGACGGGCCTGGACATGCGTTGGCTTGAGCAGGGGAACCTTGCGTGCGCTGCTGGATTTTAATCCATGACGGCGTAGTGTGTTACTAATGGTTTTCTTTGAGACTGTGGTCCCAGCTCTCTTCAGGTCATTGACCAGGTCCTGCCATGTAGTTCTGGGCTAATCCCTCACCTTCCTCATGATCATTGATGCCCCACGAGGTGAGATCTTGCATGGAGCCCCAGACCTAGGGTGATTGACCGTCATCTTGACCTTCTTCCATTTTCTAAAAATTGCTCCAACAGTTGTTGCCTTCTCACCAAGCTGCTTGCCTATTGTCCTGTAGCCCATCCCAGCCTTGTGAAGGGCTACAATTTTATCCCTGATGTCCTTACACAGCTCTCTGGTCTTGGCCATTGTGGAGAGGTGGGAGTCTGTTTGATTGAGTGTGTGGACAGGTGTCTTTTATACATGTAAAGAGTTCAAACAGGTGCATTTAATACAGGTAATGAGTGGAGTCAGGAGTGGTTCTTAAAGAAAAAAAACAGGTATGTGGAGCCGGAATTCTTACTGGTTGGTAGGTGATCAAATACTTATGTCATGCAATAAAATGCAAATAAATTACTTAAAAATAATACAATATGATTTTCTGGATTTTTGTTTTAGATTCCGTCTCTCACAGTTGAAGTGTACCTCTGATAAAAATTACAGACCTCTACATGCTTTGTAAGTAGGAAAACCTGCAAAATTGTCAGGGTATCAAGTACTTGTTCTCCCCACTGTAAATAGGCGTATGGAGGCCCATTTTCAATTTCCATCACTCCCGTGATCCAATGGCACGTTGTGTTAGCTAATCCAAGTTTATAATTTTAAAAGTCAAATTGATCATTAGAAAACCCTTTTACAATTATGTTAGCACAGCTGAAAACGGTTGGGCTGATTAAAGAAGCAATAAAACTGTCTTTCTTTAGACTAGTTGAGTGTCTGGAACATCAGCTTTTGTGGGTTCGATTACAGGCTCAAAATGGCCAGAAACAAGAACTTTCTTCTGCAACTTGTCAGTCTATTCTTGTTCTGAGAAAGGAAGGCTATTCCAGACTGGTTACGGCCAGTTTGCGCTGTTTTGAGAAGGGAGTAATCCACAGCGTTGTACGAGATCTTCAGTGTCTTGGCAATTTCAGCTTTGCTAACATAATTGCAAAGGGTTTTCTAATGATCAATTAGCCTTTTAAAATTATAAACGTTAATTAGTTAACACAATGTGCCATTGGAACACAGGAGTGATGGTTGCTGATAATGGGCCTCTGTATGCCTATATACTAGATATTCCATAAAACATCAGCCGTTTCCAGCTACAATAGTCATTTACAACATTAACAATGTCGACACTGTATTTCTCATCAATTTGATGTTATTTTAATGGACAAAATTGTGCTTTTCTATCAAAAACAAGGACATTTCTAAGTGACCCCAAACTTTTGAACGGTAGTGTGTGTGCCCTGTGTTTTGGGGAAGTCCTATGGAAATACTGCATATACCCTACCAATCCTTTTGCTATATGCTCCACCAATATAACCAGCACTTTATAGCTTCAAAGTAGTTTCCCATCTCTTCTCAGACAAATAATGATTTATGGAAGGTACAGAATCAAGACAATGCTGATAATGATATGCTGTGCTGTGCATTCATATTGTGGTTTTCAGTAGCAGGAAAGCCCATAAGATTCCCTTCCATATGAGAGTACAGAACCAGCATCGGCTTTGAAATGGAAACATCATGTATCTTCTCATTATTGGAAAGACACTGCATGAGGCCAACAGATGAGAATATGTTGAAGAAGAAAACTCCAGCCGCTCTGCTTGTAGCTCAGTTGACAGACGGCTCGTCTCTATTGGCTGGGGTTAGCGGAGCATGAGTCTGTGTTTATCTTCCATGTTGTTCCTTGTTCCCTGTCTGTTTGCCACATAGGAGGAGATGTTTGTCCCTTTCCCTATGCGCTCCCAGAGGAACCAGGCAGGATACACATGCGCCACCAAGGCCTTCCCCATCCCGGGCTCCAAAAGCGAAATCCAGCAGATCTCGGTAAGCAGATGGGAGCTGGACGCTCTACTGTTTTCTCTCTCTCTCTCTCACTCACTCTCTCTCTAGCTCTCTCTTTGTGTTTGTTTGGACTTTTGTCTTAATTTCTGCTGATTGAGATGTCTTCCTTCTATGATTGTGTGTATGATTGTGGAACTCCACACACACACACACACACACACACACACACACACACACACACACACACACACACACACACACACACACACACACACACACACACACACACACACACCACACACCACACACACACATCTGCCTGTGTGTGTATCCCCAAATCACAAAACAGCATTGGTGGTGCATAGAAACAATGTGTCGCTTTATAGTTATGGTCACTTAACGTATGAGTGAGTCTTCTGTCTCTGTAGTGCCATCTTCTGTGGTGTATTGTTTTGGCCGATTAAACATAAGTTAGGCCTAATTATTATTGAGAAGTCTTGAAAATGTCCCTTGCTACCAAAATTATTATTATTATTATTTGTATTATTATTTATGTATATATGTATATATATGTATATATTTTTGTACCTTTATTTTGACATGGCAGTCATACTGGGACTAGGATCTCTTTTACAGATGAGCCGTGCTTAAATACATCAAACACATACAATATACAAAATTACAAAACATATTAAGAAAAACAGACACATTTATCAACATAGAGGTCTCCGATCGTTACTCTGAACTCACCAAGGTGGACCAGAACATTTCATTTAAGAGGGCTCTGTAAGTTGTTCCACATAAAGACCAGATTTGGTCACTTGTAAGTCTAAATTTAATTAATGATGACAGACACATAAGACGTTTATTCAGGAGTGCCCAAGCCACTTTTTGAAACAAAACACAAAGGTGAGTTCTATAACCATCATCAGTAATCAACTTAAGGACACAATGGAAAAAGACATCTAAGTGTAGATGCTGCTGCATGCATATACAGTAGATGATATCCCTTTGAACTTCAACTTTTTCAGCAGCTCAGTGACATGTTTTAAAATGACAGTGTGTCATAAAGCCAGATAACAAGATACTTGTACAAAGGAAATTTTTCATATTGTGTACCGTTCAAACTAGTCATTACACATTCATGTAAATCTGGGTTATTGGACCTAGAAAAAAAGCATGCATTTTGTTGGTTGCATTTAGCACTAACTTTAGATTCATTAGTGACATCTGCAGTGCCCGTATGATTAGGGATGTTGTCCTGTTGGAAGGTGAACCTTCGCCCCAGTCTCTGGAGCAGGTTTCATCAAGTATCCCTCTGTATTTTGCTTCGCTCATCTATCCCTCGATCCTGACTAGTCTCCCAGTCTCTGCCGCTGAAAAATCCCCACAGCATGATGCTGCCACCACCATGTTTCACTGCAGGAATTGTATTGGCCAGGTGATGAGCGGTCCCAGGTTTCCTCTAGCTTCTGTCTGGCAACTCTACCATAAAGGCCTGATTGATGGAGTGCTGCAGAGATGGTTGTTGTCCTGGAAGGTTCTCCCATCTCCGCAGAGGAACTCTTGAACTTGGTCAGAGAGACCATCGGGTTCTTGGTCACCTCCCTGACCAAGGTCCTTCTCCCCTGATTGCTCAGTTTGGCAGTCTTGGTGGTTCTAAACATCTTCCATTTAAGAATGATGGAGAACACTGTGTTCTTGGGGACCTTCAATGCTGCAGACATTTTTTGGTACCCTTCTCCAGATCGGTGCCTTAACACAATCCTGTCTCTGAGCTTTACGGACAATTCCTTTTACCTTAAGGCTTGGTTTTTGCTCTGACATGCACTGTCAACTGTGGGACATTATATAAACAGGTGTGTGTCTTTCCAAATCATGTCCAATCAATTGAATTTACCAAAGGTGGACTCCAATCAAGTTGTAGGATGATCAATGGAATCAAGATGCACCTGAGCTAAATTTCAAGTCCCATTGCAAAGGGTCTGAATACCTTCTATTTTTTGTTTTTTATACATTTGCAAAAAAAATGAAACAGTTTTGCTTTGTCTTTATGTGGAATAATAGTGAAGATGTCAACACTATGAAATAACACATGGAATCATGTAGTAACCAAAAAAGTGTTAAATAAATCAAAATATTTTTTTTTTATTTGAGATTCTTCAAAGTAGCCACCCTTTGCCTTGATGACAGCTTTGCACACTCTTGGTATTCTCTCAACCAGCTTCACGTGGAATGCTTTTCAAACAGTCTTGAAGGAGTTCCCACATATGCTGAGCGCTTGTTGGCTGCTTTTCCTTCACTCTACAGTCCAACGCATCCCAAACCGTCTCATTTGGCTTGAGGTCGGGTGATTGTGGAGGCCAGGTCATCTGATGCTATAACGACACAGGACGAGACCCAGATGCAAACACAGAAGGCAGATGGTTAGAGTCTCTGATATTTATTCAAATATAAGGGGCAGGTAATGGGCAGATCAAGGACAGGCAGAAGTTAATTAACCAGGTCAGAGTCTGAAAGTTACAGGGCAGCAGGCAGGCTCAAGGTCAGGGCAGGCTGAATGGTCAGGCAGGCAAGCTCAGTGTCAGGGCAGGCAGAAAAGGATGGAACCGAGAGTGCTTAGAAACAGAGACTAGGAAAAACAGGAGCATGGAAAAAACACGCTGGTAGACTTGACGAGACAAGACGAACTAGCAACATACAAACAGAGAACACAGGTATAAATGCACTGGGGATAATGGGGAAGATCAGGGTGTGTTAGATGCAGCACTCCATCACTCTCCTTCTTGGTCAAATAGCCCTTACATGCAGCGATCATACGTTCACAAAGACACAGAGGTTGGAAGATAAATCGCACATTTTGACTCATCAGACCAACGGACAGATTTCCAAATCAAATCAAATTTTATTTCAAATCAAATTTTATTTGTCACATACACATGGTTAGCAGATGTTAATGCAAGTGTAGCAAAATGCTTGTGCTTCTAGTTCCGACAATGTTGTAAATAACAAACAAGTAATCTAACCTAACAATTTCACAACTACCTTATACACACAAGTGTAAAGGGATGAAGAATATGTACATAAAGATATATGAATGAGTGATGGTACAGAACGGCATAGGCAAGATGCAGTAGATGGTATAGAGTACAGTATATACATATGAGATGAGTAATGTAGGGTATGTAAACATTATATTAAGTGGCATTGTTTAAAGTGGCTAGTGATACATTTTTTACATACATTTTCCACTATTAAAGTGGCTGGAGTTGAGTCAGTGTGTTGGCAGCAGCCACTCAATGTTAGTAGTGGCTGTTTAACAATCTGATGGCCTTGAGATCGAAGCTTTTTTTCAGTCTCTCAGTCCCTGCTTTGATGCACCTGTACTGACCTCGCCTTCTGGATGATAGCGGGGTGAACAGGCAGTGGCTCGGGTGGTTGTTGTCCTTGATGATCTTTATGGCCTTCCTGTGACATCGGGTGGTGTAATGTCCATTGCTCATGTTTCTTGGCCCAAACAAGTCTCTTCTTATTATTGGTGTCCTTTAGTAGTGGTTTCTTTGCAGCAATTCGACCATGAATGCCTGATTCATACAGTCTCCTCTGAACAGTTGATGTTGAGATGTATTCTCTTACTTGAACTCTGTGAAGCATTTATTTGGGCTGGTAACGCTAATGAACTTCTCCTCTGCAGCAGAGGTAACGCTGGTTCTTCCTTTCCTGTGGCAGTCCTCATGAGGGCCAGTTTCATCATAGCGCTTGATAGTTCTTGAAATTTTCCAGATCCAGGATGACCAACATCAAAAATACAATTTACAGATAGAAAATAACGTAGCTGTTTGTTGAACAATGAGTCAAATATTTTTGCAAGACAAGGGAGCCTGGGAATGTGTCGATAATTATCGAGATCACTACTATCCCCACCCTTATGGGGCGGCAGGGTAGCCTAGTGGTTAGAGCGTTGGACTAGTAACCGGAAGGTTGTGAGTTCAAACCCCCGAGCTGACAAGGTACAAATCTGTCGTTCTGCCCCTGAACAGGCAGTTAACCCACTGTTCCCAGGCCGTCATTGAAAATAAGAATTTGTTCTTAACTGACTTGCCTGGTTAAATAAAGGTAAAATAAAAAAAATTATGGAGTGGTAGCACAGAAGCTGCTTTCAACACTTTGGAATATTTCCTAACACCTAAGTTAAATAAAAAATGTTACTGAGCCTGAAATGACAGGTGCTGCATATTTAATAAGCAAAGACGGGTCCAAATGATCAGCCCCTAATGACTTATTGGTGTCAATGGATAATAAGGCAGCAAGAACTTCTGTTTCTGAGTTGCCAAACAGAAAATCCCTGACTACCATTCCCCATGTCACCTGAGGTTGACTGATTGTTCATCGAGGCAACTGGAGGCTGTATGTGGGAAGAACAGTCAACTGACTGGCAAAGTCCAGTGTGACCTCCATTTCTTTCAAATAGGAAACCAGCTAGAAATCATCAAAAACCGTATTAAACTACTTGCTTAGTCAGGGAAGCAGAGGAATTACAGTGAATTAACAATTTTGCAGAATTTAGAGGGATAAATACCAGAGTGTGCCACAGCGCTAAGGAATAATTTTGATTTGGCCTGTTTATCCCGAGGCAGTGCACCTATTTCTCAATTGCCTAAATAGCTGCCAATCAGCTAACGAGACATTTTGATTAGCCTTGGCCCAGGCTTGATTTCTTATCAAGAGGAGGTCTGAGAGTACAGGGGAGTTCCATGGATTAGTTTGGTTTGCTTGAAAGGGCCATGTTTATCAGCCAGAGAGGTAAAAATGGAAGTGCCAAAACAGGGTCTGGTATGCAGCTAGTAGAAAAAAAAGCTTGCAATTGGGTGCGATTTAAAAAAAATGATCTTCACAATTATTAGAGGGTCAGAAGTTTTCAATTTGGTTACTCTAATGCAAGCCTAGGGCAAATACGTATGGGGACGGTTAGTCAGGATAAGCTCAATCAATGAGGAGTTGGAAAGGTTCTTTTTACTTTAGTCCGAGTGGGTTTTGTTATCAGCCAAGTCAAGTTGAACTCAAGACAGATATCCTTAAACTGATCTGAGGCACGCGTAAGCCAATCAATATTTATATGTCCTAATACAACCAGGTCAGATACCAGAAAGGGTTTTAAATTAACATAAAAAATACCAAGAGCCTCTACTGAAGTGACTGGGAGGCGGTAAACCGCAGCAATAAATATACCGAACAAAAATATGAACGCCTTATGTAAAGTGTTGGTCCCATGTTTCATGAGCTAAAATAAAAGATCCCAGAAATGTTCCATTTGCACAAAAAGCTTATTTAAATTTGTTTACATCCCTGTTAGTGAGCATTTCTCCTTTGCCAAGATAATCCATCCACCTGAAAAGTGTGGCATATCAAGAAGCTGATTAAACAGCGTGATCATTACACAGGTGAGCCTTGGGCCGGGGACAATCAAAGGCCACTCAAAAATAAAATCACACAGCACAATGCCAAAAATGTCTTAAGTTTCGAGGCAGTGTGCAATTGGCATGCTGACTGCAGGAATGTCCACCAGAGTTGTTGCAAGAGAAGAGAACTTTAATTTGTCTACCATAAGCCGCCTCCAATGTAATTCTTTTAGAATTTGGCAGAAATTCCAATTGACCTCACAACTGCGTGTATGGTGTCGTGTGGGCGAGCGGTTTGCTGATGTCAACATTGTTAACAGAGTGGCCCATGGTGGCGGTGGGGTTTGGGTGTGGACAGGCATAAGCTACGGATAACGAACACAATTGCATTTTATCAATGGCAATTTCAATGCACAGGGATACTGTGACTAGATCCCGAGGTCCATTGTCGTGCCATTCATCCACCACCATCACCTCATGTTTCAGCATGATAATGTACGTGTTCCAGTTCCAGCCAATATCCAGCAACTTCGCACAGCCATTGAAGAGGAGTGTGACAACATTCCAAAGGTCACAATCAATAGCCTCATCAACTCTATGCAAAGGAGATGTGTCTTGCTGAATTCGTCACACCAGATACTGACTGGTTTTCTGATCCATTCCCCTACCTTTTTTTTAAGGTATATATATTTTTTAAAGCTATCCATTCCCCTACCTTTTTGTAAGGTATATTTTTAAATGTAGGTCGTCATTGTTAAAAAAAAGTTCTTAACTGACTTGCCTAGTTAAATAAAGGTTAAATAAAAATATATTTTGTGACCAACCTTTTCATATCTGTGTTCCTCAGTCATTTGAAATTCATATATTAAGGCCTAATTTATTTCTTTAAGTTCACTGATTTCCTTATATGAGCTGTAACTCAGTAAAAATTGTTTGCATGTTGCAGCACATTTTGGGGACAGAATCCCCATTGTAGAGCAGCCTCTGCTTCCAAACGTTGTCAAAGTTGTCTACAAAAGTTACACCCAAGGAGCTGCAGTAGTCATGTTGCCATTTGTGAAGTGTTATAAGCCTGCTCATTCTTTGGGTGGTGGGGTGTCCAGCGTAGACCCAATTAATACTTCAAATCCTGTTTTTTGCTCCAGAAACCGAGATGTTTCTTACCATAGAGTGACCTAAGGCAACAGCTGGCAAGATGGAAGAAGAAATCACCCATTCCTGCGCTTCGTGTGATTCAGGAGACCAGTCGAGGACAAATTTTGGCACCCGGCTAGAGCCTTCCATAACCAATGAAGCCCCATTTACCGTAGAAGCCACGGGAGAGGGAGTCAGGGGACAGGGGACAAAGGCACAGGTAGCTCTGGATCAGATCTTGAAGCGGAAGCCCCCAGGGATGAAGTTTGTGTCCGGTCCGGGCTTCCCACTGCCAAGGAAGCCCCTATTGCAAAAGGCTGCTGCTTTCGAATACCACGGCGAGTGACGTGCCTCCATGGCTGGTTGGCAGGGTCAAGAATAGGAACATCCACTAAGTCATCCAGAAACATCCTACTAACTCCATTCTGTCTTGCGGACTACCGGACAGTCGGTTCTGTAGAGATGACACGGTGGCGACACTTCCATCAGGTCAGAGTGGCATCCAGCTACTTGAGTAGAAGAGAAAGAGAAAGTAGGTGGATGTGGATTCCCCAGTAGCTTCTTGTTTGCTAAGAGTAGCCACTTTGCCTCTGTGGTCCTCTGTGAGCAAACAGTTGCTACATTGAAAGTCTGGATGGTCCATATTGCCCCGGAATGAAGCTCCTTCAGCGTTGAAACCATTCGTTAGCCACCTATTTTAGAAATTACAGGCTAGCTAGGCTTCCGTGTCTCTCTTCTTGACAAAAATTTACAAAAAGTTTTGTTTAAGTTACTAGCTTGCACACCGCCTCCCGAAACAAGCACAGCCTGTGAACTGGCAAATACACAAGCAACACACAGCTGAGTCACACACCAGAGAGAAAATGGAGGACTTGCTCACTCTATGGATTCTGCCTGCACATACACTATACAAGCAGGAGATGATCAAACTACGCAGCAGCACATATATAAAGGTCCAGGTGGGAAGATTTGGCTTGCTCAAACATGCATGTCTATAATTATTCCTCTACAACGTACAAGTGACATGTGCAACGCTGTTAGTTTGGAGCAGGGAGATGATAATTGAGTACAGAAAACCCCTTTCCTTGTACTTTTAACGCTGTAATGTTTATTTCAGGTATATCGGTGACTTTACTGTTGAAGCTATTCCCTCTGTGATTTTAGGGTCATTATTTTTAGCTTAATATGTAATTGCTTTAGATGAATCCAGTTACATGACTGTACTAAAACTGCACAATAGCAAAAATTCAAATCAATCCTTTCAAATATACAGTACTGTTCAATACACAATAGTCACAATACTCAAACTGTGCTCCTTAACATAAACTGTGTTGTGCAGGACAAGTGGCTCCTCCACTCTGTCCTAATTCTGGTCCAGTCCTGGATCGAGCCATTGGTGTACCTGCAAACCACCTTGGATCGCTATGATGATGCCCCCGACACTCTACTCAAAAAGACCAAATGGGTGTCAGAAAAACTCCTTAGTTTGGAGCAAGGAGTGGTGGTCCTCATCAGGAAGGTACTTCAGCAGTTACTCTGATACATTTTCACACATCTCTTTCTCTTCTATCTATGCCTCATTTCCTAGACTTCACCTCTCTCTCTCGCTCTCTCTCTCCCCATCCCCCTGTCTACTCTGTTTTGTCCTTGCTGTGTACTATAGATGCTGGACGATGACATGCTGACCAACTCCTACTACGAGCAGGGTGTAGCTCCGTACGCCCTGCAGCCTGAGGTGCTGGAGTCAGTTCTGAGGGACTACACTCTGCTCAGCTGCTTCAAGAAGGACGCCCACAAGATGGAGACCTTCCTCAAGCTCCTCAAGTGTCGCCAGACTGACAAATACAGCTGTTTCCTTCATTAGAGAACAACTATTCCCACCGCATTCAAACCCTACTAATATATGGTATAAACAAGACACTACACCCCATCATGAAACTAGCTTAAAAAAAATCCTCCCTGCTTCTGGTGCCCCCTTATTTGCCTTAAACACATAGTGAGGTCGACTGATATGACCACTGCCTTAGGGTGTCTTACCTCGTGCCTAGTTCAATACAGTATGTCAGCAACTGACTGTTTCCAAACATTTTCGTAAGTGTAATTGTTTGCCACTTTTTTAGAAAAGCTGCATTTTATATTTTCCTCTATATTTGTTTTACTTGGCTAGGCGTTGCAGGGCGATCCCAAAGGATGATTTGCATCTAGCTATGTAAAAAAAAGAGAAAGAAAATTGCATATTTTCCCATTGATTTCAATTTTCTTTGTTCTCAACTGGAGTTTGTATTCCTCCCTGGTTCTGCATTGTTTTTATTATTTCTGTTGCCCCTTGTGTATTCGGAGAGATTCTGTTCTTCTAGTTGAGCTGGCTTCACCTCTGCATTAGTAAAATGAAACACACTCGGTAGGAGACGGGAATCAAAGGAAGAGCAGACACTGCAGACAAAGAGAAGGTCTAGACATATTCTGACAGGTAGAGAAGATATATTTGTTAAATAGTATTGAAAGAGGAATTGGACAGGAGAGTAAAGAAATACAAATGGTTTGTTGGACAGGAGATGGAGTAGCATTATTTTAATTATCACCATACCAGATAGTGTTTATCTCAAATTTAGGTCAGCATGAGGTGTTAAGTAAGGACTATTTTTAGATTGCAAAATACCTTGATGATGCTCGTAACTGGCAAGACCAAAATAGGAACATGGACAATCAATGTGTCTTTGTTAATTTAAATGGAACATTGCTGGAGGGTTAGCATGAGACTGTTCCACTGGTCCTATAGCAATGCTTAGCAAAGAGTAGAGGTATCCATGTGCCATAAACAAAAGAAAAGACATAACCATCAGTAACTGAAGAGCTGAAAGAAGGGAATTTTCTCTGATGTGAAATATTGGCTTTGTGAGAATGCATTTGGTCAAAGATATGGTTCAATTAACCTTCTTAGCTATGACAGAGAAGTTAAAGGAAGTATCTTGGGAAGGATGATGAAATGGAAGAAAGAAAAAAAACAGCCTGACAGACAGGACAGACTAATTACAAATTTGGACTAAAAGCTCCTGTATGCAACCCCAAGGCACCATTTTAAACACATCTTCCAGAGTTTTTGTATCCCTATGGCAACACTGATGGTCTGTTATTAAGGGAAACATTGCAAGGATGGAAAGGGGTACACTGCCCAACCCGACTGCGTTATAACCCATCATTGCTCCTCCTAATACTAAAGTATATCTGGTTTCAGGGAAATTACTCACCTTTTCTGCTGTAAGAGCTCAAATCTTCCCCCACAGTAACTAGGCAATATGTCAACATGTTTCCTTTTCTAATGAAAAACGTGTACCTTGGAAATGTCTCAGTTGTAAAATGATCTATAGATAATAATTATGTCTATTTCATGCCATGTTACCAAAATACGGCTTTAGTAGAAAAGGGCACAGTACGTTTGTGGTTATCAATAAAGACAATAGTTTATGTTGCAAATTTGAAATTGATATTGATATGACTCTTTTGGACTACATCAGTGGTTCCCAAACTGAGGGGTTGGCGGGGGGAGCCTTGGCAGGGGGAGCCTGACTGTTCCTTTTTCCCCCTTTTTTTGTTCTTGATTTTGTTGTGATGTTTGAGTCAATCACGTATCACATGAACACACATAAGACATGGCAAAATGTGTAGAATTGCAGGAAATGAGCTTTAAAACTGGGGAGGAGGGGCATGTTCCCCAATGATGGACTGGTGGATCCGAGTGAAAAAGTTTGGGAACCGCTGGACTACATGATTTCCCTCTTCTTCCCACCCCATTGCACCAGGTGGCAGCAGTACTCTGTCTTCAAGACCTTTTCATCTGAGAAGATTGCAGTTTTCTCAGTCCACTAAAATACACCCATTGATCTAGGCCTACGTGTAACTGAAGATGCCTCCTATTGAGAGCAAAATGTAAATGTAGCAGTGGAATGCTGATGTGTTATAGAGCTGTACACGTGCTTTTGAACATTTGACACAGATTTGACGCAGACATCATTTAGCCTACTGTTTCAGGAAGGAAGGAAAGTAAGATACATTGCAACATGAAATCATATCCATGGGAACTAGTATGGCCCCTCTCTCTGCATATACATTAAAATATACAGTATATATATTGTGAGTCAGATGGAATTTGTCAAACAGCTTCAAGTTCTCAGAGAGGCTCATAAGGAAGTGGATGGCTGCAAACTTTCTACTTTTAAACTCGGACAAAACAGAGATGCTTGTTCTAGGTCCCAAGAAACAAAGATATCTTCTGTTGAATCTGACAATTAATCTTAACCTGTTAGAGCTCTAGGGGCGCTATTTCATTTTTGGATAAAAAACGTTCCCGTTTTAAGCGCGATATTTTGTCACGAAAAGATGCTCGACTATGCATATTCTTGACAGTTTTGGAAAGAAAACACTCTGAAGTTTCAGAATCTGCAAAGATTTTGTCTGTAAGTGCCCCAGAACTCATTCTACAGGCGAAACCAAGATGATGCATCACCCAGGAATTAGCAGAATTTCTGAAGCTCTGTTTTCCATTCTCTCCTTATATGGCTGTGATTGCGCAACGAATGAGCCTACACTTTCTGTCGTTCGCCCAAGGTCTTACAGCATTGTGACGTATTTGTAGGCATATCATTGGAAGATTGACCATAAGAGACTACATTTTCCAAGTGTCCGCCTGGTGTCCTGCGTCGAATTCGGTGCGCAACTGCCAGCTGCTTCCACTTTACCATTTGATTCAGGGGAGAAAGCATGTGTCCAAGAACGATGTATCAATGAAGAGATATGTGAAAAACACCTTGATGATTGATTCTAAACAACGTTTGCCATGTTTTCAGTCGATATTATGGAGTTAATTTGGAAAAAAGTTTGCGTTTTGAGGACTGAATTTATGGATTTTTTTTGGTAGCCAAATGTGATGTATAAAACGGAGCTATTTCTAATACACAAGGAATCTTTTTGGAAAAACTGAGCATCTGCTATCTAACTGAGAGTATCCTCATTGAAAACATCAGAAGTTCTTCAAAGGTAAATTATTTTATTTGAAGGCTTTTATGTTTTTGTTAATGTTGCGTGCTGGATGCTAACGCTAATGCTAACGCGAAATGCTAACGCGAAATGCTAACTCTAGCTAGCTACTTTTACACAAATTATTGTTTTCCTATGGTTGAGAAGCATATTTTGAAAATCTGAGATGACAGTGTTGTTTACAAAAGGCTAAGCTTGAGAGATGGCATATTTATTTCATTTCATTTGCGATTTTCATAAATAGTTAACGTTGTGTTATGCTAATGAGCTTGCTGATAGATTTACACAAACCTGGATACAGGGGTTTTTTCATAGCTAAACGTGACGCAGAAAACGGAGCGATTTGTCCTAAACAAATAATCTTTCAGGAAAAACTGAACATTTGCTATCTGAGAGTCTCCTCATTGAAAACATCTGAAGTTCTTCAAAGGTAAATGATTTTTTTGAATGCTTTTCTGTTTTTTTGTGTAAATGTTGCCAGCTGAATGCTAATGCTAAATGCTACGTTAGCCATCAATACTGTTACACAAATGCTTGTTTTGCAATGGTTGAGAAGCATATTTTGAAAATCTGAGATGACAGTGTTGTTAACAAAAGGCTAAGCTTGAGAGCTAGCATATTTATTTCATTTCATTTGCGATTTTCATGAATAGTTAACGTTGCGTTATGGTAATGAGCTTGAGTCTGTATTCACGAACCCGGATCCGGGATGGGGAGATCAGAAAGGTTAATGGTTGTACAGTCGTCTCAAATAAAACTGTGAAGGACCTCGGCGTTACTCTGGACCCTGATCTCTCTTTTGAAGAACATATCAAGACCATTTCAAGGACAGCTTTTTTCCATCTACGTAACATTGCAAAAATCAGAAACTTTCTGTCCAAAAATGATGCAGAAAAATTAATCAATGCTTTTGTCACTTCCAGGTTAGACTACTGCAATGCTTTACTTTCCGGCTACCTGGATAAAGCACTAAATAAACTTCAGTTAGTGCTAAATACGGCTGCTAGAATCCAGTGCTAGTGCTAGCCTCTCTACACTGAGAGAGAGGTGCTAGCCTCTCTACACTGGCTTCCTGTCAAAGCAAGGGCTGATTTCAAGGTTTTACTGCTAACCTACAAAGCATTACATGGGCTTGCTCCTACCTATCTCTCTGATTTGGTCCTGCCGTACATACCTACACGTACGCTACGGTCACAAGACGCAGGCCTCCTAATTGTCCCTAGAATTTTTAAGCAAACAGCTGGAGGCAGGGCTTTCTCCTATAGAGCTCCATTTTTATGGAACGGTCTGCCTACCCATGTCAGAGACGCAAACTCGGTCTCAACCTTTATGTCTCTACTGAAGACTCATCTCTTCAGTGGGTCATATGATTGAGTGTAGTCTGGCCCAGGAGTGGGAGGGTGAACGGAAAGGCTCTGGAGCAACGAACCACCCTTGCTGTCTCTGCCTGGCCGGTTCCCCTCTTTCCACTGGGATTCTCTGCCTCTAACCCTATTACAGGGGCTGAGTCACTGGCTTTACTGGGGCTCTCTCATGCCGTCCCTGGAGGGGGTGCGTCACTGATGTGGTCATCCTGTCTGGGTTGGCGCCCCCCCCCCCCCCCCCTTGGGTTGTGCCGTGGCGGAGGTCTTTGCGGGCTATACTCAGCCTTGTCTCAGGATGGTAAGTTGGTGGTTGAAGATATCCCTCTAGTGGTGTGGGGGCTGTGCTTTGGCAAAGTGGGTGGGGTTATATCCTTCCTGTTTGGCCCTGTCCGGGGGTGTCCTCGGAGTGGGCCACAGTGTCTCCTGACCCCTCCTGTCTCAGCCTCCAGTATTTATGCTGCAGTAGTTTATGTGTCGGGGGGCTAGGGTCAGTTTGTTATATCTGGAGTACTTCTCCTGTCCTATTCGGTGTCCTGTGTGAATCTAAGTGTGCGTTCTCTAATTCTCTCCTTCTCTCTTTCTCTCTCTCGGAGGACCTGAGCCCTAGGACCATGCCCCAGGACTACCTGACATGATGACTCCTTGCTGTCCCCAGTCCACCTGGCTGTGCTGCTGCTCCAGTTTCAACTGGTCTGCCTTATAATTATTCGACCATGCTGGTCATTTATGAACATTTGAACATCTTGGCCATGTTCTGTTATAATCTCCACCCGGCACAGCCAGAAGAGGACTGGCCACCCCACATAGCCTGGTTCCTCTCTAGGTTTCTTCCTAGGTTTTGGCCTTTCTAGGGAGTTTTTCCTAGCCACCGTGCTTCTACACCTGCATTGCTTGCTGTTTGGGGTTTTAGGCTGGGTTTCTGTACAGCACTTTGAGATATCAGCTGATGTACGAAGGGCTATATAAATAAATTTGATTTGATTTGATGTAGAGGAGACTTGACCAGGGTTTGAGCAAGCTTATGAGGAAATAACTTTATCCCTCAAAGGAAAACTCCGGACTGCAGCAGTGGCTCTGGTTGTGAGTGATGGATTGCCAAAATAAAGAAGCAGAAGTTCTATTAGTTCTGCTCTCTGGAGAATGCGCCTAAAATTGCCGGTCCATATTGTTTATTCCTGTTTACACCAATTTCACACTAGCAAGGTGAACACAATAAAGGAAGTGGCTAACAAAGACAGTTGTTCCTCGTCTGGATTTCCTGACAGTAATACAATCCTCTACGAGTGTCTTCTCATCTATAGCTCCTCCACGTCAATTCGACCCCAGCTCCCTTTATCACAAGATGTAAATCAGCCAGCAGTAGTCACGGCGAATCAAGTGTCAATGTGGCAAAGGTTTTGCCAGCAACATCAGGTTCATCTTCCTGTGCCCTAATCACTTCAGCATGGGGGCCTAGGCCTCAGGTTGCCTGCCCTAAGCACCAACACCCATGCCCCCCGTCCACTGACAACACCCAATGACCAGCAGACCAGCCCCTCGCCCCCACCCCCTCCCCAGGCTTTGCAGCCATAAATATTACAAATCTGCTATAAGTGAATGGGGGAGGATGGGGGCCTGGATGATTTCACAGTCTAACTACTATAACCCGAGGAAAGGAAATCCAGACTGCTGGGATGCAAGAGTGGAGCAGAGCAGAGAGTGAGAGAGACAGAGAGAGACAGAGAGAGAAAGACAGAAACAGAAAGACAGAGAGAGCGGCAGAGAGAGGGAGACAGAGAGAGAGATACAGAGAGACAGGGAGAGAGAGAAATGGAGAGGGGGCAGAGGGGGGGATCTGTGTGTGAGAGAGGCAGAGACAGGGATCAAGGGAGAACATGGATTACTGGAAGGCAGGTAGATGGAATATGATTTTTGGCGCTGGAGCTGGCTTGATATGGAATGAATCCTCAGTATGAAGTCCTTGAGCCTCTGTTGGCTCCCACACAGTGCACTGCTTTCATGTACTTCTCAGACTGACAGCTTGGAGAGCCCCAAACAGTCTCCAACCCTCCCAAGATTCCTCAAAGTTTTTTCTTTTTGCATGCCTTAATGATACATCTGGTCTGAAAAGCAGTGGCAAGAACTTGTCATCTGATGTGTTTGTGTGTCTATGAGTGTAGAAAAAGCAAGCAGGGAGGAGCAGGAAGGGGGAGGGCGTTCAATTGCACCTCATGGTCTGACAGCCGAACTGCAGCTCTTCGTTACAAAGCCATTTCTATCACGCCACCACAGACCAGAGGGAATGTGACTCGGGCCATGAAAGAATGACAGAGAGCTTCTTATCTTCCCTCCAAGATCCCAGGACCACTGGAGCTGCAGTGTGCAGAACTGTCAGACAACACTGTGTGTGTGTGTGTGTGTGTGTGTGTGTGTGTGTGTGTGTGTGTGTGTGTGTAGGTGTGTGTGTGCGGGTGGTGAAAAGGTCCAAACCCCCCCCCCCCCCCCCCCCCCCAACGTGTTAGTGGAGGTGAGGTCAGGAGGTCAGGAGTTCAGGGGGTCAACCCCCTCCTAACAATTCCAATGTGTTGGTAGATGTCAAGCTGAGTCCGTCAGGTTGTAATAGCAGGCTAGGGTTTCACTCAGGAAAGCTGCTAGTAAGAAAGAGGAGATTGGGGGGATGGCTTAGAACAGAGTGAAGTCAGTGAAACATGTCGAAAGCCTATAATTATCCTCTGTTAAGGATGTGAGTGAGGTTTGGTGTGACACATTGGTCAAGGAAATTATTTGAATGTACATGACAAATCATGCATTATAAGTATGGCATACCAGCCCCTCGCAGAGAGCATAATGCAAAAGATGGTCAAATATCCTCTTGCTTCCATTGTTTCTTTGTTTTATCTCCAAGACCACCTCTATGTACTGTTTTCTTTCACATTGTCATTGTGTACTGTCATTTATAAGAAGCAATGGGATCCACAATGGTACAAAAGAGTTTGATGTTTATAATAGCAAGCAAATGAATAGGCTTGCTGAAATGGGGTGTGACACCCTGTGGGTGTCCCCTGTTTGTGGTTTGTGGTGAGTGCGGCGAACTGCAGGATTTATTCCACAAGGAAATGAGGCAATTACCCAGGAGGTTTCAGGGAATGGGCTGTGGGCTGTGAACTCAGCGGGGTAGGGACCATCAATCGTCCCTGCGTGAAGCCCTGGCCTTGGTCCACTGTTCTGCTGGTCCACTGTCTTATCCTGTGATACATTCACATGCCACGAATACAAGAAGGCAGGAAAGAAACCTCAAATGTATAGATGGACTCTGATTTATTGTCATGGTGTCTGGACAATGTCATGAATCGTCACGACTACCGCCTAAGTCGGTCCCTCTCCTTGTTCGGGCGACGTTCGGTGGTCGACGTCACCAGCCTTCTAGCCATCGCCGATCCACTTTTCATTTTCCATTTGTTTTGTCTTTGTCTTACACACCTGGTTTCAATCTCCCAATTACTCATTCATTATTTAACCCTCTGTTACCCCATGTTTGTTTGTGAGTGATTGTTTTTATGTAGTACGGTCCGTTTATGTGGGCTCTCTTTTTTTGTATTACATTTGTCTATGTTGAGTAAAATACGTTTATTTACTAATATCTGCTGTCCTGCGCCTGACTCCTCTATGCCAGCTACACACAGACCACATTACAGAATCACTCACCCAAAGAATGGAGTCAGCAGGAGCAGACGCCCTCCCTGTGGAGATAGAGTAGCGCGTCCAGCAACACGCGACCATATTGCAACATCTGGGCATCGCCATGGATCGCGTGCTGCAGAAGATGGATCGTTGGGAGAGAGGAGGAGCGCCTCCACCAGCCCCACTACAGCAGGTCCCACGGTCCACCCCTCCTTCACCCGGTTCCAGCAGGATTCGGCTCGCACTCCCGAGGGAGTATGATGGGACGGTGGCCGTTCCTACTCCAGCTTGAGCTCTACCTGGCGACCGTCCACTCGGCTCCTTCGGGACGTGAGAGCGTGTCCTCCCTCATCTCCTGCCTCTCAGGCAAAGCCATGGAGTGGGCCAATGCCGTATGGAGTGAGGGAGACGTGGCGTTGGACCAATACACAGCGTTCACCCGCTTTCGGGCAGTTTTCGACCACCCACCTGAGGGTCGAGCAGCGGGTGAACGACTGTTCCACCTAAGGCAGGGGACGAGGAGCGCGCAGGATTTTGCATTGGACTTCCGGACCCTGGCCGCCAGCGCGGGAACAACAGGGCCCTGATCGATCACTACCGGGGCAGTCTGCGCGAGGACGTCCGTCGGAAGTTGGCCTGCTGAGACACCACCCTCACATTGGACCAGCTGGTGGACCTGTCCATCCGGCTGGACAACCTGCTGACTGCCCGCGAACGTCCGAATTGGGGCCTGTCAGTTCCATTCCCAAGCACCTCCGCTCCGACACCCATGGAGCTGGGAGGTGCTGCACTTAGGGCGACCGGATAAGGGGCCATTCTCTGCACCATCTGTGGCCGAAGAGAGCACACTGCTGGTCGGTGCTGAGGGGGTTCCTCAGGGAATCGAGGCAGCAGGCAGAGCACTATCGTGTCACCCTAGGTGAGTCGGCACCAGGCTCACCCAGAGCCCCCTGTTGCTTACATGCATGTGTTTATTTAATTTCCTGAGTTTTCCCCGCATTCATTAGGGATCCCCCTTGTTCCTATGGATATGCCCTTCCCTGTGCACGCCCTAGATAGTCAACCATTAGGGTCAGGGCTGATTAGGGAGGCCACCGCTCCACTAGACATGGTTACGTAGAGAATCAGTCTCTTCCTTATTGATTCTCCTGCTTTTCCGTGGTGCTGGGCCTACCCTGGTTGGCCTCTCATGACCCCACTATTTTGTGGAAACAGTGGGCTCTCAAGGAGTGGTCAGGAGAGTGCTCAGGGAGGTATGTGGGGGTTTCCATCGGTGCGACTACGGTGGAAAGTCCAGACCAGGTCTCCACCGTGCGCATCCCCTCAGAATATGCCGATTTGGCTCTCGCCTTCTGTAAGAAGAGGGCGACTAAATTACCACCTCATTGACGGGGGGTTTGTGCGATAAATCTCCTGGTAGACGCAGCACTTCCCAGTAGTCACGTGTATCCTCTGTCACAGGAGGAGACGGTGGCTATGGAAACATATGTCTCCGAATCCCTGGGGCAGAGATACATTCGGCCTTCCACTTCACCTGCCTCCTCTAGTTAATTTTTTGTGAAGAAGAAGGATGGGGGCCTGCGCCCGTGTATTGACTATCGAGGTATCAATCAGATCACTGTGAGGTACAGCTACCCGCTGCCTCTCATCACCAGTGCGATCGAGTCAATGCACGGGGCGCGCTTCTTCACAGAATTGGATCTCAGGAGCGCTTACAACCTGGTTCATATCCGGGAGGGGGACGAGTAGAAGACGGCATTTAGTACTACCTCAGGGCACTATGAGTACCTTGTCATGCCGTACGGGTTGATGAATGCTCCATCAGTCTCCCAGGCCTTTGTTGATGAGATTTTCCGGGACCTGCACGAGGCAGGGTGTAGTGGCGTATATCGAGGACATTCTGACATACTCCGCTACACGCGACGCGCATGTGTCCCTGGTGCGCAGTATGCTTGGTCGACTGTTGGAACATGACCTGTACGTCAAGGCTGAGAAATGTCTGTTCTTCCAACAGTCCGTCTCCTTCCTAGGCTAACACATTTCCACTTCAGGTGTGGAGATGGAGAGTGACTGCATTTCAGCCATGCGTAATTGGCCGACTCCCACCACGGTAAAGGAGGTGCAGCCATTTCTAGGGTTTGCCAACTACTACCGGAGGTTTATCCGGGGTTTTGGTCAGGTAGCAGCTCCCATTACCTCACTGCTGAAGGGGGGACCGGTGCGGCTGCAGTGGTCGGCTGAGGCGGACAGGGCTTTTGGTCACCTGAAGGCTCTGTTTACCTCGGCTCCCGTGCTGTCTCTTCCAAATCCCTCTTTGGCATTCATAGGGGAGGTGGCGAGTCCTAGGCTGGGATAGGAGCCATGCTCTCTCAGCGCTCGGGCACGCCACCAAAGCTCCGTCCCTGTGCTTTCTTTTCGAAGAGGCTCAGCCCGGTGGAGCGAAACTATGATGTGGGGGACCGGAAGCTGTTGGCTGTTGTCAAGGTGTGGAGACATTGGCTTGAGGGGTGGCGAGACTGAACCCTCGCCAGGCAAGGTGGGCCATGTTCTTTACCCGTTCTGTTTTCACTCTGTCCTACAGACCAGGTTCACAGAACGCTAAGGCAGACGCACTGTCCCAGATGTATGACACAGAGGAGCGGTCCATGGATCACACTCCCATACTTCCGGCCTCTTGCCTGGTGGCACCGGTGGTGTGGGAGCTGGACGCGGACATTGCTGGACGTGGACATTTTCACTTTTTCATCAACATAACATTTTTGATTTTTTTGGGATCCCCATTAGAGCAAAACAGGACAAGTAACAAAACACTGATACACTGGTAGACAAGGACAGTCACAGAAATATAACAGACAATGATATACAATATAACAAAAGTTTACTGTTACAACTGAAGCATTTGTGTAAGCCTTGTGCATGTACAGTCGTACATCCTAAATCCCTCTCATGAATGAGCCTAGTAGGGAACCCAGTGAACCTCATGAATGAACTAGTACATGAGTGTATTTCGATCAGACTATTCAGCTTATTCCATATGGTACCAGTTCAGGTTAAAGAAAGCTAGCTGTTTTCAACCAGGCAGCCTCTGTCACATCCACTTAGCATTTTCATGGATGTAGAAAAAGAAAAGAAGAACAAGCTACACTACTGTATCTAAAACAAATGGTCTGGAACAAACGTTCTCACTTAGGGAAAGAAAACCAAAAGGCGGACAGATGCCAAAAGAAGCTGAGCTTAAATCAATGCAATTTCCTCCCCTCACTTCTCTGGTCAGAGGAACCTTTGGAGTTTTCCAGACTTTTTTTCCTCCTCTGAGATATAAATTGCAATGCACATAGTAGTACTGAGGAAACGGGTGGGAGCTGAAGGGGTGGCAGGGGGGCCGAGGGGGATATATTTGCCTGTCTGCCAGGATGCACTGTGTTTTTCTTAGATCAGGACACAAACATAAAAATCTAGTGCATTTCGCCCACTTCAGGAAGCTCTGCTGCCATGACTTCAAATATAATAATTTCCTTTTTGGAACGAGGGAGCATTAGCTTTCGTTTAATAATTGTTTTCTTTCTTGAAAGAAAAGCATTGGAGAGAAGGGGGATAGCTGATAGTAAGTTGTTGGACCTTTAGCCTGTGTTCCTAAATTAGTTTTGATGGGCGTGGTGCTAAATTCAGTGCCTGGCTGATGAGGACAGTCACAGCCCCCTCCCTACTCAGCCGGGCCTCTCTGAGGACAACAATACTGGGAGCTGTCAGTACTCTGAACAACACAATACACTAAACAGGTGTGCAAAGATTCACAACCTCTTATTCCAAATGTGTGGATCATGCTTTTCAGCATTGACAATGTATTGCTTTTTTCATATTCAAATGTAATTGATTGGGACATCACATGGAGAGAAATCAAATAGAGAATACGATTTAAAAACATAATACTATCAATGTGAATATATGCTCTCATCACAGGAGGTTGGTGGCACCTTAATTGTGGAGGACTGGCTGGTGCAGAATAAGTGGAATGGTATCAAACACATCAAACACATGGTTTCCATGTGTTTGATGACATTCCATTGGCTCTATTCCAACCATTATTATGAGCCGTCCTCCCCTCAGCAGCCTCCACTGGCTCTCATAATACTGACCATACTAAGAAAAGGAAAGAAGAACCACAAAACGGTTAAGTGGGTTGTTTTATAATCAGTGAATAGAATAGTATCAGAGATCAAGGTAAGACCCAGATGTAGAATGTTAAAGTAACACTGTTTAATGTTCCAACAGAGGCAAGCAGTAGACAGGTCAAGGCAGGCAGAGGTCGGTAAACCAGAGGGAGACAGAGGTACAGGTCGGCAGGCAGGCTCAGTGTCGGGGGCAGACAGTGGTCAGGCAGGTGGGCTCAGAGACAGGACAGGCAATGGTCGAAACCAGGAGGAATAGCAAAAAGAGAATAGAAGCAGGAGTACGGAAAAACACACTGGTTCACTTGAAAAACATACAAGATGAACTGGCAACAAACAGACAGAGAACACAGGTATAAATACACTGGATAATGGGGAAGAGGGGCGACACCTGGAGAGGGTGGAGACAAGTACAAGGACAGGTGTAACAGACCAGGGCGTGACAGAATAGTAATCATTGGGTCTCCAATAACATAACATCTCAGTGTGTTGACTGGTTTTCAGGGTAAGACAATACTTTGGACACATTGCAATGGTTTCAGCTAGAAAGAGTGTCAGAAAATGTAATGAAATGATGTCCTCTCAATTTAACTGGATCTCCACTGGGATGACCTGTCTGTGTAGCCACTCTCATTCATTCAAGCTCATGAACCTTTTGAATTATATATTGTTTAAATGTTGTGGTTTTTATTTTATTTTTTATTTCACCTTTATTTAACCAGGTAGGCTAGTTGAGAACAAGTTCTCATTTGCAACTGCGACCTGGCCTGTTTTAACCCCATATTGGTGGCTTCCTCACATCTCCCCCACAGCTGACCAGCCTTGTATTTGCGGTCTCAATCCCTCAGAGTAGACCATAGTGCGCCCTCCCACATGCTCTCTGGGGTTGCAGCACATACAGTAGACACACTGCCTTAGCAAACCTGAAGGGTCTGTGGGACCAGGGCTTTGTAGGCCAAACCCATCACCTCCATACAACACAGTGTTGGTCTTGGGTGTGTTTCCATCAACAGTGGAAAATTTAAGGCAAGGTGCGAGATCTGCTCCCCTTAGACTCAGATTATAAATACAGACATTACGTCAGTGGCATGTTGTGGCAGGGGTGGGGGAGAGTTGAACCGGGGAGGGAGGGAGAGCAATGCCCAGTCTGGTCCTAGGAGAGAGGCCTTGTCTGGACAGGGGAGAGGAGTGTGGGCCGGGGTTGTAGAATAGGGTTGCCCGAATACAGAGTGACCATATATTTGCATTAGGCCTGGCTCACTAGAGAGCCTGGTACATTTGTTAAACAGAGAGAGAGAGATAGGCTGTGAAGAGGTGGATGTTCAGACTGACGAAGTCAAGAAGTCCAGAGAGAAGATGCCTCTACTGAACTGGAGACTGGAGGTCGGATGAGGAACTGGAGCTAGACTCTGAGCAGAGTTGACGTGGTTGGGGTTGGGGTTGGGAGGGGGATATATGTGTGTGGAGTGGGAAAGGAGAGAGGTGGACTGCAGGCTTTGTGTCTGAGCCTGTCTGATAAACATCAGACAGTAAAGCAGAGAGGGAATGGAACGCGAGGTAGCTGGGCTGTTACTGTGGCTACACAGCCTCAACCCAGCACCTGCTCTACACAGTAACAGCCATACAGTACAACAGTACACATCACAGATACACACCACCCACCTAGAGCCATCCAGAGTCCTTCTCAATAGTTGTGTTGATGACTGCATGTTCAAACGGAACCTGTTATCTGATAAATGAATTGCACTTGGCATGTGGAGATAACAGCGAGGATATAGACAATAAAATCAGAAATCACATTTTTAGTATTTGAGTTGTATTTTGGGAATGATTTGTGGGCCAGTGAATTAGAATAGCATCTGGCTCCAGTATTCACTAAAGCCTTGTTGCTCTCCTGTCCTCTCATTCCTTTTTTTATTCCTACTGCTTCCTCTCTGTCTATTGTTCATGCGGTGTGGCGTGGACGTAGCTTCCTAGATTTCCGCTCAGCGAGGTGAAGGCCAGTACTCCGACTCCCTGCCAAGACACCTTATCTGGACCTGGCAGCCTGAAAACAGGATGGAAGAGGACAGAGGGGCTGGCTGCATGGGGAGAGGGGGCTGGAGGGGATAAGGCTACAGGAGAGAGGCATGGTGGTCTGATGGTGGTCTGCCCTTTAACACTGGGGGGGGTTGGGGTTCAGAGAGCTCTGTGGTGTCCATTCACAAGCCTTGCTCTCTCTCTAACGTGATGAATATGTGAGAACTCAGCTCATCCTCGGCCAGCTGCAGTCCCCAGTCCTGTAGGGAAAGGTCCACTAGTTTGGGCTGATCCCAGGCCAGACACAGCAGCTAGCTAAACACACAGGAGCCAAACACACAGGAGCCAAACACACAGGAGCCAAACACAGGTCTTTACAAGGCAACCTTCTAATTAAAGAGACATAATAAACACTGTGCTGATTTTATCTGTCTGTGAGATGGATCACCACCTCCCCCTGTTTTGGACTGATACATCTTTTCAATGCCCAGCCGTTGATGTTTTAGTTTATGTTTTGGTTCTCACTTCTCACTTTGATATCAAATCAATTTGATGAGTGAATGAGATGTAGACCTACCGATCAAAGTTCACTATGTTATGTGTGAAGCTACAGTATAAAGTCACAATGAAAGCCCAAAAAGAGAAAGGCAGGGATAGGGGATTTCTTGAGGGTTTGGTGACAAGGAGTCAAAGAAAGTGAAAGAAACTTGCCACATGTTAAATCAGAAGCAGTGAAAACTCAGTCTCCTGAGCCCATGGGCTTAGACAAGATCTGTTTTAGGTGCAATCAGTCATTTACCATTTCCAGGTATATTTATATTGATATTTATAAGGTATAACTTCAGATGTTATGTGCATTAATTAAACTATCTGCTTTACTCATTACGTTTACGTTTTAGTCATTTGTCAGAGACACTTATCCAGAGCGAGGAGGTGAAACAACCAGAAATCATTAACTTTTTCTTATTACTCAGCTGTGACAAACACTTAATTAGTCACTTTGTCCATTAGTTTGCCCCAAAAAATACATGTTTATCCTATTCTCTCTTCTTTCAAGCAAATGCGATAAACTAGGTTACCCTACTTTGGTGAAAATTCTCCATAATTTTAGTTTCGGCTTAAAATAAATATAATTGACGTCAACCCTTAACCTCAGTATGTTTATTACAAAGGCACACAATAAGAGGCCTTGAGAGCGAGACATCCAACCGCTTCACAGTAGGTCCTCAGGCTGTGTCCAAATCTTGTATATCACCTGCCTCTGGACCGACGTGGAGCAACTCCCCAGGAAATTGCCTAATGAAAATAAAATAAAAGTCCATACTTTTGTTGCGGCTGGCAGGCAGGCGTGCGTTTTGTAAGGACGGTACAGCACAGGATAGCCAGGGGAGTTTACTTTACCAGTGAATCTGGGACACTTGGAACCAATTAAAGATGAGAGGCCTGCCAACATTTCTGTCTTTCCTCTCCCTCAGGTACCCATTTAAATCTTGTTTCCCTCTCCACCTCTCTCTTTTTTTTGCTGTGCAGGTAGGGTAGCTTCCTTCCACCTTCTATTTCTGTCTGTAGGAGAAGGAGCAGGGAGGGGACGGTTGGAGTGGTGGATTGGAGGGGTGAGATATACTAACCCCTGGCTGCTGCCTTGCATCCTGCTGTTTCTACACACACACACACACACACACACACACACACACACACACAAACACACAGCTCCATTGTAAAAAGCTTCTCTGATGAACAAGATGTGCACAAGCACACGCAAACACACACATACAAACACACACACACACAGCCTTACTCTCTCTGTAGAACATAGCCCCTCTTACAGTAGAAGAACCCCAGCAGAGCAGCAGGCCTGTGTTTAGGCCATAGTCTCTCTGTGTCCACAAACAGCCTGTCCCCTTTGCCCTGTGGTGGACCACATGATGACGGAATGACGACCACCCATGTCTCAAGTAAGAAGACTGGTATACCTTATACAGTTTTTTACAATCACTTTGGCACGAATTTCGGAACCTTGATGTAATTTTTCAAAACTCTAGACACAAAACTCACAACCAATGATCAAAATGCACATTTTTGAAAACTCAAACACTTTTTCCAATTGCCTGGATACAATACAGATAAATCTAAGATCATTTGTTCATAGAACTAAAATCACCTGTTCAAAATGACATAACTTAACATCAAAGTATTACCATTTCAAAATGGTTACATTACATTTTACATCTGAGATGACTGCCTATTAATTTCATTACAATGATCTAACTATCAATTGATACAACTGCATTATTCTTAACGCATAGTTTTTTGGAAACTGACAAACAGTATTCCATGTTAAGATCATGAAAGTTTCAGGATAACGAGATACATTGACACCAACTACCGTGGAACATGAACCAATTGGACTACATTATATATGGATGTAATATTTCATCATCATTCTTTATTAGACACTGTTTGTTACGGTGAGTGAATGAGGACCCAAAAGCGAACTAACTTAAACAGAGCTTCTTTAATAACCAAACATAGGTAGGCTCAGATAGACCGGCAGATTCGGACAGGACAGGACAAGGTTACAGCAAACATGACGATAGTCTGGCTCAGGCATGAAACACAACAAACAAGAATCCGACAAGGACAGGAACAGAAACAGAGAGAGATATAGGGACCTAATCAGAGGGAAAAAGGGAACAGGTGGGAAACGGGGTGAATGGGTAGTCAGAGGAGACAAGGAACAGCTGGTGGAAAGCGGGGGAGAAAAGGTAACCTAACAACGACCAGCAGAGGGAGACAGGGTGAAGGGAAAGGACAGAGACAAGACACAACATGACAGTACATGACAGTACCCCCCCACTCACCGAGCGCCTCCTGGCGCACTCGAGGAGGAAACCTGGCGGCAACGGAGGAAATCCTCGATCAGCGCACGGTCCAGCACGTCCCGAGAGGGAACCCAACTCCTCTCCTCAGGACCGTACCCCTCCCAATCTACGAGGTACTGGTGACCACGGCCCCGAGGACGCATGTCCAAAATTCTACGGACCCTGTAGATGGGTGCGCCCTCGACAAGGATGGGGGGGGGGGGGGGAAGACGAGCGGGGGCGCGAAGGACGGGCTTGATGCAGGAGACATGGAAGACCGGGTGGACGCGACAAAGGTATCGCGGAAGAAGAAGTCGAACTGCGACAGGATTAATGACCCGAGAAATACGGAACGGACCAATGAACCGCGGGGTCAACTTGCGAGAAGCCGTCTTAAGGGGAAGGTTCTGAGTGGAGAGCCAAACTCTCTGACCGCGACAATATCTAGGACTCTTAGTTCTGTGCTTATTAGCAGCCCTCACAGTCTGCGTCCTATAACGGCAAAGTGCAGACCTGACCCTCTTCCAGGTGCGCTCGCAACGTTGGACAAAAGCCTGAGCGGAGGGGACGCTGGACTCGGCGAACTGAGATGAGAACAGCGGAGGCTGGTACCCGAGGCTACTCTGAAAAGGAGATAGCCCGGTCGCAGACGAAGGAAGCGAGTTGTGGGCGTATTCTGCCCAGGGGAGCTGTTCTGACCAAGACGCAGGGTTACGAAAAGAAAGACTGCGTAAGATGCGACCAATAGTCTGATTGGCCCGTTCTGCTTGACCGTTAGACTGGGGGTGAAAGCCGGAAGAGAGACTGACGGAAGCCCCAATCAAACGGCAAAACTCCTTCCAAAATTGAGACGTGAATTGCGGACCTCTGTCCGAAACGACGTCTGACGGAAGGCCATGAATTCTGAAAACATTCTCGATGATGATTTGTGCCGTCTCTTTAGCAGAAGGAAGCTTAGCAAGGGGAATGAAATGAGCCGCCTTAGAGAACCTATCGACAACCGTAAGAATAACAGTCTTCCCCGCTGACGAAGGCAGTCCGGTGACAAAATCTAAGGCGATGTGAGACCACGGTCGAGAGGGAATAGGAAGCGGCCTGAGACGGCCGGCAGGAGGAGAGTTACCGGACTTAGTCTGCGCGCAGACCGAACAAGCAGCCACGAAACGACGCGTGTCATGCTCCCGGGTGGGCCACCAAAAACGCTGGCGAATGGAAGCAAGCGTACCCCGAACGCCAGGGTGGCCGGCTAACTTGGCAGAGTGAGCCCACTGAAGAACGGCCAGACGAGTAGGAACGGGAACGAAAAGAAGGTTCCTAGGACAAGCGCGCGGCGACGGAGTGTGAGTGAGCGCTTGTTTTACCTGCCTCTCAATTCCCCAGACAGTCAACCCGACAACACGCCCCTCAGGGAGAATCCCCTCGGGGTCAGTGGAGGCTACTGAAGAACTGAAGAGACGAGACAAAGCATCAGGCTTGGTGTTCTTAGAGCCCGGACGATAAGAAATCACGAACTCGAAACGAGCGAAAAACAGCGCCCAACGCGCCTGACGCGCATTAAGTCGTTTGGCAGAACGGATGTACTCAAGGTTCCTATGGTCAGTCCAAACGACAAAAGGAACGGTCGCCCCCTCCAACCACTGTCGCCATTCGCCTAGGGCTAACCGGATGGCGAGCAGTTCGCGGTTACCCACATCATAGTTACGTTCCGACGGCGACAGGCGATGAGAAAAATACGCGCATGGGTGGACCTTGTCGTCAGAGAGGGAGCGCTGAGAAAGGATGGCTCCCACGCCCACCTCTGACGCGTCAACCTCGACAACGAACTGTCTAGAGACGTCAGGTGTAACAAGGATAGGAGCGGATGTAAAACGATTCTTGAGGAGATCAAAAGCTCCCTGGGCGGAAACGGACCACTTAAAGCACGTCTTGACAGAAGTAAGGGCTGTGAGAGGAGCTGCCACCTGACCGAAATTACGGATGAAACGACGATAGAAGTTTGCGAAGCCGAGAAAGCGCTGCAGCTCGACGCGTGACTTAGGGACGGGCCAATCAATGACAGCTTGGACCTTAGCGGGATCCATCTTAATGCCTTCAGCGGAAATAACAGAACCGAGAAATGTGACGGAGGAGGCATGAAAAGTGCACTTCTCAGCCTTCACAAAAAGACAATTCTCTAAAAGGCGCTGGAGGACACGTCGAACGTGCTGAACATGAATCTGGAGTGACGGTGAAAAAATCAGGATATCGTCAAGGTAAACGAAAACAAAGATGTTCAGCATGTCTCTCAGGACATCATTGACTAATGCCTGAAAGACAGCTGGAGCGTTAGCGAGGCCGAAAGGAAGAACCCGGTATTCAAAGTGCCCTAACGGAGTGTTAAACGCCGTCTTCCACTCGTCCCCCTCCCTGATGCGCACGAGATGGTAAGCGTTACGAAGGTCCAACTTAGTGAAAAACCTGGCTCCCTGCAGGATCTCGAAGGCTGAAGACATAAGAGGAAGCGGATAACGATTCTTCACTGTTATGTCATTCAGCCCTCGATAATCTATGCAGGGGCGCAGAGACCCGTCCTTCTTCTTGACAAAAAAAAACCCTGCTCCGGCGGGAGAGGAGGAGGGGACTATGGTACCGGCGTCAAGAGCTACAGACAAATAATCTTCGAGAGCCTTACGTTCGGGAGCCGACAGAGAGTATAGTCTACCCCGGGGGGGGGGGGTGGTTCCCGGAAGGAGATCAATACTACAATCATACGACCGGTGTGGAGGAAGAGAGGTGGCCCTGGACCGACTGAACACCGTGCGCAGATCGTGATATTCCTCCGGCACCCCTGTCAAATCACCAGGCTCCTCCTGTGAAGAAGAGACAGAGGAAACAGGAGGGATAGCAGACATTAAACATTTCACATGACAAGAGACGTTCCAGGAGAGGATAGAATTACTAGACCAATTAATGGAAGGATTATGACAAACTAGCCAGGGATGGCCCAAAACAACAGGTGTAAAAGGTGAACGAAAAATTAAAAAAGAAATGGTTTCACTATGATTACCAGAAACAGTGAGGGTTAAAGGTAGCGTCTCACGCTGAATCCTGGGGAGAGGACTACCATCCAGGGCGAACAAGGCCGTGGGCTCCTTTAACTGTCTGAGAGGAATGTCATGTTCCCGAGCCCAGGTCTCGTCCATAAAACAGCCCTCCGCCCCAGAGTCTATTAAGGCACTGCAGGAAGCTGACGAACCGGTCCAGCGTAGATGGACCGACAAGGTAGTGCAGGATCTTGAAGGAGAGACAGGAGTAGTAGCGCTCACCAGTAGCCCTCCGCTTACTGACGAGCTCTGGCCTTTTACTGGACATGAAGTGACAAAATGACCAGCGGAACCGCAATAGAGACAGAGGCGGTTGGTGATTCTCCGTTCCCTCTCCTTAGTCGAGATGCGGATACCTCCCAGCTGCATGGGCTCAGCACCCGAGCCGGCAGAGGAAGATGGTAGTGATGCGGAGAGGGGGGCGACGGAGAGCGCGAGCTCCTTTCCACGAGCTCGGTGACGAAGATCAACCCGTCGCTCAATGCGAATAGCGAGTTCAATCAAGGAATCCACGCTGGAAGGAACCTCCCGGGAGAGAATCTCATCCTTTACCTCTGCGCGGAGACCCTCCAGAAGACGAGCGAGCAAGGCCGGCTCGTTCCAGCCACTGGAGACAGCAAGAGTGCGAAACTCAATAGAGTAGTCTGTTATGGATCGATTGCCTTGACATAGGGAAGACAGGGCCCTGGAAGCCTCCTCCCCAAAAACAGATCGATCAAAAACCCGTATCATCTCCTCCTTAAAGTCCTGATACTGGTTAGTACACTCAGCCCTTGCCTCCCAGATTGCCGTGCCCCACTCACGAGCCCGTCCAATAAGGAGAGATATGACGTAGGCGACACGAGCAGTGCTCCTGGAGTAAGTGTTGGGCTGGAGAGAAAACACAATATCACACTGGGTGAGGAACGAGCGGCATTCAGTGGGCTCCCCAGAGTAACACGGCGGGTTATTGATTCTGGGCTCCGGAGATTCGAAAGCCCTGGAAGTGGCCGGTGGATCGAGGCGGAGATGGTGAACCTGTTCTGTGAGGTTGGAGACTTGGGTGGCCAGGGTCTCAACGGCATGTCGAGCAGCAGACACTTCCTGCTCGTGTCTGCCTAGCATCGCTCCCTGGATCCCGACGGCTGAGTGGAGAGGATCCGAAGTCGCTGGGTCCATTCTTGGTCGGATTCTTCTGTTACGGTGAGTGAATGAGGACCCAAAAGCGAACTAACTTAAACAGAGCTTCTTTAATAACCAAACATAGGTAGGCTCAGATAGACCGGCAGATTCGGACAGGACAGGACAAGGTTACAGCAAACATGACGATAGTCTGGCTCAGGCATGAAACACAACAAACAAGAATCCGACAAGGACAGGAACAGAAACAGAGAGAGATATAGGGACCTAATCAGAGGGAAAAAGGGAACAGGTGGGAAACGGGGTGAATGGGTAGTCAGAGGAGACAAGGAACAGCTGGTGGAAAGCGGGGGAGAAAAGGTAACCTAACAACGACCAGCAGAGGGAGACAGGGTGAAGGGAAAGGACAGAGACAAGACACAACATGACAGTACATGACACTGTTTGAGGAATTTTTCTCCACATGGAGGTGGAAGGTACTGTATATGATGGGCACCCTCACGAACAAGCCACCCTTCTCCAGGCCATGGATGACGCATGCAATGACATCACTGCAGACCAGTGTCAGGCCTGGATTCACCCTGCCGAAGATTCTTCCCGAGATGTTTGGCTAATGAAAACATCCATTGTGATGGGGATGAGAACCTATGGCCAAATCCACAAGACAGGGTTGAGGGAAATATAGAAGTAGAGTCGTTTTTTTCTTCTTTTGTAGCTAAATATTTTTGCTTTGATTCTAAGAAACCTATGAGTGATTTTATTGTATTTCATCAATACATTTCAGATTTTGTTCAATGATTCCACTGTGTCTGTAGTACTCTCTTTACTAGTCCTTTTACAGTGATGTATTTACGTGTAGTACCATAATGAAACATGTATCACATATTTTGTACTACCATATTTAATGATTGTATGAACAACTACACAGTGAAACTATCGGTATCTTGTGTGTGGGTGATCTAAATGAATGTTCCTATGGTATTTCATGATAAATGAGTTATTTGAACCAATGATTCAGCAGTTGCAAGGTTTCTTTAAAGATATGAACGCACAATGCAATGTTTTGAACATTGGACAGCCTGTGTTACAAGTGACGATCCGTTTCGAGTTTTGTGTCTAGAGTTTTGAAAAATGACCACAAGGTTCTGAAATTAGTGCCAAAGGGATTGTAAAAAACTGCAATAGCCTTGGAGCATCACCACCTTTTGTAAATATATGTGTATTTATTTTAGTCTATGTTTGGAAAGCACTTGCACTGTATGTAATACTACCAGCAGGTGATGTTCTTTATGATCACCTGAAAACAGAAAAACAAACAAAGTGCCAATTTCTCAATGAATATGAGCAGCATTCAACATTCTGCTGTAACATGTTGTATAAGAGGTGTTTAGATTAGGGGAGACTATATACAGAACAGAGCAGAGGAGGCTAGTGGGAGGAGCTTTAAGAGGACGGGCTCACTGTAATGGCTGAAATGGATTAAATGGAACGTATCAAACACATCAAACATATTGGAAACCACATGTTTGACACCGTTCCATTGATTCCATTCCAGCCATTTCAATGAGCCTGTCCTCCTATAGCTCCTCCCATCAGCCTCCACTGGAACAGATGAAGCTGTGCATGGTTTGATGTTATTGCAAGAATGAGTGATAAATAATAAGGGAGAGAGTAAGGAGGGATTTAAGGGTGTCTTAAACATTGTCAGGTTAGCAACATGAGCACCTAAATCCACTTCATTTTACACTGGCAGGTTTTCTTACTCACCACAACCCCTCTACACATGCTGTGCGAAGCCCAGGGAAATTACAATTATCACCCTCCTATGTATGTGTACACCCAGTGGGAATGACATGCAAGTACCACCACCTACCACTAGATGACAGGCAAGCCCCTCACATTTCTACTTGTAGATTACCAGTGCATAAGCAATAACAGTCAACCAGGAAAATGTAGTTGGGGGGTGTGGGGGTGTATGAAATAAAAGGAATGCATATGATTAGGGTTAGTGTTTGTGAAGCATTCTCTATAGGCTTGATTTTTTTATTTGACGTAATGTGCAGATGGTTGATGTAGGCTAGGTATGTGCACATGATTTCTCAATCACTTCTCCAGATGCCTGTCTCACTCTCTCTCAAGCCAGACTGTATTTGCAGAGCCATCTTTGAGGGATATCAAAGGCTGAATCAGATATCTAACAGGCTACCAGTTCCCATCGAGTCTGATCTCCTTATTTCTCTGATCAGAAGAGAGGAGGGAGTGAGCCCCACGGGATGATGCTCATCTAGAGATGAGAACATGCCATGGAGTCCCTCAGTGCACCTGCATGTTCCATGATGTCACCAGAGTTATGTGTCACTTGGGGAAGAAGCACTATCCATCCTCTGCTTGCAATGGTTGACCTAAGAGATTTATTCTGCTTTAAAAAACAATGTGTTGTACTTTGTACTTTATACTTGGACAAAGATACCAAAACGTAGGTCTTATTTGAACATCATTCTCGAGGGTTCTTGTTCATTTCATTCTTAGAAGAAGTGTTAATGACATTGCATCATGTAAAAATATTTTCCTTTCTAGGACAAGGTGATGACTCCTCTCTCCTTTCCTTCTCCATTCCTTCCTTCCTTCCTCTCCTCCTTCCTCCCTCTTTCTCTCTCTCTCAGTGGGCCTTGTGAAAACACAACCCAAACACTGGCATCTTGTTTAGGGCAGGGTGTGTTCTTTCAGACCCCTCCCTGAGTCTAATCACCACAGATTTTTTTTTACAAATTGCAATTACAGATAAACAGAGTGGGTGATGCGGATGGCCGATTGTGGAGGCTGAAGGGCATTATCTGGCATCAGCCTAATTGTTACATACAATCTGCCCAGTTTTCTTTACCTTCCCCTCTGCTGTGATTGTGCAGTGCGTACTACAGGGGAAAACTGTTTATGAGTCAGCTCATTTGGGAGCACTTTGAAGTCAGCGCCCAGCATTTTTAAACCATTTTTTTAAACAGCCTAGTTGTGCTCTGGCATTATTTTTTAAACATTTTTTTAAGTTTGAGTCGGACGATTAACAGTCATTTGGAAGTTGTATTTGATTTGTCATTGGAAATGGATGGAATATTCTAAGAGCATGACACACACTTAACGTTTGATGTCATTTTCCCAAGACACCGATAGCACATGTTTATGTTTCAATCTGTTTTCCATTATCTCTATTTTGTGTATCTTCAGTGATTGTTGTGGCTGTGTCATTCACAGAGCCAATGTGTTCTCCCTTTCACTCTCACACTGTTCCATTCAAGCCACATGTGCAGCAGTTTGAAACATGCTACATGTGACATGTGGTTTTCTCAGTGTGTCACTGGTGAACAGATGCTTGGACTGAGGGAAACCCCAGACAGCGGTTTAGTCTCCACATCATGTTGTGAGGGAAGGAGATAGAGCGTTAAGGGAGATGTAGAGAGAAAGAGAGAGTGAAAGAGAGGGCGAGAATAGGGAGTGTTTCACAAAGGTTGGGTGAGAACGAGGAAACGGTGGCCTAGTCTTTCCCTCTTTCTCTCCATTCTTCAGCCACAGTGAAGCTTCACAAAAACCAACAGACCACCCTGCATGGGGAGAACAGGAAATTACCCAACCTGAAGAGGAAGTGCTGCAAGGTGACCAGTAGCAGGCCAATTCAGGAGGGTGTGGGGGGGGGGGGGGGGGGTTGTTTGTGTTGCATAACCCAGGGCCTAGCTATGCCACTGTTTCAGCAGTTTGGAGGAAGGAAACAGCTGGATAAGGGAGGCAGGTAGGGGCAACAGGCTCCAGACAGCCGTTGGCTTGCTACAGTTTGAGTGAACATCAATCAAAAGCACAAAGTCAGGCAAGACTTCTGCTATATTTAACAGCAGCATGTTAGCACATTTACACAAACACATACTGTCACTGTCTCAGAATAGAACAATAGCCTACGCTCACACCTTGGGGAGCAGGATTCATGGAATTAAAGCCATCCAGGCGTTCTCAGACAAGCATAGTTTGATGATTGTTTTTTAAAGTAAAGGTATGATTAATTTAAGAGGCAAAGTTATGGACCTACCAACCCCATTGTGTGCAAGAGATGTGTTTACGAACCATGAAACTCTTTTGAATTCCTGTGGGGTTCAAAGTGGGTCATGAAGGCTTGTAATTTTCCCAGTCAACCGTGCCACCGAGCCACCCACATCACCACAAGCAGGCCAAATGGGTGGGTTGCTTCTCTGCGGCTATTTACCAGCCAGCCTATCTACAGCTATGCCAGCTACAGTGTGTGTGTATGTGTGTGTGTGTGTGTGTGTGTGTGTGTGTGTGTGTGTGTGTGTGTGTGTGTGTGTGTGTGTGTGTGTGTGTGTGTGTGTGTGTGTGTGTGTGTGTGTGTGTGTGTGTGTGTGTGTGTGTGTGTGTGTGTGTGTGTGTGTGTATGTGTGGCAGAAAAAAAAGAGAGAGCAGAACACTGACCAGACATGTTAGTTGTGTTGAACCCTGACTGTTCTGTGACTGACAATGGTCCAGAGGGGAAGCTGAGCAGGTAAGAAGAGGAGGCCCTCAGGGATAGGGTTAGGGTTATTGAGGGAACCCTGGGTGCCCCAGTGAAAGATGCTTTCAGCTCCACATCCATGACCTCAGCGTATTATTCCTCCTAAAACTCTACATAAACCAGCTCAATAAGACAGACTCCACAAAAACAAAAGCCTGTCCCAGGGGAGTCCTTCAGCCGCCAAGCCAAAATACCTCAAAAACCATTCCCAGTCAGCTCCATTTAAAACACATATACGTTACTGCCGACCCCCCCAGCCTCGCTCTGCCCTCACCCCCTTGACCTGAGAAAGGTTATTAATTGGAAAACGCTCAATAAGCGCGAGGTAATCTGTGGCACATTTGAATAATCATCTGATTTTAATTAGAAGCAGCTAGTTTGGGTATTTATAGAATTATATTACATTTAATTGAATCTGTCACCCAGCTGCAGAGAGCACATCTGGCAACCGGACTGCTCTGGCTTGGATGCAGCCTCTCTCCTCTTTCTTGCTCTCTCTCTCTTCCGCCCTCTCTCTTTCTCTTGTTCTGCTCTCTTTGTTGTTCATTTTTAAATGCAAAAGAAAGTCCCTTTTTTGGGTGGATACTAAAATAGCAATATTGTACTGCTTGGCTTCTAAAGAAAAAAAGTGAGGTCTGGTAATAATCGCAGTGCAGTTGAAGGAATGCTACTATGATTAAACAGGTGATAATGTTAACTACTCATCCTAAAGTGTCATAACAGCTGGGGGGGGGGGGGGGGGGGGAAGCGGAACATAATAATAATGATTTGTACACTGCAAATTTAACACAACTAAGTCCAAAAATAAATTGTATTTGGAAATAATAATAACTTCATACCTTGATTACATTGAGACACGATCACATATGTCTCTTTTTTATTAGTGGGAATCCTTGGGAACAGATTTCCTAAATGAAGCACATTTTGCTGAATTATATTCCTTTACCAAAAAGCAGAATGTATATATATATATATATACCACTCTGGAAAAAATTAAGAGACTACTGCAAAATTGTCAGTTTCTCTGGTTTTACAATTTATAGGTATTTATGGGTAAAATTATATTGTTGTTTTATTATATAAACTACTGACAACATTTCTCCCAAATTCCCCCAAAATATTGTAATTTGGAGCATTTATTTGCAGGAAATGACAACTGGTCAAAATAACAAAAAAGATGCGGTGTTTTCAGACCTTGAATAATGCAAAGAAAATAAGTTCATATTCATTTTTAAACAACACAATACTAATGTTTTATTAACTTGGGAAGAGTTCACAAATCAATATTTGGTGGAATAACCCTGATTTTCAATCACAGCTTTCATGTGTCTTGGCATGCTCTCCACCAGTCTTTCACATTGATGTTGGGTGACTTTATGCCACTTCTGGCGCAAAAATTCAAGCAGCTCGGTATTGTTCGATGGCTTGTGACCATCCATCTTCCTCTTGATCACATTCCATAGGTTTTCAATTGGGTTCAGGTCTGGAGATTGGGCTGGCCGCGACAGGGTCTTGATCTGGTGGTCCTCCATCCACACCTTGATTGACCTGGCTGTGTGGCATGGAGCATTGTCCTGCTGGAAAAAACAATCCTCAGAGTTGGGGAACATTGTCAGAACAGAAGGAAGAAAGTTTTCTTCCAGGACAACCTTGTACATGGCTTGATTCATTGGTCCTTCACAAAGACACATCTACCCAAGTCCAGCTTTACCTAGAGATATCTCACAGCAATGTAAGTATCCATTCCACTTACAGCAATGTTACTCCATTCAACTATTCCAACATCCATTGTACATTTCTTCCATTCTATCACCTGTAAGGATGTCAGTTTTTTTCTCTAATCAAAGCAAGCTAAGTTTGTCCTGATATTCTCCTTATTAATATCCCGTCATTAAGTCCCCAGTCTAAAGTCATATTTCTGTCCCTATAATAAATCACAATCAGTGCAGAGGTTCAGATCTGGCTGCAGACTTGTGGCTCTCTCATGTTTTGTTGGATTGCATTCCTTAAACAGAGACTGTCCATATTTCTGACTTGATTTTCTCATCCCTTGGGTTATAAACAAGGAGGCAAAGACAAACATGTACTGTAAAAGCTGTTTCCATCGTCACATATAGACATACACACAAACGTACACAGAAAAATACACCCAACACACCCAGCACACACACACCGCCTCCTCCTACTATTATTATTATTATGTTTAACCTTTATTTAACTGGGCAAGTCAGATAAGAAAAAAATATTATTTACAATGACGGCCTACCCCTGCCAAACCCGGACCAATTGTGCGCCGCCCTGTGGGACTCCCAATCATGGTCGGATGTGGTACAGCCTGGATTTGAACCAGGTACTGTAGTGACGCCTCTTTCACTGAGATGCAGTGCCTTAGACCGCTGTGCCACTCGGGAGCCCTAATAATGCTACCCTAGCCTGATTTGCACTTCCCTTGATGTGTCCCCCCCACCCCCACCATGCTAAACTGGGGGCTAATATCTACAGACTGTCTGCTGAGTCTCGCCAGGGAGATTTCCACTGGATATTCACAGCGTCTGGGTCTGTCAGAGAGAGAGTCACGCTACACCCACAAGCCCTGAGCTGAGGCTGCCACTCCCTGCTCCATTATCAGTCTGTCTGCTTGTGGCTCAGACTGCTGTAGTGTAGCATGTACGTCCTGACCCAGTCACTACTCCCTACAGGACAACAGACAGGTCAGTAGCCTTTCTGCTGGCTTCCTCACACACTACCTACCCTCTGTTGTACGTGGGTTAGTAGGGTCTGTCTTCACTGGAAACAATGGATAAAGACAAACATCGGTATCAATATAAACTGATGGTTAGGAGGGATAGGGAGTAGCCTGGCTGCTAGTTAAAATTCAGGTAAGTGTGACTCTTTCTTCAACAAACTGGTCCAACTCTTGAACTGAATACTGTGTGACCATGAGGCCATGGCAAGAGTGGTGTTAAGAGTTCAGAATGTGGTCCCTTCCGACTTAGTTTAGGGTCACTGAGACAAGAGCCAGTGAGGTACACAGCACACCTGATGGCTGGAACACAGTCTGTTTCTGTTGGAGCAGCGGGCCTCATATTTTGGCTGAAGTGTGTTTGAGCAGAGTGGAACCAAATGAAAGACACATTGGGTCGCACAAATGCTGCGTTGGCAGTTGGATGAATGACTGTGGAAACAGGCTTGGCTGGACCCAAAGAATCGAGAACTAATGTCATGATTGAGTATTCTGGGCTGGTAGTCCAACACAAGGCAAAACAGTTAATCCTGATTTATAAGTTTTATTTACTTTGATTATTTAAAAGCCTGATAAGTGTGTCTAACCCATTAAATGGACCTAGGCCTGCAGGGAGGCACATTGTTTGATAGGGGGCAGCAATAAGCTGCTGAGAGGGTGACGTGGTTTAAATGGATCTCCATCCAGTCAGATAGCCACACACTGAGGACATGCAGTCATGATTTGAAGTAGATCACACTCTTCCTAGTTTGTCCCATTTTGTCTCTGTTTGATTCTGTCAGCTTTAGAACGTATCCCCAAGCAAAAGACAAACTGATACATCTTTTGCTACATCTTTAAACATTTTTGAGCGTCTGCCAGCACTTTCGGGGTTGCACTCAATTCACCAAGAGAGTTAATTTGTCACTTTGGAACAAAGCATAATTTGAGATATAAAAAGGCTTGTAGCTCTAGGCATTCCAGTATTGTGCAATTGTTCCCTGTTGTTGACAAGGAGAGTACAGTGCTGAAGATGGGTTGAATGAGACGTTATTTTCTCTATAACTCATTTCAGATTGTTGTGCAGGTCCTCAAGGCCATTTTATCACCAGGCCTTTTCCACGTTGAAGAGACAAGCTCTCAGCTCACATGCTTTATGTGCCCACAGAGCCACCTGCAGAGTTTACATCACCCCAAAGACACAGACTGTGAAAGGTGACACCGTCTATGACAGGTAGTAAAGACGGGGCCACTCACAGGTTTCTGCTTTTATTTCCCTGTCTTTATCCCACTGCACTGGCCGTCTGTGGTGATGCAGGTTACACATTTCCAAGGTCTATGCCTGAGCTCCACTTAGGTTAGATTTAGTTGACGTTCAGAAAGTGTACTACTCTTCATACAGTTCAATCCTTTACAACAGTGTTATAACCATAGGTAGAAACACTACCAGGTTCCTGACTATTTTATACTTCATCGTGGGACTTAACATTTGCCTTTATTTCATGGCTATCTTCCCAGTATAAATCATATAAAAGCAGTTATCTTCCCAGTATAAATCATATGAAAGCAGTTATCTTCCCAGTATAAATCATAGAAAAGCAGTTATCTTCCCAGTATAAATCATATGAAAGCAGTTATCTTCCCAGTATAAATCATATAAAAGCAGTTATCTTCCCAGTATAAATCAAATAAAAGCAGTTATCTTCCCAGTATAAATCATATAAAAGCAGTTATCTTCCCAGTATAAATCATATAAAAGCAGTTATCTTCCCAGTATAAATCATATAAAAGCAGTTATCTTCCCAGTATAAATCATATAAAAGCAGTTATCTTCCCAGTATAAATCATATAAAAGCAGTTATCTTCCCAGTATAAATCATATAAAAGCAGTTATCTTCCCAGTATAAATCATATAAAAGCAGTTATCTTCCCAGTATAAATCATATAAAAGCAGTTATCTTCCCAGTATAAATCATATAAAAGCAGTTATCTTCCCAGTATAAATCATATAAAAGCAGTTATCTTCCCAGTATAAATCATAGAAAAGCAGTTATCTTCCCAGTATAAATCATATAAAAGCAGTTATCTTCCCAGTATAAATCATATAAAAGCAGTTATCTTCCCAGTATAAATCATATAAAAGCAGTTATCCTCCCAGTATAAATCAAATAAATGCAGTTATCTTCCCAGTATAAATCAAATAAAAGCCGTTATCTTCCCAGTATAAATCATATAAATGCAGTTATCTTCCCAGTATAAATCGTATAAAAGCAGCTATCTTCCCAGTATAAATTATATGAAAGCAGTTATCTTCCCAGTATAAATCATATAAAAGCAGTTGGATGATCTTTGGTGATCATCAACAGCTCCAATAGTCTGGAATGTGGGTCGTTATGAGACTAACCGGATCTCCTCAGTGTTCCAATGTTGCAGTGTTGGCCTCCCTATCTCTCACTCCCCTCATTGGCAGACAACCAAGATGGATGCTGTGTTGCCAGGTCCAGGGGGTAAGAGAGGGAGGCAGCTCATTATAAGGTCCAGGGAACTGGCCGTTCTAACTGACAACCCCCACCTAGTGTACTCTCCTATTTAGGTCTGTAAACAGAGGCTGCATTGGGCCAAAAGGTCCAGGCAAGAGTTCATGCACTTGAGCTTATCATGTTTACATTCCTTGATAATCTCAGTAGATGTGTTCATGATATTTCTCCCGCATTGATTGTTTTTAGTTATTTTTACTCTAGCCTCATATCAGGATTGCCATGGCCTGATTTAGAGTTGATGTTGTTTGACCGTGTCAGAAACAGTCACTGTTTTCTTCTTGCTAATTATTTTATCTATAATAGATTAGAATATTATAGATATCTATAATATAATAGATTAGATATAATATATTTTATCTATCATATATTATAAAGGTCATAAAATATTATATTTGAAACAAATTCCACATATTTCAGTCCAGGCTAGTGTTTTATACACTAAAAGTGAAATTATAATATGAAAACAATTGCATTTTTTTATTTCTGCCATGTCTATTATATAATGAGGATAAATATCACTTTGTTTGGGCAAAAAGTTCAAAGACTGTACCAAACCATTGTAGATGCTGCGACTGTGCTCTGACCAGACAGAAATGACCAGCTCTGTTCCCCTGGTAAACCTTTAAAAAAACCTAGGCCACGTAATTTAGAGGGGGATCCATTTCCACCGTTCTCCATTTACTTTTAACTGTTTGAGCCGCGCTGTCCCACACCTGGCCTCTGAGTGTGCCACTGAACAGAGCCTGCACTGTTCTGCACCAAGACAGAACTGCAGAGCCATGCGGAAAATAAATCAGATCCGCGTTCATTACACAAAAGCTGTGGGCAGATTTATTTCATTATTGGACCTTTCTCATTCTGAGCCAACACTTCACTGTTTTCTTTCTTTCTCTCCTGTCCCTCACAAGTGAACCTCTAGAGGGGGCAATGTCTGTTAGTTTTGCAAATCCACCTCCATGCTATTTTGACTGTGGTTTTGGAGTGGTCGGAATAACACTATCCAAGCCACCCAAATGACCCAATAATGGCTGTGAAATGTCCCCTATCTGGAGCGAATCCACTCCCTGAAGACAAACCTTCATAGATACGCCTCTCTCCCCAGATCAAGAAGGAAGGCCCGTGGATATAATTGAGGTCAGATTTTTCAAAGCGTGCTACCTTCCCCAGATCCCTTGCTTATTGTTCTGATACAGCACCCACAGGCCCCAGTCCACTGCAAGCGCTTGTGATCAAATCCAAGGGCTGACTCTCGCCCTCTCTCAAGTCATAGCACATTGATGAAAGTGTTGATTGAATATAATGCTGTCTTGATATAGCTGCTGAGTTGAGGTCAAAGTACAGAGAAACTGTGAAACCAGAGTCCAATCTACCATCCTAACAAAAACAAACAGCAAGACGGTTCTTCAGAGAATCACACTGAACAAAATATGAAGAAAATAACACAGTAAATATTTCATTAGTTTATACATTTTCTTCTCATTGAGTGAGGAACGAGATCTAGTGGAATTATCCAAATAGGCATCAATTATGTGTCCAATATCTTGGCCAGAGAAGCAACATGAAAATGGCTCAAATGGCAGAGCAGTGCTCTCCAGTGTCATCAATTGATTGTATTTGTGATCAACAATGACAAGAATCACAAACATACAGTGGGTTTCAGCACCCATTCAGACATTGCACAGCTTTTAGCTAATACTGTAGGCACCAGCGGCTCTACCAGATGCTCAGAGTGGCACCCAGCAGCAGCAGTGGTGAGACACTGAATGGGTAGCCTACGTAAAGTCACTATCAGTGCCGAGAGCATCCTCTCAGGAAGGAAGCAAGCTACGTTAGTGCCCCTCTGGCTTCACAGCATCAGCTCCTGCGGTGACAGCGGTTGTTTTTGGACTGTGGGGGGTCATGTTACGACTATGAGAAGACCCCTCTGACAGGAAATCACCCAACGCAACACCCAGCAGCTCCAGCATTCTTGGCACAGAGCCAAGGTGGGGCTTGCTCGCCCCAGGACTGGACAGTACAGGAAGAGGACAGCCTGAAAACCAAGAGAAGAGGCCTAATGTATCTTTGTTTCTTTAATTATTTGTTATTCTTTTATCTTACTTTTTGTAGGTATTTTCTTAAAACTGCATTGTTGGTTAAGGGCTTGTAAGTAAGCATTTCACTGTAAGGTTGAATACAACACCTGTTATATTCGGCGCATGTGATAAATAAAATTTGATTTGATCTCATCGTCAACTCTAGCTGAACTCTTCTCAATACCCTCAGCCCTCTACTATGTACGGTTGTACATGCAATGTAAACCCCAAGGCATTTTTAACTCAAATACTTCTAGTAAGTTGAACTCAAAGTCAACGAAAAGTAATTATTACTTAAAATGTTACATAGTACTGACTAAAAACTAAATGAGAAGTCACATCAACTACATTTAAGTTATGATAACAAATTAACTATTTTCCCAGCACACTTTGTTGAATTGTTTTTCATATGTGTTTTTGCATGTACATTGTGTGATTGATTGATTAATCTGATGCTACACAAAAATGAATAATATGCAAAAATATTTTTTAAACTAATCCAATCTTTTAGATACATTTTTTGCACCCGTTACTGAAATGGTTGTTCCAGTTTAAATGGCACACTGTTCCTAACCCTGGTAATCAGTATGAATGCAGGTTGAGGGTGAATAAAAATGTCAACTGTTGTATATCCTAACTCTGGTTGGATTCCAATAGGAATTACACATCACCTTGAAGCCCGCAGAATGTGAATTGAAGGTATGGCTGCAAAATTATGTTGTTTTCCAGAAATCCTGGTTTGCAAAAACTTCAACAAAGATTTCTGGAAAATCTGGGAATTTTTGGAAAGTGATCAGAATTTTGCAAGGCCTCAAAATAAGGCCTTATGAGATATGTAATGTCATAATGAGTAATTATAATGATACAATTCACCTAGGAACTCACTTGTTGAAGGCCACAAGACTGAAAATGAATGAATTCAACAACCATGTCTCTGTCACTAACAAATACAAGTCACTTAAAGCCAAAGCACACTGGGAAATGATATTGGAGGTGTGGCTTAGTGGTGGTGTTACTCAAAATGTTCAAACTGATACAATTTAAATCTGGACCCCCTACAGGGTCACAGTGACTCTATCAGTTTGAGGAATGACTGCAACATGACTTTAAGTAACTGTACTCAGATTAAGAGCAACAGGTTTCCGTCAAAGTTTTGAGTCATGACAGCACATTGGTGTTTACAGTGTGTACATGGAAAGATCCAATGTGTTGTGGCTTGAGGAAACATTTAGGTGACTCCTATGGTTCTGTAAGTGATCTAGTGAAAGTTAATAGAATTTGACATGAATCAGATCACCACATGGCAAAGCAGTGACATGTTGTGAAATGTGTTTGGTGAAGGCATTCCTGAGGCTGGGTTAGGAACCACAGATTTACTACGTGGGAAATATCAAAGGATTAGCACACACCACTGCTGTAGCAGAGAATGTAGGAGGTTTACGACAAACCCAGGATCCCAATCCATTTACCCTGAAAACGTGTGTGTGTGTGTGTGTGTGTGTGTGTGTGTGTGTGTGTGTGTGTGTGTGTGAATATACGTGTTTGTGTCTGTGTCGCCAAAGTAGTCATTTATTGGCATCCCATTGATCTGACCTCAGAGTGTAGAGGTTGTTTCTCCAGAGCAATTTCAGCAGCTCAGGTTACACTGTCCACCCTGAGAGAAAACAAGATAGAGAACACTCCCCTGAGACTCCTCCCTCTCCCTCTCTCTGCCATGCCATGCCCTGTCTGTCCCTCACAACACATCACAACATATGGGATCCATTAACCCTGTTAGGTAGGGCCACATAAAAGTTTATTTCAATTTTCTACAACCCCACTCCTCACTGAGGCCCCAGCAGACAGTAAATGAAATGCTTCAGGGCCCATGATTGCTGCTTGTGAACAGCAGGGGAGATTTGGGTAGGCTGAGGTGACACTTCAGAACACCTGGCTCACTACGACTATTACGCATCATTTTTTTTTTGGGGGGGGGGTGACCTTGGAAACAGAGATCTGGATTTTATCTTCCGACAATAGCTGACAAACGACAGTTTCCCCTTAACTTTGCCTGACTTTACTCCTCACACAACAATAAGTATTTTAAGGAAACATGTTTTTTGTATTAAGTTCAAATGCCATCAAACAATGACTCAGTGGAGTGATACCTGACACTGTGATAGAGGCTGTAAACGTGTGTATCTTTATGAGACTGAGTAGTACTACCCCAGAATGTGAGGTTCAGCTCTATGAGTGTGGTGGGTCAGTTCAGAACAATGAAAAGCAGTAGTGTTTTCAGGGTCTATGAATGTTACTAACACAGCAGGCATTTCATATAGTATTTATCGGTCTGGTTTGTTACTCTCAAACCACTACTCTACTCATGTAATTTACCTTCTTTACAATATAATTGTATGGCTGGAAAGGGAATATGAAAAGATTGGAGGAAGCTTAAAACAAATGAGAAGAAATTAAGTTAAAGTCGAAGTCACTTGTCTGAGATATCATATTCATTGGACGGGGGGTGGGGGAGTTGACCCCCCCATCCTCCTCCCACACTCCCCTGGCCTAGTAGTGGAACAGCCTTCATTTAAACCCACTGAAGGGTTATGAATGGTCTGTCTGGTTCTCCTACACCCTTGAAGCGCCAGCTGCTTCACATTACAGAGAGAGAGTGAGAGAGAGTGAGAGAGAGAGAGAGAGAGAGTGAGAGAGAGAGAGAGAGAGAGAGAGAGAGAGAGAGAAACAGAGAGAGAGAGAGTGTGAGAGAGAGAGAGAGAGAGAGAGAGAGAGAGAGAGAGAGATGTAGCTCTACTCTGATGAGGCCCAGAGTTCAGTGTGCTGAGGAGGAGGTAGAGGAGGAGGGGAGGCAGAGTACAAGGGAGGGGGGGGGAGAGGGAGAGTGAATAGGAGGAGGAGGAGGTTGCGAGTAGGAGGGAGGAGGATGAGGGGGAGGATGGGGGGAAGAACAGGGGGGGGGGGGGGTTGCTTCACTTCTGGACCTAATGTGTCCATCCCAGCCTAATATCTCTATTTTTTCCTACTCCCCTGTTCATATCATTCATCCATTTTATTGTTTTTTCTGCCCCTCTTTCTTCACCTGATGTTCCTATAATTTATAGTAATAAATGAAAAGTGTTGTCTCTTTTTGTGAGCCGTAACCATTACTTTCCTGGCAGCAGACCAAAAGTGAGAATGGGAGATTTGAGCCTTCCAGACTGTTTGGGCCAGTTTTATGAAAATGTATAAATCTGACTGGCATTAGAGACGTAGATGTTAAATCCACTGGCCTTATGTTCTCATGCGTTCTCATGTGTTCTCCTTCAGGAGACAGTGGGGGGTTGGGGAGTAATGAAACAAAGGAAATTAATATAATGTCACGTTATCACACAACGAAGAAGGAGAGCTTTAATTTAATCTTATATTTCCCTTTGGATTGACGATGAGAAAGGCCATAAATGCACTTCACCACAAATAACCTAAATGGGAACCATCATGTAATAACCCTACACACCACCACAACGGTTACAGTCCATATTAAGACCATCTGCATTATATTTATGAGTGTCAGAAAGCTCTGGGTGACTGACACTGGATAGCAGATCGTTGTGGTCATAGCGAGGCAGAGATCATGTCCACATTTATGGTTTGATGTAACTATATTGTTTATTGGACAATGTGGTTTAGATTGAGCCCACTCAAAAACATCATCCCCCTCCTGCGTTCCCATGGACTTAGTAAATTGCTTGATTTACGTAGTAGGGGATTACATTCTCATGCCCTCCCAGCTACCAGCAAACCCCCTTCAAACTGTGTTTTTTGTCTTTCTCTCATAAGCAACATGCTCATTCACAATAGCAGCTCACTCTCTCTCTACCCCCTGCACAGCACAGCTCAATGCAGAACATATGCTTCCAATGAGCTTCCATTTGTTGTAAATGAAGGTCCTGTAGATCCTACCCTCTCTCGTTCACAGATACAGACACACACACACATAAAATGCTCACTTATTTTCTAAATTGAATCATAGGATGTCATTGAGGTTTGCCCCTGGAGATGTAATGTAAAACAAATCTGACAGAGGGCCCCCTTCCACATGGTGCAATTCTCAAACACACCACTAGAGGAGCCCCTACCTCACCAGACAAGTTCAGATAACCACTATCAGTTTTTGTAGAGAAAAGCACAAAGCATTGATAAGCAGGTAACATAATTTCAACTACATGACTTAGTGATATTGTTAACTACTTGTAAGAAGAAGTTTACGAAACTTCCCTCACAGACACATGACATGATATGGCAATAAGCTATTTTATCTAAGATTTTCTCAATTCGATTTTATTTTTTATATTTTTTATATCACCTTTATTTAACCATGTAGGCTAGTTGAGAACAAGTTCTCATTTGCAACTGCAACCTGGCCAAGATAAAGCAAAGCAGTGTGACACAGACAATAACACAGAGTAACACATGGAGTAAACAATAAACAAGCCAACACAGATTGCTGTATTGTGAGTGTAATGTCAGAGCCCTGTGAAATAAATGTGCTATTTTCTAACAGGTAGGCTAATGATGAGTCAGAACTTATTTACCTACCCCATGAAGTGGATAACTACCAACAGGTAGGCTAGGTTATTTGTATAATTGTTTAGAATGACTAGTTCATACTTGATGAGAGATGGTGCGCTAAGCCAGCAACAGCTCACTGGAGTCATCTCACCTCTCTCGTCCCGTCTGCGGCAAGATTTCCTGAGGCCAAGATGGTTTCGTTGTAAGCAGGAGCCAAGATAACGTCGTTGTAAGCAGTGGCCAAGATGGCGTCGTTGTCAGCAGAGGCCAAGATGGCGTCATTGTGAGCAGGGGCCAAGATGGTGTCGTTGTAAGCAGGAACTAAAAAGTCCTAAATTCAAACAGAAATTGAAAGGTTGCCACCAACTATGGAAGGCGTGGATAAAAAGACAAGACAAACAACTTCTCTCATCGATGATGAATCTAACTTTTAGCTTCTCATGACAAAAATAGTAATTCGAACACAAAGGCATTGACCACAATATGACCTTGTTTTCAATCGACTGATGATGATCATTTGAATCACATAATCAGAAGAGAAGACAGTTCTGATCAATTTGTTTTGTCCTTTTCCCCAGGTTAAGTTTACACACCCTCTCCTGGCGAGGAGACATTTACAGTAAATCACCTTTTACACAGGTAATAAACAACTTCAACTATATAAAATCAATTCAAATTGTATTTGTCACATGTGCAGAATACAACAGATGTAGACCTTACAGTGAAGTGCTTACGTACAAGCCCTTAACCAACAATGCATTTTTAAGAAAAATAAGTGTTAAGTAAAAAATACATAAGTAAAAAACACAAAAATACAAAATTAAAGAGCAGCAGTAAAATAACAGTTTCGAGGCTACAGTTGAAGTCGGAAGTTTACATACACTTAGGTTGGAGTCATTAAAACTTGTTTTTCAACCACTCCACAAATGTCTTGTTAACAAACTATAGTTTTGTCAAGTCGGTTAGGACATCTATGTGTGCATGACACAAGTAATTTTTCCAACAATTGTTTACAAACAGATTATTTCACTTCCATAGTTGGTGGCAACCTTTCAATTTCTGTTTGAATTTATGACATTTTGCCGACATCTTAGTTCCTGCTTACAACTGTATTACAGTTCCAGTGGGTCAGAAGTTTACATACAGTAAGTTGACTGTGCCTTTAAACAGATTGGAAAATTCCAGAAAATTATGTAATGGCTTTAGAAGCTTCTGATAGACTAATTGACATTATATGAGTCAATTGGAGGTGGCACTGTGGATGTATTTCAAGGCTACCTTCAAACTCAGTGCCTCTTTGCTTAACATCATGGGAAAATCAAAAGAAATCAGCCAAGACCTCAGAAAAAATTGCAGACCTCCACAAGTCTGGTTCATCCCTGGGAGCAATTCCCAAATGCCTGAAAGTACCACGTTCATCTGTACAAACACTAGTACGCAAGTATAAACACCATGGCACCACGCAGCCGCCACACCACTCAGGAAGGAGACGTGTTATGTTCTCCTAGAGATGAATGTACTTTGGTGTGAAAAGTGCGAATCAATCCCAGAACAACAGCAAAGGACCCTGTGAAGATGCTGGAGGAAACAGGTACACAATTATCTATATCCACAGTTAAACGAGTCCTGTATCGACATAACCTGAAAGGCCACTCAGCAAGGAAGAAGCCACTGCTCCAAAACCGCCATAAAAAAGCCAGACTACGGTTTTCAACTGCACATGGGGACTAATATTGTACTTTTTGGAGAAATGTCCTCTGGTCTGTTAAACAGTTTTTAAAAACTGTTTGGCCGTAATGACCATCGTTATGTTTGGAGGAAAAAGGGGGAGCACGGGGGTGGCAGCATCATGTTGTGGAGGTGCTTTGCTGCAGGAGGGACTGGTGCACTTCACAAAATAGATGGCATCATGAGAAGGAACATTATGTAGATATATTGAAGCAACATCTCAAGATATCAGTCAGGAAGTTAAAGCTTGGTCGCAAATGGGTCTTCCAAATGGACAATGACCCCAAGCATACTTTCAAAATTGTGGCAAAATGGCTTAAGGACAACAAAATCAAGGTATTGGAGTGGCCATCACAAAGCCCTGACCTCAATCCTATAGATAATTTGTGGGCAGAACTGAAAAATCGTGTGCGATCAAGGAGCCCTAGAAACCTGACTCAGTTACACCAGCTCTGTCAGGAGGAATGGGCCAAAATTCACTCAAGTTGTTGTGGGTAGCTTGTGGAAGGCTACCCGAAACGTTTGACCCACGTTAAACAATTTAATGGCAATGCTATCAAATACTAAATGAGTATTTGAACTTCTGACCCACTGGGAATGTGATGAAAGAAATAAAAGTAAAAAATAAAAAATAAATCATTCTCTCAACTATTATTCTGACATTTCACATCCTTAATAAAGTGATGATCTTAACTAACCTAAGACAGAGAATTTCTACTAGGATTAAATGTCAGGAATTGTGAGAAACTGAGTTTAAATGTAGTTGGCAAAGGTCTACTTCAACTGTATACACAGGGGGTACCAGTACAGAGTCGATGTGCGGTGGCACAGGTGTGTCGAGGTAATTGAGGTAATGTGTACATGTAGGCAAAGTTAAAGTGAATATGCATAGATAATAAACAGAGAGTAGCAGCAGTGTAAAAGGGTGGGGGGGACAATGCAAATAGTCTGGGTAGCCATTTGATTAACTCTTCAGGAGTCTTATGGCTTGGGGTAGAGCTGTAAAGAAGCCTTTTGGACCTAGATTTGGAGCAGAAGGGTCCTGAGCACGCACCCATGAGGGTCCCCTGTGTTGAGGATCAGTGTGATGGATGTGTTGTTACCTCCACTTTTTTTTCACCTTTTTTTTTAACCAGGTAGGCTTGTTGAGAACAAGTTATCATTTGCAACTGCGACCTGGCCAAGATAAAGCATAGCAATTCGACACATACAGCAACACAGAGTTACACATGGAATAAACAAAACATAGTCAATAATACAGTAGAACAAAAGAAAACAAAAAGTCTATATACAGTGAGTGCAAATGAGGTATGATGCGGGAGTTAAGGCAATAAATAGGCCATGGTGGAAAAGTAATTACAATATAGCAACTAAACACTGGAATGGTAGATGTGCAGAAGATAAATGTGCAAGTAGAGATACTGTGGTGCAAAGGAGCAAGATAAATAAATACAGTATGGGGATGATGTAGGTAGATAGATGGGCTGTTTACAGGTGGGCTATGTACTGGTGCAGTGATCTGTGAGCTGCTCTGACAGCTGGCGCTTAAAGCTAGTGAGGGAGCTATGAGTCTCCAGCTTCAGAGATTCTTGCAGGCCGTTCCAGTCATTGGCAGCAGAGAACTGGAAGGAAAGACGACCAAAGGAGGAATTGGCTTTGGGGGTGACCAGTGAGATATACCTGCTGGAGCGCGTGCTACGAGTGGGTGCTGCTATAGTGACCAGTGAGCTGAGATAAGGTGGGGCTTTACCTAGCAGAGACTTGTAGATAACCTGTAGCTAGTGGGTTTGGAGACAAGTATGAAGCGAGGGCCAACCAACGAGATCGTACAGGTCGCAATGGTGGGTAGTGTATGGGGCTTTGGTGACAAAACGGATGGCACTGTGATAGACTGCATCCAGTTTGTTGAGTAGAGTGTTGGAGGCTATTTTATAGATGACATCACCGAAGTCGAGGATCGGTAGGATGATTTTACGAGGGTATGTTTGGTAGCATGAGTGAAGGATGCATTGTTGCGATATAGGAAGCCGATTCTAGATTTAATTTTGGATTGGAGATGCTTAATGTGAGTCTGGAAGGAGAGTTTACAGTCTAACCAGACACCTAGGTATTTGTAGTTGTCCACGTATTCTAAGTCAGAGCCGTCCAGAGTAGTGATAACGGATGGGCGAGCGGGTGTGGGCTGTGATCAGTTGAATAGTATGCATTTAGTTTTACTGTCACGGGCTGGCCATAGAGAGGCTTTTATTCTCTATTTTGGTTAGGCCAGGGTGTGACTAGGGTGGCAATTCTAGTTTCTTTATTTCTATGTTTTCAATTACTTTGTTTTTTGCCGAGTGTGGTTCCCAATCAGGCTGTCTATCGTTGTCTCTGATTGGGGATCACATATAAGTTGTCATTCTCCTTTTGGTGTTTGTGAGATCTTGTTTTTTGTTAGCTCTGTGAAGCCTGCAGAATGTGACGTTCGTTATTCTTTTTGTTGTTTTTGTTTGGTGTTCTGAGTCATTAAAGAATCATGAACACTTACCACGCTGTACTTTGGTCCATGCCGTCTGGCTTCAGTGCGCAGCCACAACCCGGTGCGCTCTGTGCAAGCTCCCCGCAGTGGCCATACTAGAGTGGGCATTCAGCCAGGACGGATTGGGCCGGCTCAGCGTTCCTGGCCTCCGGTGCGTCTCTTCGGCCCAGGTTATCCTGCGCCAGCTCTACGCACGGTGTCCCTGGTTCGCCAGCAAAATCCCAGTGCGGTCTGTTCCAGCTCCCTGCACTTGCCGGGCTAAGGGGGGTATCCAGCCAGGACGAGTTACGCCAGCTCTGCGCTCCAGACCTCCAGTGCACCTCCACGGTCCAGTGTGTCCTGCACTGGCTCTGCGCACTATGCCTCCAGTGCGCCCTCATAGCCCAGTGCGTCTTGTACCAGCTCTCCACACTCACCGAGTTAGAGTGGGTATCCAGCCAGGATGTGTTGTGGCAGCTCGGGCTGGCCATAGAGAGGCTTTTATTCTCTATTTTGGTTAGGCCAGGGTGTGACTAGGGTGGGCATTCTAGTTTCTTTATATCTTGTTTTCCATTTCTTTGTTTTATGCCGAGTGTGGTTCCCAATCAGGCTGTTTATCGTTGTCTCTGATTGGGGATCACATATAAGTTGTCATTCTCCTTTTGGTGTTTGTGGGATCTTGTTTTTTGTTAGCTCTGTGAAGCCTGCAGAATGTGACGTTCGTTATTCTTTTTGTTGTTTTTGTTTGGTGTTCTGAGTCATTAAAGAATCATGAACACTTACCACGCTGCACTTTGGTCCATGCCTTCTGACGAGAGACGTTACATTTACTTTGCATTTAAGAGCAGTTGGAGGCCACGGAAGGAGAGTTGTATGGCATTGAAGCTCGTCTGGAGGTTAGTTAACACAGTGTCCAAAGAGGGGCCAGAAGTATACAGAATGGTGTCGTCTGCGTAGAGGTGTATCAGAGAATCACCAGCAGCAAGAGCAACATCATTGATGTATACAGAGAAGAGAGTCGGCCCGAGGATTGAACCCTGTGACACCTCCATAGAGACTGCCAGAGGTCTGGACAACATATCAAATCAAATCAAATTTATTTATATAGCCCTTCGTACATCAGCTGATATCTCAAAGTGCTGTACAGAAACCCAGCCTAAAACCCCAAACAGCAAGCAATGCAGGTGTAGAAGCACGGTGGCTAGGAAAAACTGCCTAGAAAGGCCAAAACCTAGGAAGAAACCTAGAGAGGAACCAGGCTATGTGGGGTGGCCAGTCCTCTTCTGGCTGTGCCGGGTGGAGATTATAACAAAACATGGTCAAGATGTTCAAATGTTCATAAATGACCAGCATGGTCGAATAATAATAAGGCAGAATAGTTGAAACTGGAGCAGCAGCACAGTCAGGTGGACTGGGGACAGCAAGGAGTCATCATGTCAGGTATTCCTGGGGCATAGTCCTAGGGCTCAGGTCCTCCGAGAGAGAGAAAGAAAGAGAGAATTAGAGAGAGCATATGTGGGATGGCCAGTCCTCTTCTGGCTGTGCCGGGTGGAGATTATAACAGAACATGGCCAAGATGTTCAAATGTTCATAAATGACCAGCATGGTCGAATAATAATAAGGCAGAACAGTTGAAACTGGAGCAGCAGCACAGCCAGGTGGACTGGGGACAGCAAGGAGTCATCATGTCAGGTAGTCCTGGGGCATGGTCCTAGGGCTCAGGTCCTCCGAGAGAGAGAAAGAGAGAAGGAGAGAATTAGAGAACGCACACTTAGATTCACACAGGACACCAAATAGGACAGGAGAAGTACTCCAGATATAACAAACTGACCCCAGCCCCCCGACACATAAACTACTGCAGCATAAATACTGTAGGCTGAGACAGGAGGGGTCAGGAGACACTGTGGCCCACTCCGAGGACACCCCCGGACAGGGCCAAACAGGAAGGATATAACCCCACCCACTTTGCCAAAGCACAGCCCCCACACCACTAGAGGGATATCTTCAACCACCAACTTACCATCCTGAGACAAGGCTGAGTATAGCCCACAAAGACCTCCGCCACGGCACAACCCAAGGGGGGGGGGCGCCAACCCAGACAGGATGACCACATCAGTGACTCAACCCACTCAGGTGACGCACCCCCTCCAGGGACGGCATGAGAGAGCCCCAGTAAAGCCAGTGACTCAGCCCCTGTAATAGGGTTAGAGGCAGAGAATCCCAGTGGAAAGAGGGGAACCGGCCAGCGGTTCGTTGCTCCAGAGCCTTTCCGTTCACCCTCCCACTCCTGGGCCAGACTACACTCAATCATATGACCCACTGAAGAGATGAGTCTTCAGTAGAGACTTAAAGGTTGAGACCGAGTTTGCGTCTCTGACATGGGTAGGCAGACCGTTCCATAAAAATGGAGCTCTATAGGAGAAAGCCCTGCCTCCAGCTGTTTGCTTAAAAATTCTAGGGACAATTAGGAGGCCTGCGTCTTGTGACCGTAGCGTACGTGCAGGTATGTACGGCAGGACCAAATCAGAGAGATAGGTAGGAGCAAGCCCATGTAATGCTTTGTAGGTTAGCAGTAAAACCTTGAAATCAGCCCTTGCTTTGACAGGAAGCCAGTGTAGAGAGGCTAGCACTGGAGTAATATGATCAAATTTTTTGGTTCTAGTCAGGATTCTAGCAGCCGTATTTAGCACTAACTGAAGTTTATTTAGTGCTTTATCCGGGTAGCCGGAAAGTAGAGCATTGCAGTAGTCTAACCTAGAAGTGACAAATGCATGGATTAATTTTTCTGCATCATTTTTGGACAGAACGTTTCTGATTTTTGCAATGTTACGTAGATGGAAAAAAGCTGTCCTTGAAATGGTCTTGATATGTTCTTCAACAGAGAGATCAGGGTCCAGAGTAACGCCGAGGTCCTTCACAGTTTTATTTGAGACGACTGTACAACCATTAAGATTAATTGTCAGATTCAACAGAAGATCTCTTTGTTTCTTGGGACCTAGAACAAGCATCTCTGTTTTGTCCGAGTTTAAAAGTAGAAAGTTTGCAGCCATCCACTTCCTTATGTCTGAAACACATTCTTCTAGCAAGGGCAATTTTGGAGCTTCACCATGTTTAATTGAGATGTACAGCTGTGTGCCATCCGCATAGCAGTGAAAGTTAACATTATGTTTTCGAATAACATCCCCAAGAGGTAAAATATATAGTGAAAACAATAGTGGTCCTAAAACGGAACCTTGAGGAACACCGAAATTTACAGTTGATTTGTCAGAGGACAAACCATTTACAGAGACAAACTGATATCTTTCCGACAGATAAGATCTAAACCAGGCCAGAACTTGTCCGTGTAGACCAATTTGGGTTTCCAATCTCTCCAAAAGAATGTGGTGATCGATGGTATCAAAAGCAGCACTAAGGTCTAGGAGCACGAGGACAGATGCAGAGCCTCGGTCCGATGCCATTAAAATGTCATTTACCACCTTCACAAGTGCCGTCTCAGTGCTATGATGGGGTCTAAAACCAGACTGAAGCATTTCGTATACATTGTTTGTCTTCAGGAAGGCAGTGAGTTGTTGCGCAACAGCCTTTTCTAAAATTTTTGAGAGGAATGGAAGATTCGATATAGGCCGATAGTTTTTTATATTTTCTGGGTCAAGGTTTGGCTTTTTCAAGACCCACTTTTTCAAAACCCACTTTTAGTGAGTTTGGTACACATCCGGTGGATAGAGAGCCGTTTATTATGTTCAACATAGGAGGGCCAAGCACAGGAAGCAGCTCTTTCAGTAGTTTGGTTGGAATAGGGTCCAGTATGCAGCTTGAAGGTTTAGAGGCCATGATTATTTTCATCATTTTGTCAAGAGATATAGTACTAAAACACTTGAGCGTCTCTCTTGATCCTAGGTCCTGGCAGAGTTGTGCAGACTCAGGACAACTGAGCTTTGAAGGAATACGCAGATTTAAGGAGGAGTCCGTAATTTGCTTTCTAATAATCATAATCTTTTCCTCAAAGAAGTTCATGAATTTATCACTGCTAAAGTGAAAGTCATCCTCTCTTGGGGAATGCTGCTTTTTAGTTAGCTTTGCGACAGTATCAAAAAGGAATTTCGGATTGTTCTTATTTTCCTCAATTAAGTTAGAAAAATAGGATGATCGAGCAGCAGTAAGGGCTCTTCGGTACTGCACAGTACTGTCTTTCCAAGCTAGTCGGAAGACTTCCAGTTTGGTGTGGCGCCATTTCCGTTCCAATTTTCTGGAAGCTTGCTTCAGAGCTCGGGTATTTTCTGTGTACCAGGGAGCTAGTTTCTTATGAGAAATGTTTTTAGTTTTTAGGGGTGCAACTGCATCTAGGGTATTGCGCAAGGTTAAGTTGAGTTCCTCAGTTAGGTGGTTAACTGATTTTTGTCCTCTGGCGTCCTTGGGTAGACAGAGGGAATCTGGAAGGACATCAAGGAATCTTTGTGTTGTCTGTGAATTTATAGCACGACGTTTGATGATCCTTGGTTGGGGTCTGAGCAGATTATTTGTTGCAATTGCAAACGTAATAAAATGGTGGTCCGATAGTCCAGGATTATGAGGAAAAACATTAAGATCCACAACATTTATTCCATGGGACAAAACAAGTTCCAGCATATGACTGTGACAGTGAGTGTGTCCAGAGACATGTTGGACAAAACCCACTGAGTCGATGATGGCTCCGAAAGCCTTTTGGAGTGGGTCTGTGGACTTTTCCATGTGAATATTAAAGTCACCAAAGATTAGAATATTATCCGCTATGACTACAAGGTCCGATAGGAATTCAGGGAACTCAGTGAGGAACGCTGTATATGGCCCAGGAGGCCTGTAAACAGTAGCTATAAAAAGTGATTGAGTAGGCTGCATAGATTTCATGACTAGAAGCTCAAAAGACGAAAACGTCATTTTTTTTTTTGTAAATTGAAATTTGCTATCGTAAATGTTAGCAACACCTCCGCCTTTGCGGGATGCACGGGGGATATGGTCACTAGTGTAGCCAGGAGGTGAGGCCTCATTTAACACAGTAAATTCATCAGCCTTAAGCCATGTTTCAGTCAGGCCAATCACATCAAGATTATGATCAGTGATTAGTTCATTGACTATAATTGCCTTTGAAGTAAGGGATCTAACATTAAGTAGCCCTATTTTGAGATGTGAGGTATCATGATCTCTTTCAATAATGACAGGAATGGAGGTGGTCTTTATCCTAGTGAGATTGCTAAGGCGAAAACCGCCATGTTTAGTTTTGCCCAACCTAGGTCGAGGCACAGACACGGTCTCAATGGTGATAGCTGAGCTGACTACACTGACTGTGCTAGTGGCAGACTCCACTATGCTGGCAGGCTGGCTAACAGCCTGCTGCCTGGCCTGCACCCTATTTCATTGTGGAGCTAGAGGAGTTAGAGCCCTGTCTATGTTGGTAGATAAAATGAGAGCACCCCTCCAGCTAGGATGGAGTCCGTCACTCCTCAGCAGGTCAGGCTTGGTCCTGTTTGTGGGTGAGTCCCAGAAAGAGGGCCAATTATCTACAAATTCTATCTTTTGGGAGGGGCAGAAAACAGTTTTCAACCAGCGATTGAGTTGTGAGACTCTGCTGTAGAGCTCATCACTCCCCCTAACTGGGAGGGGGCCAGAGACAATTACTCGATGCCAACACATCTTTCTAGCTGATTTACACGCAGAAGCTATGTTGCGCTTGGTGATCTCTGACTGTTTCATCCTAACATCGTTGGTGCCGACGTGGATAACAATATCTCTATACTCTCTACACTCGCCAGTTTTAGCTTTAGCCAGCACCATCTTCAGATTAGCCTTAACGTCGGTAGCCCTGCCCCCTGGTAAACAGTGTATGATCGCTGGATGATTCGTTTTAAGTCTAATACTGCGGGTAATGGAGTCGCCAATGACTAGAGTTTTCAATTTGTCAGAGCTAATGGTGGGAAGCTTCGGCGTCTCAGACCCCGTAACGGGAGGAGTAGAGACCAGAGAAGACTCGGCCTCTGACTCCAACCCGCTGCTTAATGGGGAAAACCGGTTGAAAGTTTCTGTCGGCTGAATGAGCGACACCGGTTGAGCGTTCCTACAGCATTTCCTTCCAGAAACCGTGAGAAAGTTGTCCGGCTGCGGGGACTGTGCCAGGGGATTTATACTACTATCTGTACTTACTGTTGGCACAGACGCGGTTTCATCCTTTCCTACACTGAAATTACCCTTGCCTAGCGATTGCGTCTGAAGCTGGGCTTGTAGCACAGCTATCCTCGCCGTAAGGCGAGTACAGCGACTGCAATTAGAAGGCATCATGTTAATGTTACTACTTAGCTTCGGCTGTTGGAGATCCTGACGAACCGTGTCCAGATAAAGCGTCCGGAGTGAAAAAGTTGAGTAGGAAAAAACACAAATATAAACGGTAATTAAAAAGTAAAAACCGTAAATTTGTCAGGTAGCAAAACAGGTTGGCAACAAAACGCACAGCAACTCGAAAACAAGTCTGCAAGTCGTGACCGGAAATGACGTCAACTCACGTCAACGACAACAGGCCCTCCGATTTGGTGTTGACGTGAGCCATGACCAGCCTTTCCAAAGACATCATGGATACAGACGTGAGTGCTACGGGTCGGTAGTAATTTAGGCATGTTACCTTAGTGTTCTTGGGCACAGGGACTATGGTGGTCTGCTTGAAACATGCTGGTATTGCAGACTCAGTCAGGGACAGTCAGTCAGGGACAGGTTGAAAATGTCAGTGAAGACTCTTGCCAGTTGGTTAGGGCATGCTCAGAGTACACTTCCTGGTAATCCATCTGGCCCTGTGTTCTTGTGAATGTTAACCTGCTTAAAGGTCTTACTCACATAGGCTACGGAGAGCGTGATCACACAGTCATCCAGAACAGCTTATGCTCTCTTGCATGCATCAGTGTTGCTTGCCTCGAAACTAACATAGAAGTAATTTAGCCCATCTGGAGGGCTTGTGTCACTGGGCAGCTCGCGACTGTGCTTCCCTTTATAGTCTGTAATAGTTTGCAAGCCCTGCCACATCTGATGAGTGTCGGAGCCGGTGTAGTACGATTCAAACTTAGTCCTGTATTGACGCTTTGCGGCAGGGTAGCCTAGTGGTTAGAGCGTTGGACTAGTAACCGCAAGGTTGCAAGTTCAAATCCCCGAGCTGACAAGGTACAAATCTGTCATTCTGCCCCTGAACAGGCAGTTAACCCACTGTTCCTAGGCCGTCATTGAAAATAAGAATTTGTTCTTAACTGACTTGCCTAGTAAAATAAAGAAAAAATTAAAATAAATGTGATGGTTTGTTTGAGAGCATAGAGCGATTTCTTATAAGCTTCTGGGTTGGAGTCTTGAAAACAGCAGCTCTACCCTTTAGCTCAGTGCAGATGTTGCCTGTAATCCATGGCTTCTGGTTGGAGTATGTGCGTACAGTCATTGTGGGGACGACATCATCGATGTACTTATTGACGAAGCCAGTGACTGATGTGATGTTCTCCTCAATGCCATTGGAAGAATCCCGGAACATATTCCAGTCTGTGCTAGCAAAAAGTCCTATAGGTTAGCATCTGCTTCATCTAACCACTTCTTTATTGACCAAGTCACTAGTGCTTCCTGTTTTAGTTTTTTTCTTGTAAGCAGGAATCAGGAGGATAGAATTATGGCCATATTTGCCAAATGGAGGGCAAGAGAGAGCTTTGTACGCATCTCTGTGTGTGGAGTAAAGGTGGTCTAGAGATTTTTTTCCTTTGGTTGCACATTTAACATGCTGGTAGAAGTTAGGTGAAACGCATTGAAGTTTCCCTGCATTAAAGTCGCCGGCCACTAGGAGCGCCGCCTCTGATTGAGCGTTTTCCTGTTTGCTTTTGGCTGTATACCGCTCATTGAGTGCGGTCTTAGTGCCAGCATTGGTTTATGGAGGTAAATAGACAGCTACGAAGAATATACATTAAACTCTCTTGGTAAATAGTGTGGTCACTGCTTATCATGAGATTCTTATCATGAGATTCTCTGCGAGCAAAACATTGAGACTTCCGTGCTATTAGATTTCATGCACCAGCTGTTGTTTACAAATATGCACAGTCCGCCACCCCTTGTCTTACCGGAAGCAGCTGTTCTATCTTGCTGATGCAGCGTAAACCCCGCCAGCTGTATGTTATTCATGTCGTTGTCCAGCCACGACTCGGTGAAACATAAGATATTACAGCTTTTAATGTCCCGTTGGTAGGATTTTCGTGATCGTAGTTTGTTTGTTTTGTTATACAATGATTGTACGTTGGCTAATAGGACTGATGGTAGAGGCAGATTACCCACTCGCTGTCGGATCCTCCCCGATATCTCCGTCTCTTTCTCATGCGAATCAAGGGGATTTGGGCCTTGTCAGTGTCTGAAGTAAATCCTTCGTGTCCGACTAGTTAAAGAAAAATGTTTCTTCCAGTACGAGATGAGTAATCGCTGTCCTGATATCTAGAAGCTTTTTTCGGACATAAGAGACAATGGGAGAAACATTATGTACAAAATAAAATAACACAAAAAAACACACAAAATAGCACAATTGGTTAGGAGACTGTAAAACGGCAGCCATTACTAGTCTACACTACAACTTCAACTGATAGGTTTTGCTACTTGCACTATGGGTTTTAAGAACTCCCAAATGTAACATGATATGTGATAGCGTAGCTTTACTATGGAAGCAAGAGTAAAAACAGAATGGCCTACATTTCCGTGTAATGCTTACCTCAGCGTTAACAGCTTAGCTGGAACACTAGGTGAATCTCAAGGGCCACACATGCTTCAAATCTATATATCTCATCATACTGTAGCTACTGTGGTTATTGTATTGCAGGCCTTGTAGTTTGCCTGCAACTAAAGAATAGCCCTTACTAACTCTTAGGCAGGTCTCCTTGGGTCTCTCTGCATACTTGGTGGATGATACTCCATGGGTATGGTATGTCCACTGACCATCTAACCCTAAGGGTGGATTGATAAATCCTTTTGTCAGAAATCAGTTGGATAATCTAAAAGTCAGATTGCATTGCTAACATTTTCAATAACCCTGGGTGATAGGTTAACTCAATTCAAACAATAAGTGCATGCAGCACCATCAGCATCTCGGATGAAAACAAGGCTTCTTTTTTCTCTCAACATCATTCAATGTTCATACGGATGCTGATTTTTGTATGAAGCACATCATAGGTTTGTGTTCATGTTTAAAGTAAAGGCGTATTTCCAGGCCATCATTGCACACGGTGATTCAATTTGCTGTTGCTAGGGCGACGCTCTAATTTGGCCCTTGTAGTAGACATTGTGGTTAGAGCAACAGGTGCCTGTTATTTTGGTCCCCTTAATGCATGGTGCTGTGTGTGTGTGTGTGTGTGTGTGTGTGTGTGTGTGTGTGTGTGTGTGTGTGTGTGTGTGTGTGTGTGTGTGTGTGTGTGTGTGTGTGCGTCTTCAGAGGGACTGAAATACACGCCCGCAAGCTGAGACAAGAGGGAGCAAATGAAGGCACTGCGGTTCGCCGAGCGCCGCACCCAAGGGATCCACAGCATTTGTTTACCGGCTCCCCGTGAAGGTGTGAGGCTTGAAAAAAAGTGTGTGCGTGTGTGTGCTTAAACCTCGATAAGCACACACATACAACAACTCATAGTCCCTTTCTACCTCTCTCCTATTCACTCAAAGCTACCAACTGCCACCCAGTTTGACCTTTCAACGTTTCCATTGCACTGCTCGGGCAAGGAGGTGAATGCTAGGTTAGATCAGAGATTATGTAGGTGACAGGGTGTTGGTCTCTACACTGGTTAGAGTGTAGATTTTAGTTCTCTGGATTTGAGTGGGACACTGCTCTGCACTGGGTTTATACAGAGGAGATGCTTATTTCAGTCTCCCCCACCTGGACGGATACCATGGATATATTCAGTAGTCATTGCTTTACAAATACAACTGTCTCTTTTGCAAACTGTCAGCTTCATGTAGCTAGTTGTGTGACCGCTCAATAACTTACCATCTGAATTGATAGTAATTGCCATCATCTGGAACAGATTGGCAGGGTGTTCCATAGCAGATGTGAGTTACAGGGCCATGCTGACAGGAAAAGAGATGGCTTAGGCCAGAGAGAAAGAAATGAGAGGTTTTACTCAGGCCAAAGTCTCTCCAAGACAATATGCCCATGAAGTGCGGAATTTTTGTATGGAGGTCTAAAAATATAAAAACAATCTATGTGACAGTGTGTAATTTGGTCAACAAAAAAATGTACTTGCTCATTTTCTAAGTGAGGCTTATTTAACCTTTCTGATCTCCCCATCCCGGATCCGGGTTCGTGAATACAGACTCAAGCTCATTACCATAACGCAACGTTAACTATTCATGAAAATCGCAAATGAAATGAAATAAATATGCTAGCTCTCAAGCTTAGCCTTTTGTTAACAACACTGTCATCTCAGATTTTCAAAATATGCTTCTCAACCATTGCAAAACAAGCATTTGTGTAACAGTATTGATGGCTAACGTAGCATTTAGCATTAACATTCAGCTGGCAACATTTACACAAAAAAACAGAAAAGCATTCAAAAAAATCATTTACCTTTGAAGAACTTCAGATGTTTTCAATGAGGAGACTCTCAGATAGCAAATGTTCAGTTTTTCCTGAAAGATTATTTGTTTAGGACAAATCGCTCCGTTTTCTGCGTCACGTTTAGCTATGAAAAAAACCCTGTATCCAGGATTGTGTAAATCTATCAGCAAGCTCATTAGCATAACACAACGTTAACTATTTATGAAAATCGCAAATGAAATGAAATAAATATGCCATCTCTCAAGCTTAGCCTTTTGTAAACAACACTGTCATCTCAGATTTTCAAAATATGCTTCTCAACCATAGGAAAACAATAATTTGTGTAAAAGTAGCTAGCTAGAGTTAGCATTTCGCGTTAGCATTTAGCGTTAGCATTAGCGTTAGCATCCAGCACGCAACATTAACAAAAACATAAAAGCCTTCAAATAAAATCATTTACCTTTGAAGAACTTCTGATGTTTTCAATGAGGATACTCTCAGTTAGATAGCAGATGCTCAGTTTTTCCAAAAAGATTCCTTGTGTATTAGAAATAACTCTGTTTTATACATCACATTTGGCCACCAAAAAAAATCCATAAATTCAGTCCTCAAAACGCAAACTTTTTTCCAAATTAACTCCATAATATCGACTGAAAACATGGCAAACGTTGTTTAGAATCAATCATCAAGGTGTTTTTCACATATCTCTTCATTGATACATCGTTCTTGGACACATGCTTTCTCCCCTGAATCAAATGGTAAAGTGGAAGCAGCTGGCAATTGCGCACCGAATTCGACGCAGGACACCAGGCGGACACTTGGGAAATGTAGTCTCTTATGGTCAATCTTCCAATGATATGCCTACAAATACGTCACAATGCTGCTAAGACCTTGGGCGAACGACAGAAAGTGTAGGCTCATTCGTTGCGCAATCACAGCCATATAAGGAGAGAATGGAAAACAGAGCTTCAGAAATTCTGCTAATTCCTGGGTGATGCATCATCTTGGTTTCGCCTGTAGAATGAGTTCTGGGGCACTTACAGACAAAATCTTTGCAGATTCTGAAACTTCAGAGTGTTTTCTTTCCAAAACTGTCAAGAATATGCATAGTCGAGCATCTTTTCGTGACAAAATATCGCGCTTAAAACGGGAACGTTTTTTATCCAAAAATGAAATAGCGCCCCTAGAGCTCTAAGAGGTTAATTGAATATGAGTTGTGTAATGGTTAGGTTTATATGAACACACTGATATAAATTGACGCACATGGCATTTCGGCAACTTCGAAAAACAACTTTATATTGTAGTTGTGCCTGTTGTCAGAGAGATATATAGAGGACTCATCATGGACACAACCTGTTTTTGCATCGACTTTGCCATTGAGGGCTTCCACCATTTGAAAACAGTCAACTGGGTGTGGATTCCTATGAGTTGGGAGCATTCAGCCAATGAAGAAGAACATTTCAAATGGATTACTTTAAAATGGAGATATCCTCAATGGCGCTGCCCATGCTGTCAGAGACGCCATAATGGAGATATCCTCAATGGCGCTGCCCATGCTGTCAGAGACGCCATAATGGCACAGATGAAAGATGAGTCCTCTATCTGTCTCTATGGCCTGTTGTTCACATGCGTATCTGCCCTGTCATTGGCTAGAATGGTCCCACCTGATCTCACCGTCTCCCGCCTGCCTTCCATCTTTGAGGACATGTATTTCCATTGTTAGATCAGTCACTTAACTATCTTGTCAATATAATAGACAATCGTTGCTTAGGCCCAGTCCTCTTGGAAATGGTTGTTCTGAGTTTTTCTCCAAAAACACCCAAATACGTCCTTTTAGAAACGGAAAAGCTCTCAGTATAGTGATGCATGTCTTTTAAAGTTGTACACATGAAATTGTGTCACTCCAAACTATATCCATACTGTTATATTCCATTTTGTTGCGATTCGAGCGATACCTCTCCATCCATTCTAGCGGCAGGCTACACAGAGAATGGAACTGCTGGATAGGGGAAACAGATTGAGTCCCACAAATTGGAATGTAACGTTGTAGATGAAGCTCAGAATGTGTACAGCATCTAAAGACATGATGTTAACATCAAAAATAGAGATTTGGTTGTAAAAAAAAGATAACTTCTCCTTTAAGTCTCTAACATGGAGGCACATGTCAGTTCTAATTGGTCTTCAGAAGTACCACAGCTTTCTTGTTTTAAGGGAATGGGGTCTACCCATTCCCATCTTTTGAACTCTAGCTGTTGATCCACACTGTGGAGATGAGTTAAGGCCTGGTGTCTGTGGTCCCATATGAGTGGAGAGAAGGGGAGTAGTGTGTTGGGATGAGGGCTAGAATATTTATGGCCTGGTCTGGCCTGCAGCGTGCTGCTCTGCTCTGCTCTGCCCCTAGGTAGTTAAGGCAGTCAGCATGTCCACCTTTGAACCGCTGATCTCCTGGCTAAAGCCTGACACAGTTTGGGTCTGCAACTCTCTCTCCTCTCTCCCTGGTCTCCTGGACCATCTCAAGTCCCTCTGTGATATACACTTCCAGGGAGGGGGACTCCTCTGACCCTAACCCAGCCCTCCTGAGACCCCTTCCCCATGAACGTCTGTAGAAAGAGGAGGGAGTTGGGTTGTGCCCACGTTGCATGAGGCACCACCGGTGTTCCCTGCTCTGTTATTCCAACTCTCTAGTTACAGTCCTAAACCCAAGGGGGTCTTTAACGTCCTGGAGATCACGACCCTGGCTGTTAACAGCTACAAGGGAAAGACCCTCTACATTCTGCCCTAGACTCTCCCCATGTTACCAATCCCCTCCTGTGGCTAACCTAGTCCCTTGAGGTGTGTTGCCTCCCTCTCAGTATAGGAACCCTCTTGTAGACCCACAGTATTTGCTTGCTTTGACAAGGCCACTGAGATGATTGTTGGCCAAATAGGATGAGGAACTATTTGCTCTGCATATCCCAAAATCTTAAACCACTAAACCACCCACGTGGTACAGATCAGACGGTGAAGATTATGTTATGTCCAACCACTGACTTACAGTATTGTATCTTTATTTCATCAGATATTTGCACTGAGTCAAAAATTATATCTAGGCTACCATACAGTTAAAAGAAATTGAAATGTACTTAGATTTCAGAGTTAGAAATAGATGTTTGCCCCGGTAGTTTGAGAGGAAAAAACGCAATCATGATCATTCAAATAATATACTAAATGTATAGCCTAGTTTTCAACTGAATATTCCATTTTAGTTTTGACCCCTGTTCTGACCTGGCCATTTGTCTTTTTGACAGAATGGCAATTTTCAACCCAGTTAGAAATGTTGATTATCTCCCAGACTATTACCTTCTTATGTACCACAATTGAAATGCTGTAATTGAAGCTTGATCCGAAAAATGCCCAAGGCCCTTTTGCTATTTTTGTCTAAATTACACCTGTCATTGTTTTTTTATCTATGAGCATGTCTTTCAAGATAACGATTGTGTGTTGGCCATGGGAAAGTTTTGTCTCCCCTGTCATTTGTGTGTGATCTCAAGTTCACTCACAGTGATAAGTTAATCTCAAACGTATTCAACAATAAAGAGAGAGAGAGCTTGATATCAGGTGCACAACGGTAAACCATTCCGTTCTGCAACCTCAGAAGCTCCTAATTCATTGACTGGAAGTTAAGTAAACTTTGTTTTAAATGTACTGACTGATTAGATAGTGTTTATATTGCAGAACAACTTGATACAGGCTTATTCAATATACTTTGTATCTTTGCTTACAAACCACTACCAATGCACAAATGTGAGGCAATGCTTCCAGTTTGTGTCATTGAGTTCGACATTTTGGAGTGCATGATCACATGTTACGTCTGGCCAGGCAGGGCGAGGATTTCCTCCTGGAAGTGTCTGGCAGGAAAGGGTGTGATGGTGCTTCAGTGGAAGGCTGGAGTCCTGTCTGAGGTAAGGAGCCCCCCATGGTGAGTAGCAGAGCTGGCCGCCCCCCCCCCCCCCCCCCCTCCCTCTCTAGTCCACCCCCACATCTCCCACACCTCCAACAGCCCTCTCCCCTCCTCAGGCTCTCCTACCATCTCTCAGCCTCTGACCATGACCCCATGACCTCGTGCACTGTGGGGTGGTTCTGGTTCCTATTTATAAAGGTGGGTTTCCTCCAATTCCATTGTCATCATCCCATCCTCCTCTTTCCATGGCTTCCCTTCCTCTTTTCATCTGTGGTCCTTTCTTCCAATTCCTGTTTGTGAGAGTCCCATGGCTGGCTGCCAGGCAGGCGGGCGGTCATCTTGGGAGCTGTTTGGTCATCTCTCCTAATTATCCATGGTTAAAGGCAGGGTGTGGTGAGAGAGAGAGAGAGAGAGAGAGAGAGAGAGAGAGAGAGAGAGAGAGAGAGAGAGAGAGAGAGAGAGAGAGAGAGAGAGAGAGAGAGAGAGAGAGAGAGAGAGAGAGAGAGAGAGAGAGAGAGAGAGAGAGAGAGAGAGAGAGAGAGAGAGAGAGAGAGAGAGAGAGAGAGAGAGAGAGAGAGAGAGAGAGAGAGAGAGAGAGAGAGAGAGAGAGAGAGAGAGAGAGAGCAGACTGCCACTGGACCACTGAGTCATGTCTGGACCGGTTATATCCTATACTCATCTTCCTGGCTGGCTCACAATGTGTTGGGATGGAGTAGGCCTATGTACACACACATCAATGGAAAGTTTTTTACTCCAGTCAACATCCACTTGATTGGTCATGCTATTCATTTTGACATCCCCGTGCTTGAAGGTTATGGTTTGTAATAAATGTGGCCTATACTTATTTTTGAATATTCCATTTTTATTAACTTTGATACTGTTGTCTCTTGTATGTGGAAATATGTGTTCTCTGAATGTACTGTAAATAGGTCTAATTATTTTCTAAAATGAAAATCTCAATTCGTCGTACTTTATTAAATGTGACTTTTTTTGGTTGGTGGTGCGGAAAAACATAGCTTTCTCAGTTGCATGGTTGAAAAACAGATATTTTTTAATGACATGATTTAATGTATAGGCTTATACCATGTAAGGCCCCTCCATACAGAGATATGCCAAACAAAGAAGTCTTATAAAAGTTAGCAACTTTCTTCAGTAGTCAGGAGACCTTTATTTCTAAATCTATAAAGAATAAGGCTAGGGCTAGCAGCATAGTTGTCTCTGATTACAGAGATTTCTGCCAGTCCCAATTAAGATCTCAGGTCCCCAGAGAAGCCTTTTTATAGTCAAACAGGAACCTACGTTCCCCTCTGGGCTTTGCTTCATCTGTGGGCATGACACACTTTCTTCATATTTAGTCTGCTTTTTTCTCCATTGTTTTGACGTCTTCCATTTGATTGACAGCTAATCTGAGCCAAGATTGAAAATATTTATATTTTTGTTAATGAAACGACAGTGTCGGAAGGTGAGAAACTAGAATGTAGAAATGTTTTAGTGCCTTAATTCAAAAAAGGAAGTTTCATGCAAACATCACATGTGCTGGAATGTGCAGTGTTTACTCAAACAATGGACAAAGTGTTTAAATCTACGATTTAATATGAAGAATGCAAAGTTGATACAAGAATCTAATAAAGAAATTCAACAAATGAATTCAAACTCAACAAAGAGCTAGAGAATGGTGATAATGCATGAATGGTTGACCATGATACATATTTTGTTCTTTGCTGCCTCCCATCAACTAGGAACTGATGCAAACGGCGACCTGCAGAGGTAAAAGCATTGTGAACAAGGGCCCCCGGAGAGGCCTTCTGACAATGGATCAAAATGAGACCCCAGACAATGGACCCCCAAGTCCCTGACAATGTTCCAGGCCTTGTCCAGATCCAGATGCTTGTTCCGTCCTGGGCTGGCCGGACGGAGTGAGAAAACGTGTATGGTTTGATTACTTAGACCTTGTGTTTGTTTGAGCCAAGGTTACGGCCCACCTGGATGTAAAAACGCCCATTCAGACAGACGGGGGGTTAAACTCTTACTCTGCTTTTATCTCACACAGACATCTGTTGCTGTGAGCCTCCCAGATGTTTCCTGCCCGGCTGGGCTGCTGGTGTATCGTAGTGGTGGTAGTAGAGCACTGGGCCCAAGCCTGCTCACTCTCCTGTTCTCCTGGGCCTTTCATGCTGATAGTATTTTGGCAACTTGACTGAACAATTCCAAAATATCATCATGCGGAGGATGTTGTTATTTTTGTTGTCAATATGATTAGCATGTCGGCTCTTCCATGAGGAAAAACAGGAGTGATGTCATTTTTCATTGTGAAGTGTTCTTATCCAGATACATTATGTAATTGTACTAAGAACCAGTGTGTCAAGTTGTCAACCACACTGCGAATACTTTTTTTTTTGCTAAAACAAAATGAATCAGGAATTAGGATTGCTAATCTGGCAGGTTCTGTATATCAGTGTAGGCCTACCTGACAACCTCCACACCACTCTCTCCTTTATAAAGGCCTTTGTTTTGGTTTATGGACATAACTTGGAGAAGCGCCAAAGTCACCTTTGCTCTAACTACCCTTCCATACTGGAAGGTAAGGGATCCTTCAGCCATTATATTTAATATGCTCAGACAGAGATGTGTATCTGCTCCTCTACCTGTTGGTATCAACTGGAGTCTAGACTAGTACACACTACCATTATTAGAATGATTCATTATATCACATCTTCATAAAATCTGTTTTTAAGTGTCTTACCTTGGGTAAATTAACTTATAGAAGAGTAGGCGTGTACATTCATCCACCCATTCATCCACCCCATGTAAGATATCCCTGTCACTGCAATATACATTATTATTATTATTATTATTATTATTATTATTATTATTATTAGTATTAGTATCATCATTTCATTCTTCATTTCATTCTTTCTTTACTATTATTATAGACATTTATGTATTTTAGGTATAACATGTTTTTATGTGGCTTTTTGTAATCTCATTAATATGGAACATGTTGATGTTAAACAAATAGTGTTTTCTGATTGATTTCTTCTGCTCTCATTCTTTTCCTTTACTGTGTACACCAACAGTTTATCCAGCCTGGTGGCTGGTTGTTATTCAAGCTAAGTTATATAGGTACAGACTTTGAAAAACTGGTCCAGGACTTTGAACGTTGAACTCATTTCCACAACTGTTAAGTAAATAGGCTCCTTCTGAAGTGAGTATAGACTTTACAGTTACCGCAGTCTGATAGTAGGAGACAGTGCTCTTACGACAGGGAGAGTCACTCTATCATCTGTCAGACTTGGAGTCTGCCAGCTTCCCTCCTCCCTAGTCTTTCCCCAGTCTGGGGTGCTGGATGAGGGGGAGCTATCTATGATGGAGGGGGACAGATAACAGTGTCTGGAGCCCAGAGGGAGCCATGATTCCATACAGTACACAGTGGCTAGAACCACATGAATCCCCAGAGAGGTTCAGACACATGGGGACCTGTCACAGTGAGCCTTTGGTTTGCCTCTCTGGCTCCATCTAACTTTAGCCTACATAGCCCAAATCCTGACAGTATTGTTCGCTAGTTGTACGTTTATTTCAGGCTGTAGCGACCTGGTTGTGTATAGCTGTGTGGGTAATGTACCTGTATATAGATCTTGTTTATATACAGCTCTACAGTTTGATTATCCTATCCATTAATGTACAAACAATCTCAACGTGTGGTTTGATCGCATTGCCCCAAGAAACTAATTGAATTCCATGTGAGATTTTCCTGTTGTTATGGTATCACGTATCAAGGTAAGACCCAAGTGCAGACTGTGTGAAGTAACAATGTTTATTGTAACAACAGGGGAAGGCAAATTACAGGTCTAGGCAGGCAGGGGTCGATTATTCAGAGTAGGAGCAAAGGTACAGGATGGCAGGCAGGTTCCGGGACAGGCAGAGTGGTTAGGCGGGCGGGTACAGGTTCCGGGAAAGGCAGAGTGGTTAGGCGGGTGGGTACAGGGTCAGGACAGGCAGAGTGGTTAGGCGGGCGGGTACAGGGTCAGGACAGGCAGAGTGGTTAGGCGGGTGGGTACAGGGTCAGGACAGGCAGAGTGGTTAGGCGGGCGGGTACAGGGTCAGGACAGGCAGAGTGGTTAGGCGGGCGGGTACAGGGTCAGGACAGGCAGAGTGGTTAGGCGGGCGGGTACAGGTTCCGGGACAGGCAGATGGTTAGGCGGGTGGGTACAGGGTCAGGACAGGCAGAGTGGTTAGGCGGGCGGGTACAGGGTCAGGACAGGCAGAGTGGTTAGGCGGGCGGGTACAGGGTCAGGGTAGGCAGAGTGGTTAGGCGGGCGAGTACAGGGTCAGGACAGGCAGAGTGGTTAGGCGGGCGGGTACAGGGTCAGGACGGGCAGAGTGGTTAGGCGGGCGGGTACAGGGTCAGGACGGGCAGAGTGGTTAGGCGGGCGGGTACAGGGTCAGGACGGGCAGAGTGGTTAGGCGGGCGCATACAGGTTCCGGGACAGGCAGAGTGGTTAGGCGGGCGGGTACAGGGTCAGGACAGGCAGAGTGGTTAGGCGGGCGGGTACAGGTTCCGGGACAGGCAGAGTGGTTAGGCGGGCGGGTACAGGGTCAGGACAGGCAGAGTGGTTAGGCGGGCGGGTACAGGTTCCGGGACAGGCAGAGTGGTTAGGCGGGCGGGTACAGGTTCCGGGACAGGCAGAGTTGTTAGGCGGGCAGGTACAGAGTCAGGACAGGCAGTGGTTAGGCGGACGGGTACAGGGTCAGGACGGACAGAGTGGTTAGGCGGGCGGGTACAGGGTCAGGACAGGCAGAGTGGTTAGGCGGGCGGGTACAGGGTCAGGACGGGCAGAGTGGTTAGGCGGGCGCATACAGGTTCCGGGACAGGCAGAGTGGTTAGGCGGGCGGGTACAGGGTCAGGACAGGCAGAGTGGTTAGGCGGGCGGGTATAGTTATGTTATGAATGTGACTCTGAGGTTGTTAATCTGCTCTGATGTTGGCAGACAGCCATGATAGACTTAGATGCGATTATTGACTCTAGGCGGGCAGGTACAGGGTCAGGGACAGGCAGAGTGTTAGGCGGGCGGGTACAGGGTCAGGACAGGCAGAGTGGTTAGGCGGGCGGGTACAGTTATGTTATGAATGTGACTCTGAGGTTGTTAACCTTTCTGATCTCCCCATCCCGGATCCGGGATCGTGAATACAGACTCAAGCTCATTACCATAACGCAACGTTAACTATTCATGAAAATCGCAAATGAAATGAAATAAATATGCTAGCTCTCAAGCTTAGCCTTTTGTTAACAACACTGTCATCTCAGATTTTCAAAATATGCTTCTCAACCATTGCAAAACAAGCATTTGTGTAACAGTATTGATGGCTAACGTAGCATTTAGCATTAGCATTCAGCTGGCAACATTTACACAAAAAAACAGAAAAGCATTCAAATAAAATCATTTACCTTTGAAGAACTTCAGATGTTTTCAATGAGGAGACTCTCAGATAGCAAATGTTCAGTTTTTCCTGAAAGATTATTTGTTTAGGACAAATCGCTCCGTTTTCTGCGTCACGTTTAGCTATGAAAAAAACCCTGTATCCAGGATTGTGTAAATCTATCAGCAAGCTCATTAGCATAACACAACGTTAACTATTCATGAAAATCGCAAATTAAATGAAATAAATATGCCATCTCTCAAGCTTAGCCTTTTGTAAACAACACTGTCATCTCAGATTTTCAAAATATGCTTCTCAACCATAGGAAAACAATCATTTGTGTAAAAGTAGCTAGCTAGCGTTAGCATTTAGCGTTAGCATTTAGCGTTAGCATTTAGCGTTAGCATTTAGCGTTAGCATCCAGCACGCAACATTTCAACAAAAACATAAAAGCCTTCAAATAAAATCATTTACCTTTGAAGAACTTCTGATGTTTTCAATGAGGATACTCTCAGTTAGATGGCAGATGCTCAGTTTTTCCAAAAAGATTCTTTGTGTATTAGAAATAGCTCCGTTTTATACATCACATTTGGCTACCAAAAAAAAACGAAAATTCAGTCCTCAAAACGCGAACTTTTTTCCAAATTAACTCCATAATATCGACTGAAAACATGGCAAACATTGTTTAGAATCAATCATCAAGGTGTTTTTCACATATCTCTTCATTGATATATCGTTCTTGGACACATGGTTTCTCCCCTATATCAAATGGAAAAGTACAAGCAGCTGGCAATTGCGCACCGAATTCCACGCAGGACACCAGGCGGACACTTGGAAAATGTAGTCTCTTATGGTCAATCTTCCAATGATATGCCTACAAATACGTCACAATGCTGCTAAGACCTTGGGCGAACGACAGAAAGTGTAGGCTCATTCCTTGCGCAATCACAGCCATATAAGGAGACAATGGAAAACAGAGCTTCAGAAATTCTGCTAATTTCCTGGTTGATGCATCATCTTGGTTTCGCCTGTAGAATGAGTTCTGGCACTTACAGACAAAATCTTTGCAGATTCTGAAACTTCAGAGTGTTTTCTTTCCAAAACTGTCAATAATATGCATAGTCGAGCATCTTTTCGTGACAAAATATTGCGCTTAAAACGGGAACGTTTTTTATCCAAAAATGAAATAGCGCCCCTAGAGATCTAACAGGTTAATCTGCTCTGATGTTGGCAGACAGCCATGATAGACTTAGATGCGGTTATTGACTCTAGGCGGGCAGGTACAGGGTCAGGACAGGCTTAGATGCGGTTATTGACTCTAAAGTTTTATGTTCTATAATGTACCATATGGTTAATGATTTTGCAATGTTTTGTCACTGAGGTTTTTGTGCTTGTACCACCCCAGGCTCAACATCATTTATAACATGGATTTCACTCACCACATCACATGTTTCAGGTAGCTCAAATATGCATTGCTTGATTACACTTATTTGCATATGAGATCTGAAATAAATAAGCAAACGATCAGCCAAATGTTCCTGCACATTGATGGTAATGCATCATGTTTGGTAGACGACTGTTGACAAGACAATGGCTGACATACAGGCCCAGTGTGCATGCTTTCAGGTATTTACAGTGTCACTAGTTCAGCCGGGGCATTTTCTGAACCGTTTTTGAATTGTATTGGCTTGGAGGAACTGAAGATCATTTGAGGTGCTGCTAGATGTGAATCTGTGATAGATTCAGAGAGAGTTATTTCCAGTGAGCCTCTATTTCTAGTGAGGAACTGTACCTACTGGCATTGATATACAGAGGCTTTAAGGCATTGGGATCTATTTAATATCCTCCTACGTTTCATTTGAGTTATAAGGATCACAGGATATTTATAGTACTGCCAAGATGTGTGATTCTTTCCAGACTGCTTGGCTGGGCTTTGGGGAGTGCCCAGGCCCAGCAGATGGTTATTTTATTCACCTTCTTCTCTCTCTTCTTTTCTTCTCTCTCTCCCTCTATGTACTTTTTCATGAAAACAATCAGCTGAGTATTTTGGAAAAGGCGAGGAAATCCATCAGATCTGCAACCCAGCACCCAACCCCAGTGTCATCAATTCTGGATGCTTCAAAGTAGCAGGAAGTGGAGGCCTAATAAGGTGTATCCTCCAGGCTTCCTGTTAGGCTAACCCTGGAACCCTGGGCCAAGTTACTTTAGACCTGACACTGGATCCTCCCATTTGACCCCCACACTTAAACTGGGGCCATTATGTGGTCAAGGCAGCAAACTCACCACTCAACATGTCTCAGTGGTCATTTTGCTTTAGAGTAGACCGCCAAGGTAGATCTTTGAGTCTTTGTTCATTAAAAATACAATCCCATTACGCATTTAATGCAATGTCTAGAATTACTGGAAGAAAGTACTTTATATTATTTTCTCATCAAACTAAGAAAACACACAAAAGCCCAAGAAAGGTCCATGATTTAATTCCCATGTTCCTCTGCTCTCTGGGGACTGCAGCCTAGTGATGAAGGGGTAGACTTAGTCCGTCAGCAGGAGACCCCGCCCACCCCAGGGGAGGAGGGGCGGCAGTGGGTTGCCGTGTGCATCAACACTCATCTCAGCTGGGCTGGAGTGTCTGCATGGTCTCATCTTCAAATTGAGCTTGGCTTTGAACCATTAGGATCAGCCTCTCCTCGCCCGGTTCAGAGATAAGATGCCTAGATTAGACATGTTGAAAGGATATGTTTTCAATTTGACTCGTGCCACCCTCCTCCTCCCCCACATCTCCACCTCCCCCACCTCTCCTCTTCCCCCACCTCTCCTCCTGGCTCCCCTCTTTCCCTTCTCCTCCCTGTCTGCCTCCCTGTCTGCCTCCCTCTGTCTGCCTCCCTGTCTGCCTGGGCCATGTGTCTGACTGCTGATTAATTCTCCTGTGGAGAGGGGGAGCCAAACAGTGGATCGATAAATCATTTCTTTATGCATCTGCAGGTAAATAAAAAAAACCTCTCTGGTTAAAAATACATGAATCCCTTGTCTGCTGTGCCACAGATGCTCCACATTAATGTCTTCCTGGCCTTCCCCGGAGTAGCTCTGTAATTTCTAAACTGTTTTTACATGCAGACCCAACATACATTTTTTATCTCCACAATAGCACAAAGCTCTGCAGACCATTAAACCAAATGCAATGTTCAAGATGCAAAATGTCTCCCAGAACATAGCTAGTGTGTGTGTGTGTGTGTTTGTGTTTGTATGCATGTGTGTGTGTGTATGTGTGTGTGTGTGTGTGTGTGTGTGCGTGCGCGCGTCTGTGTGTGTGTGTGTGTGTGTGTGTGTGTGTGTGTGTGTGTGTGTGTGTGTGTGTCTGTGTGTCTGTGTGTGTGTGTGTGTGTGTGTCTGTGTGTGTGTGTGTGTGTGTGTGTGTGTGTGTGTGTGTGTGTGTGTGTGTGTAAGCACAGGTGTGTGTTGCGCATGTATGTACTGTATGCACATCTGTTGAAGCAGAGTTGCAGCTATTTAAGCTATTCAGGTTGACCCCAGTGGGCTAGTGAGTTGATAGTACACATAAATTGTTTTAGCCAATTAAAAGATCCTATATTTCATTTAGTAGGTGTTTCTTTCTCATAAGCTGCTTCTATAAGCCTTGCTAGTAACTATACTTCATAAACAATCTAGCCCTGGTTGGGTAAATCCAACACTAGCTGCGGGTTGTAATAATTGTGTTTTTGTGTGAGTCCCTTTGAGGCTTTTACTTATTACATTTAACAAGGTCTGAAACATTCAACAATATTCAACAATCCAAGAGAGCTCTCCGGCCTCTAGGTCATCAGGCTGCTGATTATCCCACACACCTCTCACCATCGTCAAGCGCACCCGCGCCTCATGACACTCACCTGGACTCCGTCACCTCCTTATTTATCTTCCCTATATCTGTCACTCCCCTTGGTTCTTTCCTCAGGTGTTATTGACTCTGTTTCATGTCGGTACGTTGTTTGTGTGTCGTGTTTATTGTTTTGTTTATTTATTGAAACACTCACTCCCTGTACTTGCTTCCTGACTCTCAGCACACATCGTTACAAGTTCATTGAAAAGCCCATGTGGGTTTTGAATATTTTTCTCATGAGCAAGGCATGCTGTTTAGTACCCCACCTGCACACACTCTTTATCCCTCCAGATGTTCTCTCTAAGCAATGCAGTGTTGGGAGATATGGATCTCTGGCTCTGGTCTGGTAGCTTGCTGATAGTCATCAATTACAGTATAGTAATGACAACACACTCTCGTCTCATTGGAGCTCCTCAAGCCCCAGAGTTTACTTTCAAAGCAGCTGCCATCGCTGGAGAGAGTCTGCTATAAACAAACGTCTTTAGGCTGAGAACAGTTTGGTTTGAGACAATGTGTTTACACAACCAATGTACCACGCTGGTGTAGGTCAGGATGGATTTTCAAATGATATGAGATTTAGTAATGAGATGCAGATGTGTGTCTGTAAATTAATTTGGATGCAAGACACTTGTTTACAGTTGCATTCATTTTTCTTGAAGCTTCTTACGGTCCAAAAATACTTGAGAATAGCGTTGGGTTGCAGGTCCCAGAGAGTGGTGTTGTTTTAGTTCAAACGCGGTGACAGCACAGAGCTCTGTGTTGTGGTGCGCTGCAGAGATGTCTTCTGGGGTGTTGTCGCGCTGCGATGTGTGCCTGATAAAGGTGGTTTCCTGCCACTGCTCCACTTAGCTGGGAGAGATAGTGAAAAGTGCAATCACAGCTGAAAGGGAAGATCCAGTGTGTGCACCCACATGTGTATGTTATTTTTTAAATTTTATTTAACTAGGCAAGTCAGTTAAGAACAAATTCTTATTTACAATGATGGCCTTACCCCGGCCAAAGATGGGCCAATTGTGCACCGCCCTATGGGACTCTCTATCACAGCTGGTTGTGACACAGCCTGGAATGGAACCAGGGTCTGTAGTGACGCCTCTTGCACTGAGATGCAGTGCCTAAGACCGCTGCGCCACCTGGGAGACTGTGTTGTGTGTGTGTGTGTGTGTGTGTGTGTGTGTGTGTGTGTGTGTGTGTGTGTGTGTGTGTGTGTGCGTGCATGCATGCATGTATGTGTGCTTGTGTGTGTGTGTCTGATCAGCGGAGCACGTCCTCTGGCCATTGCAGGGAAGGAGTGGCGATTTGAACAGCCCCTGTTGACAGCTCTACAACACACTAATGGTTGCCAGGTTAATTTACCCAAAAAACAGACCTTTTCTCTCTCCTCCCTTATCTACTTTGCTGCATGGGGGGAAGAGAGAACGGGGTGTTCAAGCTAGAGTAGCACTCTTTTTGGTGCACATCTGTCCTTTGGCAGTGTTTTGGCAGTGCAGTCTAAGTTTGGAAAGTTGATGTATTTGTAGTCATCAGAGTATAGAATTGCACGTATTCATCAGCATGAACATTTCAGGAGGAGTTTGTTCTTGTCCACACAAGCCGTTGTAACAAGAGAAAACTTCTCTCACTAGTATGTATGCTGCAGTCAGTGACTGTCCTGTTGTAAATCAGTCTCCATAACACCTAAAACTACTCACACCACTGCTGCACTGGTTGGCTCTCCCCTTCCCTGCCTCTCTCCTCTGCACTGGGGCTGGAGGCTGGAGCACGGGCCAAGTCCCCAACTACACATCTGCCTTTGGGCTGATCCGAGCCTTCTTGCTGTGCTGCAGGGGGAGGATGTGAGAACGGTGGGCCCTGGCCTTTCCCAGCCAACAGCCACGGCCCAGGAGATTGCCATAGAGCGAGTCCGCCTTGCCTCGCCTCGCTCAACCCTGTGATGTGGGAATGGGAATCGCCTGGGAGGGAGGGAGGTTGTCGTCCCACTGAGTGGACTGAGGCACCCAGCCCGGCCCGCACAGTTAAAGATAGTTAGCTCTGTGTGTGTTTTCTCTTCTGTTGTTTCGCCTTGCCTCATAGACCGAACAACAGTGCCACACAAGTGGTCGGGACTGGAGTCTCCGCGGCCAAGTGGCTCCTGGGGTTATGACCTCTTTCTGACTTCATTTAGGAGCAGTGTGTAAACATGTTAGCATTGTTGCAGAAAATGGTCACTCCAGGGTTAATAATTAATGTTATTCCCCCTTGTGTTCCTCATGTGTTTTTCTAGCATTCTACACTTTCTGCCCTTTGTCCTTTTTCAACTAGTTGCTGTAGTTTCTCTTTATTCAGCTATCACCTCTCTTGTTCTTACTTCAAACAACTGTCAGAATTATTACAAGTATCGAAACCACTTACATTGTGTTATGACTCAGATCCAGCTACCTCAATAGACTGTTAGTGTGTGTTATGTATTACACAACCACTATCATAACTGAAGAGACTACAGGGTGGTTTGTGAGTAATCTTTAGTCTAACCCCACCATGTTACACTGATAAGGAGCAGGAGTGTCTGCTCTGGCTCAGACCTGAGAACCAGACCCCCCTCCTCCCCTCGTTCCCTCCCAACACATCTCTGCTAGACGCCACACCCCCAAAGAGAACACTGGGGGCAACCTAAGGGCCAAACTTAGACCAGCAACCTTCATCTGGGCTCAGTGAGGGGTTTCAACATCCCTGTTCAGTCTATAGTGCTATGAGAATCAAGAGGACCACCTCCTTCGCCTACACCTCCTTTGTCATGAAGCAGTCATTCCTAGAAGCATTCCAGTTCCGACTGGAAAATAACTGCTTTGGGCAGTCACACACACTCACAAACACATACACACATGCAGACACACACACAGACACATACACAGACCCACACACATATACACAGACACACACACATATACACAGACACACACACATATACACAGACACACATGCAGTCACACACACAGACACATACACAGACACACAGATATAATACACAGACCCACACACATATACACAGACACACACACATATACACAGACACACACACATATACACAGACACACACACATATACACAGACACACATGCAGTCACACAAAGTTATGGGAAGTTCTTCCAACACTAACTCAATGTCCATATGTCACTGGGATCCTTGTGTGGGAAAGTGGGTGACCTGAGCTGAGTTTTTCTGCTATGTAGTGTGTGAAAAACTGCTTTCCTTCCTTCCCCTCACGTTCCCTCACTATTGATTGTATGTGTTACATTGTATTTTCTCTCTTGTCTTTTAAAGTTTAATTGACTCAGTGGGGTGGTACCCAGCTGGCACAGACAGACGCCTAACTGTGGTTTATAGTAGGCCTTAGTCACTTGGAGGGCCCTGTTTATATTGCTGCCTGAGTCTGGGCAACGCATGCTTGGGAAGCAGGCCCAGGGAACCTTTCCTCACTATTTTTTACACTTTTTCTCTCTGGCTTTCATGAGATACACACAATGTAGGCCTAAGGGCCTTGGGGGAGTATATGGGGGGGGGGGGGGGGTGCTAGGTCATAGGAGGGAGTTTGGACAGTGTCTTGTGATGTCACTCTCTGACACAGTGAGAGAAGGCTGATGTGTCTACTTAGTCATACAGAAAGATTGTGTGGAAAAATACTACTGGCAACGTGGCGTAGTTGATTGCATGATTTCAGCTTCCATGGAGAGATGCAATAGTACTTACCAAACTATATTCTAGGTATTGTTCACTGTGGGTGTGTGGAATGTTGCCATCCACTGAAAATAAACAGGGGAGATTATGATTTTGTAATGTGATCGTGAACAAAGAAAAATATGCCACTGACTAACTTTAGAGCAACTTCGGGAATGACTTCAAGAAACCTCTGTTTCCAAATATAGACAGTGTTACCCTTTGAACTACAGTGAAAAGAGAACATGTTTCCATGTTCTTGACAAACTGAAACCTTATCTAGCCATAATCACCTGTCTATTAACTCCTTCAGATTTTTCCATATTACATCAGTAAGGTTGTGACATTTTAAATACAGAAAACGAATAAATTAAAACGTAAGGGTGACTATGATTTCTGACCTTTAGGAGCTCTTGCTAGTTCCCTTGAAGAACATCGTATTTCCATTAGCAACTGCAGCACCAAAGAGCATTGATGTGGAACTCCACCTGTGACCAACTTCTGCCGTTGAGATGCCTACTCATGGGCAGAAAACCACTCAAACCCACCAAGTCCCATTGGCCTTCTCCCCTGGCGCCCTAGCTGCCCTGACCACTGGCAAAGCCACCGACCAGCAGACCAATCAATTCAGGAATGTTTTCTTGTGTAAGTTTTTGCCCGCCTAGTTTATGGCTCAAGGCAGGCGAGAGATATTTTACTATATTATTGCAAGAAAATTAGTTAATTCATGTTGTATGAGTTCATTCATGTTGTTTGAGTTCATTCATGTTGTATGAGTTCATTCATGTTGTGTATGTCTTTGTTCACACAAACTCTAAACCCTCTTGTCCTTTCCCACAAAGCTTTAACCTCTGAGATGCCAAAGGTTGTCACAGATTACTTTACTCAATGTGGCCATTGGAAGAGATAGGGAGGGTTGAATTCCTCCTGAGGACAGTATCTGCTGTAACTCTCTGGTGTTTTCAGTCAAAGTAAGACTGTGAACATTTAGCATTTTTTTCTGTTAAACTGCTTACAGTTTAAAGTGTCACCCAGTTTGGGCTGAAGTCTTTTAGCTTCAGATGAGGACCCATTTGTTTGGCAGCTGTAGAGGTGTACTTTAAATTGACAACATAATTAATCAGCTTAAAAAGATGGACAAATACTCAGGGCTCTAATAATCCTTATTGCTGAAGCGATTGAGCCAACATATGCAACATTTACCGTGAATGCTGTTTTTGCCAATGAGGGAGCATTGCCTTTAAAATGTAATTGGACTTTAGTGCAGAATTTCCATGATATGGATAGAATAGAGCCCTTTACTGTGAAGCGAGAAAGAAGCAGGTCACCAATTCCCCATGAGTCACTAAGGAATGTGGGATAGCAGGTGCTGAATATCACTTTCATTTATTTTTCCCCTCTTCTGCTTAATTAGCACAGGCTGCAGTCACACACGTTCATCTATATTTGTTCTGTGTCCATGTTTTTATTTTTGGTTATTGCCAGCGCTTGCACTCTGGCATCCTGGTCAGCCACCTCTGAGAGGGAGACCCCAATTCCCACAGTCAGAGGTAACCAAAGGGACACACAACTCTTCTACTTTCACAAGTGCCTGTGCAGCAACTACAGGAAAGAAGACGGTCAAGTAAAATACTCGTAATGTTTTATTTGCGTTCAGTTCAGGTTGGATCAATGAGATTGACCAGAAAAAGACACAACCTAAAAACCCGGTCTGTAGTTTTACCCTAGCGCCCTCTTGACAGAGATAGTAGATTTAATGCCAGTCCAGGCCAGCCATGAGATTACCCAGGAGGAGCAGTCAGCACTACTGGGCACTAAATCGCAACAGCTTCAGCAGGAGCTTCAGCAGCAGCAGGCCAGAGAGTCATTGAAGTTAAGGGTCAAAGGTCAATGGGAAGGAAGCTCAAGCACAGTCTGCATCTACTTCTGAGGTTACTCTCTGGCACTCACTAGAAAACAATGACATGTGTTTGTGCCTTAGAGCTAATATGTTTGTTGTACCCTTTATCAGTGGCTGTTCAGGAAATGATGGTAGTGTGTGGTTCACTTCTGGCATCCGAGCTACAGTATTCGTTGTCCTTGATTTATTGATGTATACGACATCCATTGTGTTTGCACTGCACAGTACAGGTTGAACAGAACATCTTCGTGGGATTTGGAAAAATCCTTATCCTTTCTCTGACTAACATTTCTCTCCAAAAACCTGTTTCCCATGTTTAGCCTTGAAGCCTCGGAGTGGTTATCTGGCAGAAATAATACAGTAAGACAGCCTCCTTAGTGTGTGTGTTTTTGTTTGCCTACAGTGATTCACCATGCTTATTTCTGAATATGTATGGAAAGCAGGGTTTTCACTATTTATTGATTTGATCTGCATGGTTGAAAGTCACGCAAGAAGAGCTACAACTGACCACACATGAGGATGAAATAGTTTAATTAAGGGGGAGGAGCTGGGAGTTGAAGTTAAAGGGGGAAAGGCAAGCTACATATGAAGAGAAAAGAGAGCGAGTAGAAGTCAAGGGGCTTTGGTGAAGAGGGTTGACCCTAGCCCTGTTTTCTCAGGGAGAGGGTGGGAGTGGGATTCCATGATCTAGCTGTGTGCGTGAGTGCGTGTGTTTGCATGTTCACTTTAGCTCATTTAAGATATTCACATCTGATCCACTCTCTCTTTAACTACCCACAACTCTCACACCCACAATGGAAAACATCTTAACTCTCAAGCCAGTTATATTTCTAACCAAGGATATTAGAGAATAATATTGTTTTGATTTATTGTAATAATGACTTTATAACATTTAATGAAATCAACTTAATTTGCTGACAGACTCAATGTCCCTCAGACAACGCTAGACCATTAACCCTTCCCCTATTTGTTGAAGGTTGTTTGAAAGGTTTCATACTCCTTATGAATGTAATGCAAGGAGTTGTTACAAGTGAGAAGTGAATAGAAAGGGAGAGGGAATGGAGGTTCCTTAGCGGAGAGAGAGAGGACTGTGGGCCTTTGAGGGGTGGGCGGCAATGGCAGGAGTTGAGGGGGTGGCCTGCATGGGACTGGTATGTGTTCGTGAAAGCCAGACTGGGGGGGGGGGGGGGGGGGGGGGGGCAGCTCGCTGACTGTGATTGGAAACAGATGTTGGCGAGAGCCAAGGCAGAAAATAAAATTTTGGGGAAAATTCTCAGGCCTTCTCTTTCTGGGCCCTGGCTTCAGAAGCCAATCACAGCACGGCACACGCTGGTCTGAGGGGTGTTCAAAACCGTCTGATTGGCCAAGGGCTCTAACGTGGGCGCTCTGAGCAGATGTCCTGGGAAAGTTGCTGAATCCCAGCCGACCCGCAGTAAAAGAGAAGAGAAAAAAATGTGGTCCTACAACTGGACAGTGACCAAAACCTGTTCTAATCCAGCTGCACACACACACGCACACAGGCAAGCTGACACACACACACACACACACAATCCACTTGTACAAAGAGAGGAACACATGCATGGAATCACATTCTTATCACATTCTTCTTTCCAACTGAAACGCTTCCTATAGACCTATAAATTTAGACCTATAAATATAGACCAAAATTGAAAATGACCTTTATTCAAGAAAATAAATTATGGCGTATTACCTTACCCCTTTGTTGTTAACGTCTGGAGTATGCATTTTCTAATGAATGCAGGAGAGTGGCTCAATACCTTCACGACCACCCCTTCACCCCACCAACCCTCCTCACACTCCCCTTAACCAGGAAAGACCACTCCAGTCCTCAGACACACATCTTCTCCTTCACAGCCCCCCTTCATTGTGGCCCTGTATCTGACAGGTGCTGTAGTGCATGGGTTGTAAATCAATCACCATTACTAATGGAAAGTCCACATTACCATGTGAAGCCAGTCCATTTCCTGCCCAGAATGTCAGGTCCCTGGTACCCAAGCCCTCATGAATGCAGGGTGGGTGGCCCACCGGCACCAAGACTGGCTCTCATTTCAACAGGGCTACCAGGAGGACCAGAGGTGCCTCTGGGAGTCAATGGCATATTAACTGGGGATGCGACAACAGCAATAAAAATGTAAATTGAAGCACAAGCTGAGGATGCCCCAGCCGTGACCTTCATAAACCTGTATAATACAGTCCTCCACCTGCAGTGACATGTGGGTCAACCCATCTCCTCCACCACAATACACACAGTTGAATGAGAAAGAAAATAAAAAAAAACAGGAGATTGACTACCTCCTTTTCCCTGAGTGGGAAGTTAGAGTAAATAAAATGTATTTTTTGTGTCAATGAAGTTTGTTACTTACATGTACGTTCCATAAACGTCATTCTGCTTTATGGGTGCTTACTCAGTCTCTGACCACTGTGGTGATTGTGTAAATCCTCCATCTCTGAGTGATGTTCGGTAACAGCAGGACCCATGAGAAGAGTCAGACCGTTGGAAAATATGTGGTCTCTTGTAACAGGCATGGGGTAATGTGTTTATGTGTTCCCCAGACACCACTCCTACCCTGGGTCCATATTAACCCAACCAAGGAGACTCTACCATGAAGAACAATTCTATTATTTTACCTTTATTTAACTAGGCAAGTCAGTTAAGAACACATTTTTATTTTCAATGACAGGCTACGAACAGTGGGACAGATTTTTACCTTGTCAGCTGGGGGATTCAATCTTGCAACCTTCCAGTTACTAGTCCAACACTCTAACCACTAGGCTACCAGCCACACAATAAGACCAGAATAGAAACAACTCTGTTGTGTTACCACCAATGGGGGGCTGAGGAGAATGTTGGTCATATTTCATGCCTTCTCTGCATAATGGAAGCAGTGAGCTGTATCTGTCTGCGTCACACTCTCCCTCTCTCCCTACAGAGGAGGTGTGATTAAGTACTGAAAGAGGCAGAGATCAGGGAGGCATCGTGGATCCTACCACCATCCTGTACACAATTCTTAACCAACTATGCAATAGCCCTGCACAACATTCTTACTAAGTAGGGCTAGGAGTTTTTCCTGTTTAGGTCAGGTGGTTATGGGAATCTCATGGCCACACAGCCAGACAAACCTCCTATCCTCCTCCTACTCTCTTCTTCCCCTTCATCTCAGTCTTTTCAGGTTAACCATGTCATCTTTAACTGTGTTGAGTAACACATTTCACCAGCCTATATAGCGCAGCTATCTATCTGAACCGTAGTGTGTACCATCCTCCTCCTCTTCCTCCTCCTCTTCCTCATCCTCTTCATCCTCCTCTTCCTCCTCCTCCTCCTCCTCATCCTTTCTCACTCATGGGAAGACTAGGCGTAGGAGACAGATGAAGCTTCGCAAGCGAGGCCATTAGATAAATATTTGGGTTGAAGTCTGACAAATGCGTCTCTCTCCGTTTCTGGAGCGGAGTAAGCTGTGAGCGACATGGGGTCTCAGACAGGGAGGCAGAGATCTCCGTCTCGGTGACACCGCCAGGCGCTACGGTTTTATTTTCTATTCCGCTGTTCGGTTCTCTCTCTTTTCTCTTTACACCAGTGATTATAGCAGTCTGTGTGTTGAGTGAGATACAAAAAAGAACCATGTGAAATCCCCACCTCGTCTGAGTGTCTCTCTCTTTGGTTGTGAAACCAGCAGGTGTGAATGGTATCATAATGTGTTGGGTTATGTTCCAGGTTCTTTGGCACAAGGGGCTCCCAGAGCTTCCAGTGAAGTGTTTAAAGACTATGTTGCCTGGTTATAGTGTCTGGTCTGGATCACAGGCCCAGGGGGATGGAATGCTGAATGTTAGAAGAACAACCTGCCTAACTTAAGCTACCCTCTGCTAAATATATGTTCATCCTGTCCAGGGGGAAATTAGCCAGCAATACAGTATGTCTGTGTGTGTATGTGTGTGTATGTGAGTGTATGCGTGCATGCGAAAGTGTGTCAGCATCTACATCCTGTCTGCTATATTTATAGAAAGTTGTAGGTACGGAAAGTTTTAGTCATGTTGCATCCAAGTCCTAGTAAAAAATAATACACTTTATTTTGTTAAGGAGTCTGAGACTATAGTTTTAACACTTCCTACAAATGTTCTATCAATGTCTCATTCAATGTTCTCCTGTTCTAACCTAAACGTATTCACTGCAGCATATTTGAACCAAGAACATACTGCACACTATGATGTACTAGACAATCGTTCTAAATATGGTATGGATTTCAAGGACTGGCCTATGTCCTGATGTGGCATCTCAAACCAAGCCAATATACAGTATCATCCCAGTAAAGGAAAATAAAATATTTCATCTTTATGCCAATAACTCATCAAGTTTAGTTTGCTACAGACCATTCTGGGATAAAGACACTAGTCTGTATTGGGACTGGTCCTTGGCCTTTTGCCCTATGTGCTGTTCTAGAGGAGCCAGACAGCTGTGCTGTGCTGTGTCGGCCAGGGCAGTGGCTGGGGAGAGGTCACGGCAGCTATGTTTTTTTTTAATCTATAGTGGAATTACTAGGACCCTAGGGCCATAAACACATGAATGGGCCCGGCGTGCCTGTTTCTGCTTTGACGTCACCCATCGCCGTGGAAGTGACACTCTTGTTAGCCAGGTACACACCAGTGACATCCCAGCATGCCTTTCGGAGGGGACCTGGATCTGCCACCAGGCCCAAACTGGGTTCTGAGACCGAGAGACCAATCAATACATACTGTTGATCTGCACATTGTAGATGGGTAGCCCAATTCAGATTTAGACCAATCAGATCAGCTCTGAAAAAGATTTGATGTGAAAATATCTGATTTTACTGGTCAAAAGACCAATTAGTGGGAAAAATATCAGAATTGGGCTGCCTTACACAGTCTTAGTGTTATCATGATTGAGTGAGATACTGACTTGCTCAGGCAGGTATTGGATGTGAATAGGCCTAGATGTGTTCATCCAGTACATGCACAGGTGGTTATTAACATGAGTACGCAGAATTATTTTGAGGATAATGTGTAGGTACTTCTATTATGTTATCAAAACGATTGACTAACTGACTAACCTTTCTTTTGGCATGTAGTCAAGGCCAGGAAGCCAAGTAAGACTGCAATCTGCGAATCTGCTTTCTTTAATAGATATTTAACTTGTTTCCAATGTACTGTAAGCAACAGTATAGATGTAATGTTTCAAAAGCCGTTTTTGCTCTGGTAATATTAGAAGAAATAACCACACAATACACACAAAGTATGAAATATTTGTTCACATATATTTTTTTACAACGTAAAATAGAAATAGAAGCAACAGTTTATAAAACTTTCCAGCAGAAATCAATGATGGGCCAGCATCAGCCTTTTTCCTTAACAGACAGGTAGGTCTATTCTCTATATCGAAAGAAAATCGCTACATTTTTTTCCTGTGCTACCTTTATTTCCCGTGAAAGCACCAGCTGTCTGCGTCTTTTTCTTTTATAAAATATAAATTATTGAAAAATATTCAAATGTTTGTGAACTAAATACATAAAAAATGGTCTCATTAACAAAAATACAGAAACACTATAAAATATACAAAAACAACAACACCAAAAAAGGTTTCCTAGTGGATCAGTCTGAGATATGCTAATATCGCAAGGTATCTGTGTATTTATGTATTTAGTCCATTTAGAAAGATCTGTGCAATACTTGTGTCCACAACTTAACGTATATGACATTTACTGAAACAAACTGGACTTGAAGTCCAAACAGACACAGTATATGTTCCATTTAAACAAAGATAATATATTCTGATCTACTCAAAATGGTGACTGGCTAGGAGCTGGACGGCATCATCAACAACAAGTTAAGCATATATTTAAACATGAACAGTTGCCCTAACATAAAACATTTTTTGGAGGAAAAATATCTGAAAAGTAATAATCTAACAGTGATGTGAATCCTGGAAATGTAGCGTGCATAATGAACCACAGAGATTGGGTGGATTGATTTGTTCAAGAGAATTCAATCTTCTCTACACAAGATTACGTGTGTGTGTGTGGTGTGTGGTCTGTGTGTGTGTGTGTGTGTGTGTGCGTGTGTGTTTGTGCTGACTGACACTAGAAAAACCAACCCTGTGGTCAGTTGCCCAACTAAAAAGTAACTAATATGAACAGAAATCCCTTTCCTATAATCTCAAGAGGGAACTTCAGTCAGTCCAGCCAAATATCTTCACTGAGTCCTAACACTGAGTGCTTTCCAACAAATCAAAAGATCAAAGCAGAAACAACACTTTGAATGTGAGGGAATAACAGTTCCTGTCCTTCAAGATGGTGGACATACCCAAAGCTCTATCTATCGCCCAGACCTCACATGGGTTTGGTTATTATTCCTGCTTTGTCTCTTGCTTATTTGTTTCATCTGGGTCTTAATAAAGCGTTATGAAATACAATCTGTACAAATAAACATTTCAAAACCTATTTTCATCAGAATGGGTAACATTCAGCCACTGTAAACAATAACATTTGTATTTTAAGATGATATTTCTTGACTTTGGCTTTTCCCATAAGACCTGCGTATAGTCATGTTCCCACTGACGACATTACTCAAAACCCAACCAGCACAACTACTGTTGCTCTTGAGTAAGCTGCACAAGTACATACAGTATTCAGGGCATGTAATTTCATTGATCCTTTCCATATACTGAATTGGGTGTCCTTATGTCTTAGAAATAGAAAAGCATGTACAAAGCATGGTAAGAAAATAGCATATAATGCCACATGTCTCCCAGTAGTCCTTTAGCCCAACTGTTTATGGAAGTCCTGTTTCCTGTCGATCTCTACCTCCTCATTGGTGAAATGGAGCATCTTTACAAACATTTCAGTTAACAAAAGACTCCAAGCTGTACAATAGCACAAGCATTAATCTCATCCTCATGCCATAATGATGATAATTCTCTTTCAGCCACTACTGATTAACTTCACAACTCCACAGTTCCCTCCCAAAACTACCCAGTCCTCCTCTCATCTCCCTCTTTTTCAAACAGTCATCCAAAGTTTACACTCCTTGCTTTGAACACTTCTCTTTTCACCCTACTACCATCATGCACCTTGATATACCTTACCTAGCTATGGCAGCTTCCCTTCATTCAGAGAACACCACGTAACACACACAAATACAGTACACTCTACATTCCTAAGCTTTCTCTTTTGACTACAAAAACCATCCATCGTACATGGCTTGCAATTCAATTTGTCGACAACAGGTCCCTCCCTCTCTGCTCTCTTCTAAAGCAATGCTAAAATGGGGGTTTGGAAAACCACTCAATGTACAGATTGTGATGGGCACATTTGACTCTTTCATGTCCAATTCCTTTCAAAACTCACCACAGAAAGGGTGTCTAAGGATTTGTATTACTTGTGGTAAGACAGTATATTTCTATAGCGAAGCGGCAAATGTGCAGAGCTGAAAGCGTCAGTTTTAAAGCAACGGTTACTTTCAGGTGTCTATCAACCGTTCTTGGTATGAGTAAGTAACTCTCCATCCAACCTATGAAAATGAGTAAAAAAGGCCTGTGTCTAGTGTCATCTGATAGTCATATCAGCATGTTTCAGTTATTGGGCTTTCACAGAGAGGAGACAGGACTAACTTAACATTAAATGGTGCAACGTTTGGTTTCATAATACCTTCATAAAAAAAATATTTTTTAAAAAGGGGGAACCCTGGTCGTACTGAGACTAAACAGCACACCAGGAGTTGAGTCTCAACGATAATACTGACACAAACATTATGCTTCTGAAACAATAGTAACAAAAACCACACTTTTTTGGTCCAAGCTGAGAACTCTACCCATGCCTATTGTGTGGAGTGTGGCAGAGAAACAGTGATCTATTTCCACTACTTTCCATTTTATATTTGGCAACAGATTTCATAGCAGGAAATCTCCATTCATGTCCTTCCTTATAATGAATCTTTCACTGTCTCTTGGCCCCCTTCCTCAATGTCAGTTTCTTGTGCTACTTAGGCTAAATGGCCACTCTATTCTAACTGATAGCTTTCCATGTGTCTTGAGCTACTAAGTAATACCAGTATATACATATAGCTACCATACACACTATCTCAAATGCAACATATTATACATTTTCACGTTTGGCATGTGCTTCCTTTTTGAACGTCATCTGACAATAGCTCAAAATGATACAGACCACAGTTTAGGTTTGGTCCCAAAATGGGCACCCTCTTTAACCGGACGGCAATCAATCTCTGAGCCCTAGTCCCCTCGGCTCCTTTACTCTCCTATTCTTCTACTATTTCTGTTCTCTCATCCCTCTGTTTTCACTCGTCCACATCAGGCTTGACGTCCAGCATGGCGTGGAGCTCCTCAGGGGTATATCCCAGCAGGCTTTTTAAGTCACAAACAAAGCGGTAGACATAGCGCTTCCCTGATGTCTTGTGGATTATGTTCTTGTCGTAGTAGTAGCGCAGGCCTCGGCTCAGCTTTTCGTAGTTCATCTTGGGCTTGTTTTTCCTCTTCCCCCACCGCCGAGCCACCTGAGTCACAGAGGGAAAAGGCACCCAGTTACACCATGTACCAACCTTGAGACAGAGCTATACACTAACCTCACATTACAATATTATCGTGTACATGTCTTCTCTTGACATGGACCAATATTTAATGTAGCTAAATGTACCTGATACCGCTAAGGTTTCTCTGAATCTAAGTAAGGCAAATAACACTGTTGTTGGCGTCACATTAAAAAGACATCAAGCTCAATATCCAGGCTGCATCACATCAGGCCGTGATTGGGATTCCCATAGGGCGGCGCACAATTGGCCCAGCGTAGTCCAGGTTTGGCCGGGGTAGACCGCCATTGTAAATAAGATGTTTTTCTTAACTGACTTGCCTAGTTAAATTTAGTTTAAATAAAGTTTAAATTAAAAAAAAGTAAAAAATCTGTCTAACTGTTTAGGGCCCCCATGCCATGTGAGGTCAATGGTGGTGACCTCTCACCTCGTCAGGGTCGGACAGCTTGAACTCCCAGCCATCTCCCGTCCAGCTGATGAAGGACTGACAAGACTTGTCCGTCAGAAGCTCCAGCAGAAACTGCCACAGCTGGATGGGACCGCTGCCTGCAGAGCAGAACCAGGAGAAGGGAGAGAACAAGGTTAGAACACTGAGAGAGAGGAGCCCTGTTTCAGTATAATACAGATGAGAATTACTGAACATGACATCATCAGCCGCATGTAAACACAGCATATCTGTGACTGACTGTTCTCCTCATGCTTCTCATTAACTACTTGACTTGGGGTCATTCATCTCCGACTATAAAAATATAAATATTGCACTCAGAATCAGAAATGTACAAGGCATGATAGTGGAGAGAAAACAGTGTGTTCACAGACAAGGGTCCCATTCATCATGAATCCCTTTGTCTACACTTTTCCCTCTGCAGTATGTGGAGCTGGGCTTCACAGCATGGTTTTATCTTTCTGTATGAATTTCATGGCAATGAAATCACAGTGTTTAAAATAAGAGGGGATCTTCATATGAGGCCTTGGCTGTTTGTGTGTGTGTGTGTGTGTGTGTGTGTGTGTGTGTGTGTGTGTGTGTGTGTGTGTGTGTGTGTGTGTGTGTGTGTGTGTGTGTGTGTGTGTGTGTGTGTGTGTGTGTGTGCGTGTGTGCGTGCGTGCGTGTGTGTGTGTACAGTGCCTTGCGAAAGTATTCACCCCCTTGGCATTTTTCCTATTTTGTTGCCTTACAACCTGGAATTAAAATACATTTTGTGGGATTTGTATCATTTGATTTACAAAACATGCAAAATATTTTTTATTGTGAAACAAACAGGAAATAAGACCCTTAAACAGAAAACTTGAGTGTGCATAACTATTCACCCCCCAAAAGTCAATACTTTGTAGAGTCACCTTTCGCAGCAATTACAGCTGCAAGTCTCTTTGGATATGTCTCTATAAGCTTGGCACATCTAGCCACTGGGATTTTTGCCTATTCTTCAAGGCAAAACTGATCCAGTTGGATGGGTTCCTGCTGGTGTACAGCAATCTTTAGGTCATACTGCAGATTCTCAATTGGATTGAGGTCTGGTCTTTGACTAGGCCATTCCAAGACATTTAAATGTTTCCCCTTAAACCACTCGAGTGTAGCCTTAGAAGTATGCTTAGGGTCATTGTCCTGCTGGAAGGTGAACCTCCGTCATAGTCTCTAATCTCTGGAAGATTGAAACAGGTTTCCCTCAAGAATTTTCCTGTATTTAGAGCCATGCATCATTACTTAAATTCTGACCAGTTTCCCAGTCCCTGCTGATGAAAAATATCCCCACGTCATGATGCTCCCAACACCATGCTTCACTGTGGAGATGGTGTTCTCGGGGTGATGAGAGGTGTTGGGTTTGTGCCAGACATAGAGTTTCCTTGATGGACAAAAAGCTTAATTTTATTCTCATTTGACCAGAGTGCCTTCTTCCATATGTTTGTGGAGTCTCCATATGCCTTCTGGCGAACACAAAACGTGTTTGCTTATTTCTTTCTTTAAGCAATGGCTTTTTTTCTGGCCACTCTTCCGCAAAAGCCCAGCTCTGTGGAGTGTATGGCTTAAAGTGGTCCTATGGACAGATACTCCAATCTCCGCTGTGGAGCTTTGCAGCTCCTTCATGGTTATCTTTGGTCTCTTTGTTGCCTCTCTGATTAATGCCCTCCTTGCCTGGTCCGTGAGTTTTGGTGGGTGGCCCTCTCTTGGCAGGTTTGTTATGGTGCCATATTCTTTCATTTAAAAAATAATGTATTTAATGGTGCTCTGTGGGATGTTCAAAGTTTTGGATATTTTATTGGAACCCAACCCTGATTTGTATTTCTCCACAACTTTGTCCCTGACCTGTTTGGAGAGCCCCTTGGTCTTCATGGTGCCGCTTGCTTGGTGGTGCCCCTTGCTTAGTGGTGTTGCAGACTCTGGGGCCTTTCAGAACAGGTGAATGTATAGTGAGATCATGTGACAGATCATGTGACACTTAGATTTCACACAGGTGGACTTTATTTAACTAACTATGTGACTTCTGAAGGTAATTGGTTGCACCAGATCTTATTTAGGGGCTTCATAGCAAAGGGGGTGAATACATATTCACCCACCACTTTTCCGTGTTAAAAAAAATCTAATTGAAACAAGTCATTTTTTTCATTTCACTTCACCAATTTCGACTATTTTGTGTATGTCCATTACATGAAATCCAAATAAAAATAAATTTATATTACAGGTTGTAATGCAACAAAATAGGAAAAACGCCAAGAGGGGTGAAGACTTTGCAAGGCATTGTATGTGTGTGTGTAATGTAGTGTAAACTCCCAGAGATCAGCCATTAGAAACATTACATTTAATCTCATTTGTAAACAAATGCCGCTTGATTTTCTGTTATGTTCAGGTCTGTATTAATACTGCAATGTACCGTAAAAGCAATTGAAAGCATTTACCTACAATTTGATTGACATTTTTTACATGTATTTGTAGATTAAACAAATGGACCAAATGTGACGACCTGAACTTACAATCGTGTTGAAAAGAAAAATAAATAATAGCAGGAGAGAAAAATTAAGTTTGGTTTGTGCTGCACTCTATTATCTTCTGTACTCTTTGATCGTGTGGTTTTCTGTACAAACAAAAAAGAACTACCTAGTTCAAATCACACCTGGCTATGCAGCGCCTACTTAGTAAAGCTGTAGCGGAGCGGAGCTGTTACCTCCCAGACATGCCTCATAAAATCATACGACACACATCAAAGCTTTCAGAGAAATTGAAGTGTGGGTTGAACACCTGAAAGCAAAATAAGTTTTTTTCAGTCCAAGGCTCCTACTCGCTTCCCTCAGTTATGAACATGAATGCAAGGACGCAATACTCACATTTCAGAAAATAATAACCAGCTATATTCAACTGACTACTGTACAGTAGCTCTCCTCCAGATGAAGGCACATTCCAAAAAGCCTGTTACTGTAACCGAGGGCCCACATTAGGGTGTTACAACAGTGCCCCATCCAGCCCCCTCAGGCTCTCTCACACGAGAATGTTTGGAGACCCTAAAATGTTTTCCCAAAAATATGGTAAATGCCCCCATGTACAATGGGCCTCATTGAACAAGCATATAGTGTGGAGAAAGGGTGGGGGGGCTTGCATTCATAGTGCTGTTTAGGATCTGCCTTTAGGCTTTACAGATGAGACTGTAGCCTATGCAGCGTGGAGAGAGAGAGAGAGAGAGAGAGAGAGAGAGAGAGAGAGAGAGAGAGAGAGAGAGAGAGAGAGTAGGCTGTAGACAAGGCACAGTGACTGACTGCCTGCTGCATCCCCAGAGGTGACAGAAGTGTGATTGGAGATGAGAAACACAGTCAACCTCAAAGAGAGCTGACGACTGACTGAGCCTCACTTATCTCACACCTTCTTTATCACACCAGCTCATCACTGTGTGTGACTGGGAACCGTGTGTGTGCCTGTCAGTGCACAGCTACTGGGGAAGGAAGCCAAAAACCCACGTTTTCATCAAAAAAATATATATTACATAAATGTTTTACTCTTTTCTGGGGAGATTCTCTCTGTTTTTCACATAGTAATAAAATGCATTTGTTGTTTGGGGGCCAAATGGGGTTGATCTTTCTCTTGGCTGCAGGACAGCATACAGGGTAATAACAGTTAATAACAATGCTTGTTGCCAGCTAGACACTTCATATCTGAAGCATATTGAAGTATTTTTACCACTTATGTTCATTTTCTTCTCTTTAGTCCTGCATGACTCTAAAAGCTTTGATAAAGTATTCTGACTAAAATGAAAATATTGGAACATGGATTAGCCTCTGAACATGAGTCTATGGTAGTTTTATAACCAATGCTACATCATTAAACACATACAGTAGGGAAGTGAATTACTTTGCAGAAATGCATGAATGACGACATGCAGAAAATAGCATAAATATGTAGGATCTTAATTTGAGCCAATTTGCTACAGCAGGAAAATAATCCTGCAGCAACAGGAAATGTTAAATATTATGTGGATTATTAAACAATTTTTCGCAAGGGAAAATCAAGTCTGAAATGTCATAGTGGCAATTGCAAACTTCAGAAGACTTTTTAAACAATTGCAGGAAAGTTATCCTGCAACAGGTTGGATCAAATAAAGATTCTACATCTGTACCACTAGCTGGCATTATATTACAAATGCATACTGTAGCTATGTAAAAGCCTTCAATTAGGGCATGCCAATGTTTTATATCTGTCTTTCATTTGATCTTAAATGTCTAATGTACATCTAATGTACGTCTCTGTAGGTATGCAATTATGATCCAAAGATGAACGCATGAATGAAGAAATTGACATAATTGATTAGTACAGACAACTTTGCAGAATTCAAATTACCATGAGATGCCAATTGTGGGACATGAGTAATGCAATCTGAAGTATACATTGTCAGTGACGAACACTGTGTGTTCTGGTATTTCCCCTCTCCTCTACTAGCAACCTTGTGACAGCAATTTAACACAGAGGGGAGAAAGTCCCCAAAGACTAGATAGAAAATAGGAGACATTGTAACTAGTGTGTCTAGTGCATTAAAGATATTGAGAGACAATTACCCCTTACATTGCTTCTCAGTCTCCATAGATGTATAGAGTGGATTTCGAGTATTCAGACCCGTTGACTTTTTCCACATTTTGTTACGTTACAGCCTTATTCAAAAATGTAAAAAAATAAAATAAAAAAAATCCTCACAGTCTACACACAATACCTTGTAATGACATAGCTAAATCAAATTTTTCGACATTTTTGGAAATATCACATTTACATAAGTATTCAGACCTTTCACTCAGTACTTTGTTGAAGCACCTTTGGCAGCGATTACAACCTCGAGTCGCCTTGGGTATGACGCTACAAGCTTGTTACACCTGTATTTGGTCTGTCCCAATCTTCTCTGAAGATCCTGGGGAGTGTCGCCGCACAGCTATTTTCAGGTCTTTCCAGGGATGTTCGATCAGGTTCAAGTCCAGGCTCTGGCTGGGCCACTCAAGGTCATTCAGAGACTTGTCCCGAAGCCACTCCTGTGTTGTCTTGGCTGTGTGCTTAGGGTCATTGTCCTGTTGGCAGGTGAAGCTTCGCACAAGTCTGAGGTCTTGAGCGCTCTGGAGCAGGTTTTCATCAAGGATCTCTCTGTACTTTGCTCCGTTCATCTTTCTCTCGATCCTGACTAGTCTCCCAGTCCCTGCCGCTGAAAAACATCCCCACAGCATGATGCTGCCACCACAATGCTTCACTGTAGGGATGGTGCCAGGTTTACTCCAGACGTGACTCTTGGCATTCAGGCAAAATAATTCAATCATGGTTTCATCAGACCAGAGAATCTTGTTTCTCATGGTCTGAGAGTTTTTAGGTGCCTTTTGGCAAACTCTAATGTGCCTTTTACTGAGGATTGGCTTCCGTCTGGCCACTACCATAAAGGCCTGATTGGTGGAATGCTGCAGAGATGGATGTCCTTCTGGAAGGTTCTCCCATCTACACAGCGGAACTCTGGAGTTCTGTCAGAGTGACCATCGGGTTCTTAGTCACCTCCCTGACCAAGGCTCTTCTCCCCCGATTGCTCAGTTTGACTGGGTGGCCAGCTCTAGGAAGAGTCTTGGTGGTTCCAAACTTCTTCCATTTAAGAATGATTTAGGTCACTATGTTCTTGGGGACCTTCAATGCTGCAGAAATGTTGTGGTACCCTTCCCCAGATCTGTGCCTCAACAAAATCCTGTCTCGGAGCTCTACGCACAATTCCTTCGACCTCATGGCTTGGTTTTTGCTCTAACATGTCAACAAATCATGTCCAATCAATTGAATTTACCACAGGTAGACTCCAATCAAGTTGTAGAAGCATCTCAATGATGATCAATGGAAACAGGATGCACCTGAGTCTCATAGCAAAGGGTCTGAATATTTATGTAAATACGTATTCATTTATTTCTGCAAAATAATTCAAAAACCTGTTTTCACTTTGTCATTATGGGATATTGTGTGTAGATTGATGAGGGAGAAAAATATTTAATCCATTTTAGAATAAGGCTGTAACATAACAAAATGTGGAAAAAATCAAGGGGTCTGAATACTTTCCGAATGCACCGTATATACTTGTGCTCTATGTTGAAACATGGAGAATTCAACTCTCTTACGGAAAGAACACATGAATTTGTGTGTGAAGTCATGTGATTTTCCACAATTATGTAGTTTTTCTGTAATGGCTATTGGTCCCAAAATGTAAAATGCTGAATAGGGATTTAAGTAGAAAAAATGTAAACTTTATCACTACGTTTTTACAAAACAAACTGAAAACCTTGCCATAAAAAGAATACAAAAATAGAATGTGCCAGACCTTGGATCTTTTTTTAAACTTCTAAGATGTGTTTCTTTGTGTTTGAATAGAAGATAGAGTAGCTTTTTCATCAGGCACTGTAGGTAGAAAGGGGCCTTAACAGATATATCTACTCTAGTTTTAAGTGCAGGTATTGTTTTGTGTTTGCACCCAGGTTGCCAAGACGACCTGGAAAATAGGTTGAGATGCGGCCACAGATAAAACGGTGCAGATGAGAAAGTCAGAGGTGCAAGACGAGGCGAGATGGAGAGAAGAGGTTGAGAGCAAATGTCTTGGTTTCCTGTGAGTGCATGACTCTGGAGCTGCAGTGCCACAGGCTGTTATAGAGGTGTGTATATAAACGCTCTCAGCCAGAAGCTGTGCAGCCAGTTACAGAGACCCAATTACACTGAGGCACACCTACAGTATGTACATCAGCTGCAACTGCCTGGCAAACATGTAACATAGGGCTCCATTGGGTGGCATAAAAACGCCTGTAAGAAGTAAGAAGGATGAACGTTTGGCCATATTTATTGTAGTTGATTGCACATTTTCCAAACTGTAACCTGTATTTTCTTCATTCATTTCGACTAACCTGTGTATCCTGCCAGTGCTGCGGCGGGGATGACAGGTTTGTCCTTGCTGAGGTCTGAGCACTCCCTGACGTAGTCCTTGAAGGTTCCCTTGGGCTTGTGTCCATGCAGGGTGCTGGGGTAGTCCTCGGAGTCGAAGCTGTCATACGATGGGACGCGCTGCAGACTGCTGAAGGAGGACTGGCTGCTCCAGGACTGGGTCAGACGGTCACAGCTTTCAAAGCTCTCGTTGCTCTCAAACGAGTCCTGTCCTCCCAGCTTACCTGAGAGACAGAGAGATGGAGAGCAGAATCTGTTAGTTTTATTGCCTCATAGTGTGAGAAGGAATGAAAATAGAATTATCTGAAAGTAAATAGTTTAGAACAGTGACATTACGATTTGACAGAGGACAATATTTATGGCAGGAATACACAGACATTGGCAGTAAATTACACTCTCACTGAGCTTCTTTGTTCTGTATAACGTAATGGTATGGTCCTGGTCCCTTCACTTCACACTCAGTTTAGCATGTGCAACTGCGATTTGGTTTTGTCTAATTGGAAGAAGATCAATGCAAATTTCCTTGCTATTTCTGGCCTCGGCAAAGATAAGAGGAGCATTTCAACTGAGAGCTATTAAAGAATGAAAGATAATCCAGTGCCTCGACTGATACTGAAATCTTCAATTGCACAAATTGAAGCCACATGTGGTTTTCGGTGGTGCCACAAATACTTTCCCACATTTAGAAAGCACAATGTGCTGCCAAAAACCCTGGGATTTATTATGTACGAGGCCTGGACATACCTTGCAGGCGAATGCCCAGTCAGTCCACTGGACGGGCCTGTGTACTGTAAACTCCCTGACAGCCCTTACTAATTTGTTAAACCGGGGGATTTGAGAAGAAAATCCTTGCTTTATTGGTATTAATGTAAACCACGTTGTTAATTCTTCTCCAAACTATCAGTAGGAAAGCAAACAGTGGTGCATGTGGCAGGTAAACAGAACGATTCATGAGAAAGAAAAACCACGCTATGACACTCTCTGTCACTCTCTGTCACTCTCTGTCACTTTATGTCCTTGCTGAGAACCACCTCAAGGTTGAGAGAAAAAAAAATTGAGAGAAAAAAATGTGGTTGTTCTTGAAGGTTACATCGCTTGGGCTGTTTTACATGAAAGCTATAGGGACAGATAGCGCTAACGCACCGTGTGGCTTTGTTCTCTTCTCACTCTGACATAAACAATTGACTTATTATCTCCCCGAGGCGGGTTTGCTTGAACCACAAGCCAGCCTTAGGGCCTCCTTTCTTCTATCGTGGTACATCCAGTGATGTGGCAGGGCAAGATTGGAAGGCGTCAGCGAAATCACACGCACACAGTAATGTTCACAAACACAACCCAATAAGCTAGACCTCAAGTTACAGTCAACACCGTGGAATGACTTATCATAGATTCATACTGTATGGACTGAATCAGAGTCTCAGTCTTATGCACAACTAAGACATGGACTATAGGCCTACTCACGTAATGGCCCCAAGTTACCCAAGTTAACTTGTTCCTCTTTGAGATAGGGCACCTAATACACAGCAGCTGTAATAGCCACACTTCACAAAATCTTTATTTCCAACCATTTCCTTCACTATCTTGTTTGTGACCCCTCACCTCTGCTGATGCGGCCCACACACATGTTGTCGGGGGAAACCACCTCCTGCTTGACTGAGAAGTAGTCCCCTTGCAGTGTGTTGAGGGGCATGTCCCTGAGGATGACGTTTGGGTATTCGTTCTCGTACTTGAGTGACAGCAGGTCCTCGGAGCTGATTGGGTGAAGGGTCTGGTAGGACTCTGTGATAAAGCCCGGCTCTGAGTATTCAGAGGGAGGAACGCACTGGGCATGCTCAATGCCATAGCCTGGAGAAACACAGGAGAAGGAGGAGGAGAGAGAAAGAGGGAGGGAGGGAGAGAGACGGGAAGAGAGTGGGAGATAGAGACAGAGAAGGAGGTGGATAGAGAGAAGGAGGGGGCGGGAGAGAGTGAGAGAAAGAGAATGGGGAAGAGAGTGAGCAATAGAGAGAGAGAGGTGGAGAGAGAGAAGGAGGGGGCGGGAGAGAGCGCACGAGAGAGAGAGAGAGACAGAAAGAGAGAGAGAGAGCGAGAGAGAGAGAGAGAGAGAGAGAGAGAGAGAGAGAGAGAGAGAGAAATGGAGAGCTCAGTGTAACTGCTACAACAAAAAATCCCTGGACCTACTGTGCTGAGTCATATCCCCATTCTTTCTGTATATACATTGATTGACGTAACATATTACATATTAACAAGCCATTAGTGCATTAGAGCCAGACTACGTACATAGGATTTAGTCTCCTCAGTGATACTTACTGACAAAGTAGTCTGAGGTATAGTGGGATTCCTGGAAGGTGGAGGTCAGGCCGTTGACAGGGAAATGCTTTGTGTCTTCTTCATGAAAAATAGATATCAACAGTCACTGACCCTGTCATTGATTTAATGTATCCTATAACAGTCGTAAACTCACTGCATCCAGTATGGCTGATTAAATATTAATGACCAGGAGGAAACGGAGGTCTTCCTCTTCATCTCAGATTACCATGTAAATGCTAACAGCGCTAACACTTGAAACCATGTTGCACAAAGAGACTACAGCGCCAATGCTGTGCTTCAACACACACTACAGCTAATGTGATAGGTACAGTAGGCACTTCTGAGGCTTATGATTGATACCAGGGTTGGGCTCAATTTTTAATTGAAGGCAGTCATTTCAGGAAGTAAACAAAAATTTTAATTCAATAATCTTAAAAGGGCATTTATGTTCAGCGATTTCTCAATGAACTGAAAAGTAGAAGCTATTTATATCAACATTTTGGAAATTTCAGATTTTTTTATTAAAATCCCTACCTGAATTGACTGCCTTCAATTCTAATTGAGCCCAACCCCGATTGGTATGTTGTACAGAGCATTGTGCGTAGTGTAGTACATCATGCTACCACTACCATATGCCTGGGCCTACCTTTCTGAAGCATCTCTAGATGTTCCCAGAGGATGTCACCCACATAGTCAGGTGCTAGATCCAGGAAGCGTTCCTTCCCCAGGGCACACATACTGGCCCCGTTCATACAGAACTTGTGGAAGTCCACGCTCTTCAGGCTAAACTCGTTCACCGTCCACGTCAGCCACTCTCCCACGTGGTTCTCTGTCCACTGCCTGGGGTCTGAGAGGGACATGGGGGGAGAGGGAGGGACATGTCACTGAAGGGCTACCTGAGGTCACAGTAATATACATGGTGACAAGAAACCTCCACTCCACTCTGTTTTAATCTACCATCTCCTGAATTAGAATGGAGGTGAGGTATTATCAGGCCACAGAGCCATTTCTATAGCACATTAATTTTCATTAGCAGTTTCAGTGGGTCATATTTTCGACGTGCTGCTTCTGCTATTAGAGGTAAGAGGTGAGGTGGTGCAGATAAGTGGTGATAGTAACAATAGACTGACAGTGAAACCCCAGCTATTTGCTCTGTGGTATGCCTCAATCAAAGAACCATCATTAATCATTTCTATCTGTGTCTCTACCCCGGCTTTCTCTGAATCCTACAGTCTGTCTAACAACCAATACACTCAATCTGTCATTTTGTATATAATGTCACCACTCAGCAATCTTTAGTCATACTGAGAGGAGGGGTTTAGATTTTGAGTGTGTGTAGGGAAACATGGATAATCAAAAAATATGCATGTAAAGTGAGAGATAGGAAGAGAAAGAGAGAGAAAGATTCAGAAAGAGAAAGTAAGACCTTGTTTAAGTGCTTTACCTTTGGGAATGGCCAGTCGTTGCTGTTCCTTTGTGAAGCCGCTGAACGTGTCCTTCAGAGCCTGAGACATCATCTCTTTACTCCCTGGAGTGAGCAGGGGCACATCTCCACACTCCAGATCTGTCAGTCACACAGGAGAGAGAGACTAGCAGTCAGACTCACAGCGCACAGAACACAGGGCCACACACACACACACACACACACACACACACACACACACACACACACACACACACAAACACACAGCCGCCGTGATGAAGCACTTGGCTGAACAATTACATCCTGTCCAGACAGACAGTGTATCGACTTGGGAGAGAATCAATTATACTATGGCAGCTGCCGCAAATGCTTTGGTCACATCCACGTGCACACCAACAACACATGCTCCAGCTTCCGCTGTCCGTGTTGTCCAAGTGCCTCAAAGCAAAGGGTTGTTTGTTTGGCAATATATTGCATGAATGCCTCACATATGGACAAGGTAGAAGCCATTCTCACTGGGGACCCAGTGGGTAGGACGCACAGAGTGCGGCTGATACCTATCACTGTGACCTCTTATGCCCCCTTACCCCCAGAGGTCAGGGACGAGGTGATGATGTCACCCTAAGCCCTGCCAGGCTGGAGGGGGTGGGGGTAAGGGGTCAAGGGGGATGGGTGGAGGGTGAGTGTCCCTGTGGTCCCGGACACACAGGCCCACTGTTCTCCCCTCACAGCCAGTGGGCATCCAGCATGAGACAGAGCACTCTTTGATGGCTTTAAACAGTGCCTGATGACTCGCATTGATCTAATTAGACTCTACCAGGCTACAGAGGGGTGGATGGAGGGAGGGGAGAGGGAAAGCCCCCAGGGCAGGAGCAACAGAAAAAACTAAGACATGGAAAGAGAGAGAGAGAGACAAACACACACAGACACACAGACAGACAGACAGACAGACAATGACTGTGACAGTCTATTGTGAATGAATATATAAATCACCACATTTCATAACAAAGAAAGGCATAAAAGATTACCACGGCTGTATGTCACTCTGTCTCTATCACCCCTCGCTGTGTGAGGTAAACTACCAGATCACAAGCAGGCCCGGAGGGAGGCTGGAGATGTTTTGTCACCCCTCTGCTGTCTCTCGACGCCATAAATGTTCCGGCATCCCTGCCCTGGTTTGATCTGCCAGCGCAGCGAAGGGGAGGCCTTGGCGATGTGAAGTTCATGCGTGTTTTCACTGCTCATCGACGTTCCCAACTTCGTCTGGAATGTACAACAGCTGTCGTTCCTCTGTGGGCTGTGGAACTGTAACTCAACGCTGCCCGTCTGGAACCCAAGGCTCTCTCTCTCTATCTAACCGCTGGAAGCTGACAGGCCAAATTATGCAGAGTGCCCAAATGGAAGCAAACCATAACACTGCCGGTGTGTGATTCGATTAGGGCTCCATGCTCCCTCTCTCTCCATTTGGAAGTCCTGATTATACTACATATTACAGTAACAACTCTATTGGCTTGGTTACGCATTTCTACAGTATCATGGTATTTTAGAATCATATTACAAAAGACTGAAGAGGATATTGTCAGACAAGGCCCATTCTGAAATTAAAATAAAACAAGACCTGATGTCCATGTCCCTGACTGCACGGTCGTCTTAACCATCTCCACCGTGACGGCTGGTTGTTGATTGACTACGTAGGGTTAGATAGCGCTAGTGGAGAGCGCTCGCTGGCTGAGATGAGATGGAGCTTGCTCAATCAGACTGTGCCTGGGCTTTGATATCTATCAAAGACAGAGACAATGTTGAAGTTTATTTTACATGGATCGAGTTTGTCTGCACTTTGGAACCAGCTCGCGCTGCCCTGTCGTCATCCCCACGCTGGGCTTCGCAGGCCTAAAGCTGTCTTAAAACCCATCAAAGACACACAGCTCCCTCTGGGTGAGCAGGTGGGGGTTCATATTGTACAGACGCCCACCAGCTGAAACAGGCTTAACCATTGTGAGTGTGTCTGAACTGCATAACATTCATGTTTTAACTTCAACATGATATTTCCTGGTGCATGAAGCTCTTATAGACTGAACTGAATTTGATTCTGTCTTACACATTACAAATGATTCCATTTCATACAGTATTCCATGAATGATACTCACTCCCTCTCTAAACGACCCATGCAGTTCTCTGTAAGATAGCTAATGTACTGTATATCTAATAACTGGGGAGGCTGGCTTGGGTATAGAGTCTCTGCTAAATTATGAGGCCCTGATATGGTTTCAATGCCTGGGAGTCTGATTAGGGCAGGTTGGGCAGGGTCAGTATCACTGAGCGTTAAGTATCTGCCAGCCTCCTTCACACACAGAGTGGTAGTCTATCATAGGATAAGACCCATCCATTTAGTGGACTGATAGTGTGATTGGGTTTAATATGTAGTGTGATTATGACAGAAGGAGGGTAAGGTTGGTGATCTATGTCACTCACAACTTAGATTACAGTGGAGAGAGGGAGGACCGTGCCTGCATGTGGCTTATGCTAAATAGTCTTATTGCCTACCAATTAAGACAAAATATGGATCATTCAATTTTTTATTAGAAGTGGTATGTAAAATGGGACTATATTATCATTGACAGACAGCGGGAGAGCGATGTCCTGTAGATTTACTGTAAAATATATTGATAGTCACTGGTTGGTGTGCAGAGTGCCACAATGATATCTGTTCCCAGTGAAGCCCACTGAATAGATGCTGTGCCTGCTGGAAAAGCATCCCTCTTCCCCCACTCCTAACCTTCCCTGCAGACAAAGGTTCCAGTCCACACCTCTGGCCCACAGGTCTATTAGCAGCGGGGAACAGGAGGAGGGAGACACACGTGAACCAAATTAGTAGCCTTCTTCACTTGTGCGCCGGAGCAAGGATTTTGAAATTGGGATTTTGCAGCCGGGGCCATGGCCCTAAGGAACCGTGGTGGGGCTGGGGCGGGGCAGGGCAAGTCAGGGTGGGGTAGGGTGGGTGAGGGGAGTGGAGTGGAGAGGAGGGAGAGTGGAAGGATGAGTCATTGAGCTGTAATGTGAGTCAATCACAGGACTGACTGGGGGGAGATGAATGAATGAAGAAAAGGGAGGCCTCAGAGTGCTCCCTCTGTCTGACATCAGAGTGGGAATGGTGCCATCTCCCTGCCTCTGGCTTAGACTGCTGTGTTCATTCATAAACCCCCTGCTACGACGCTGCCTCTGCTTCAGATGATGCAACAACATGCATGGAGCAGGAAACTTCTACTGACACAATGGGAGAAAGAAGCACTGTGCTATCATGTGGCTATAAATAGTCATAGACTGAGTGTGTATGAATGTGTGGGTGTCCATTTAGGTCTGTCATTGTGTGTGAAAGAAAAAGAGAGTTGGTGTGAAATCAAAGAAGGGAGGACGTCTACGGGGCTATTCAGTGGACTGTCAGATATTTCAGCAGTGAAATGCATTTAAAGCCATAAAGGGATGATTTATTTCGGTCTAATGTGAGATTAACATCTTGACAATACACCTGTCTTTCTCTTTCTCTCTCTCTGCAGCACTTTGTGGGTGGTACGGCTGTATTTATGTATGCGACTGGGTCCACTTCCTGAGGCTAAGGTGTCACTTCCCAGAGAGAGAGAGAGAGAGGTGAGAGGTGGGTTGAGCTGGTTGGGCCTTTCAGGGTCAACCCAGGTTAACCCTTTTACCGTAAATATCCCTCTGAGGCTTTATGGTTTATTAGGCAGCGGTGGTGGGTACCACCAGGGGGTCCAGCCAACTCAGGGACCCCCTGTCCAGAGGTGACGCTGCTATCTGAGAGAGGCTTTGATGAAGATTTGTATCAGTCCCAGTCTGGGAGCACAGGGTCATAAACCCCGCTGATATAAAGAGAGACCATTGTGGGGTTGGGGGGGGTCAGAGGGCACTCTAAGTCCTGAGAGGTCCGCTTGTTCTGTCGCTATTTGGAATTCCATGTGAGGGCCAGAGACAGGAATAGAAGTGGCCGCTTGCCACTCGCTAGAGGAGGCTGCCGGGCCGGTAGAGTAGTGGTGTTACAGCAGGACCAACAGTGGGCCAGGGCCAGATGAGTTACAGCAGGAACGACAGTGGGCCAGGGCCAGATGAGTTACAGCAGGACCAACAGTGGGCCAGGGCCAGATGAGTTACAGCAGGACCAACAGTGGGCCAGGGCCAGATGAGTTACAGCAGGACCGACAGTGGGCCAGGGCCAGATGAGTTACAGCAGGACCGACAGTGGGCCAGACCAGTTACTACTACTACTGTTGACCAGACCTGTAACTACTACTACTGTTGACCAGACCTGTAACTACTACTACTGTTGACCAGACCTGTAACTACTACTACTGTTGACCAGACCTGTAAATGCTATTACTGTTGACCAGACCTGTAACTACTATTACTGTTGACCAGACCTGTAACTACTACTACTGTTGACCAGACCTGTTACTACTACTACTGTTGACCAGACAAGTAACTACTACTACTGTTGGCCAGACCTGTAACTACTACTACTGTTGACCAGACCTGTAACTACTACTACTGTTGACCAGACCTGTAACTACTATTACTGTTGACCAGACCTGTAACTACTACTACTGTTGACCAGACCTGTAACTACTACTACTGTTGACCAGACCTGTAACTACTATTACTGTTGACCAGACCTGTAACTACTACTACTGTTGACCAGACCTGTTACTACTACTAATGTTGACCAGACCTGTAACTACTATTACTGTTGACCAGACCTGTAACTACTACTGTTGACCAGACCTGTAACTACTACTGTTGACCAGACCTGTAACTACTACTGTTGACCAGACCTGGAACTACTAGCTGCAAAATCTGGACCCCTACATATCAGCCGAGCTAGACATTCTGGACCCTCTCTTTCTAAAATGATCTGCCGAAATTAACAACCCCTATTTCCAGCCTGTTCAACCTCTCTTTCGTATCGTCTGAGACTCCCATAGATTGGAAAGCTGCCGCGGTCATCCCCCTCTTCAAAGGGGGAGACATTCTAGACCCAAACTGCTACAGACCTATATCTATCCTACCCTGCCTTTCTAAGGTCTTCGGAGGCCAAGTTAACAAACAGATTACGGACCATTTCGAATCCCACCGTACCTTCTCCGCTATGCAATCTGGTTTCAGAGCTGGTCATGGGTGCATCTCAGCCATGCGCAAGGTCCTAAACGATATCATAACCGCCATCGATAAGAGACATTATTGTGCAGCCATACTCATCGACCTGGCTAAGGCTTTCGACTCTGTCAATCACAACATTCTTATTGGTAGACTCAACAGCCTTGGTTTCTCAAATGATTGCCTCGCCTGGTTCACCAACTGCTTCTCAGATAGAGTTCAGTGTGTCAAATCGGAGGACCTGTTGTCCGGACCTCTGGCAGTCTCTATGAGGGTGCAACAGGGTTCTATTCTTGGGCCGACTCTCTTCTCTGTATACATCAATGATGTCGCTCTTGCTGCTGGTGATTCTTTGATCCACCTCTACGCAGATGACACCATTCTGTATACTTCTGGACATTCTTTGGACACTGTGTTAACAAACCTCCAAACGAGCTTCAATGCCATACAACTCTCCTTCTGTGGCCTCCAACTGCTCTTAAATGCAAGTAAAACTAAATGCATGCTCTTCACCCCATCGCTGCCCGCACCTGCCTGCCCGTCCAGCATCACTACTCTGGACGGTTTTGACTTAGAATATGTGGACAACTATAAATACCTAGGTGTCTGGTTAGACTGTAAACTCTCCTTCCAGACTCACATTAAACATCTCCAATTCAAAATTAAATCTAGAATTTGCTTCCTATTTTTCAACCAAGCATCCTTCACCCATGCTGCCAAACATACCCTCGTAAAACTGACCATCCTACCGATCCTCAACTTTGGAGATGTCATTTACAAAATAGCCTCCACCCTACTCAGCAAATTGGATGCAGTCTATCACAGTGCCATCCGTTTTGTCACCAAAGCCCCATATACTACCAACCACTATGACCTGTACGCTCTCGTTGGCTGGCCCTCGCTTCATACTCATCGCCAAACCCACTGGCTCCAGGCCATCTACAAGTCTCTGCTAGGTAAAGCCCCACCTTATCTCAGCTCACTGGTCACCATAGCAGCACCCACACGTAGCATGCGCTGCAATAGGTATATCTCACTGGTCACCCCCAAAGCCAATTCTTCCTTTGGCCGCCTCTCCTTCCAGTTCTCTGCTGCCAATGACTGCAACAAACTGCAAAAATCACTAAAGCTGGAGAATCTTATCTACCTCACTAGCTTTAAGCACCAGCTGTCATAGCAGCTCACAGATCACTGCACCTGTGCATAGCCCATCTGTAAATAGCCCATCCATCTACCTCATCCCAATACTGTATTTATTTATTTATCTTGCTCCTTTGCACCCCAGTATCTCTACTTGCACATTCATCTTCTGCACATTCTACCATTCAAGTGTTTAGTTGCTATATTGTAATTACTTTGCCACCATGGCCTATTTATTGCCTTACCTCCCTTATCCTACCTCATTTGCACATGCTGTATAGATAATTTTACTACTGTATTATTGATTATATGTTTGTTTATTCCATGTGTAACTCCGTGTTGTTTTATGTGTCGAACTGCTTTGCTTTATCTTGGCCAGGTCGCAGTTGTAAATGAGAACTTGTTCTCAACTAGCCTACCTGGTTAAATAAAGGTGAAATAAATAAAAAAAGTAATAAAATACTACTAATGTTGACCAGTCCTGTGACTACTACTACTGTTGACCAGTCCTGTAACTACTATTACTGTTGACCAGACCTGTAACTACAACAACTGTTGACCAGACCCATAACTACTACTATAACTACTACTACTGTTGACCAGACCCATAACTACTACTATTACTGTTGACCAGACTTGTAACTACTATTACTGTTGACCAGACATGTAACTACTATTACTGTTGACCAGACCTGTAACTACTACTACTGTTGACCAGACCTGTAACTACTACTACTGTTGACCAGACCTGTAAATGCTATTACTGTTGACCAGACCTGTAACTACTATTACTGTTGACCAGACCTGTAACTACTACTACTGTTGACCAGACCTGTAACTACTACTACTGTTGACCAGACCTGTAACTACTACTACTGTTGACCAGACCTGTAACTACTACTACTGTTGACCAGACCTGTAACTACTATTACTGTTGACCAAACCTGTAAATACTACTATTGTTGACCAGACCTGTAACTACTATTACTGTTGACCAGACCTGTAAATACTACTATTGTTGACCAGACCTGTAACTACTACTACTGTTGAACAGACTTGTAACTACTATTACTGTTGACCAGACTTGTAACTACTATTACTGTTGAACAGACTTGTAACTACTATTACTGTTGACCAGACTTGTAACTACTATTACTGTTGACCAGACATGTAACTACTATTACTGTTGACCAGACTTATAACTACTATTACTGTTGACCAGACTTGTAACTACTATTACTGTTGACCAGACATGTAACTACTATTAGTGTTGACCAGACCTGTAACTACTATTACTGTTGACCAGACTTGTAACTACTATTACTGTTGAACAGACTTGTAACTACTATTACTGTTGACCAGACTTGTAACTACTATTACTGTTGACCAGACTTATAACTACTATTACTGTTGACCAGACTTGTAACTACTATTACTGTTGACCAGACATGTAACTACTATTAGTGTTGACCAGACCTGTAACTACTATTACTGTTGACCAGACTTGTAACTACTATTACTGTTGACCAGACATGTAACTACTATTACTGTTGACCAGACCTGTAACTACTACTACTGTTGACCAGTCCTGTGACTACTACTACTGTTGACCAGACCTGTAACTACTACTACTGTTGACCAGACCTGTTACTACTACTACTGTTGACCAGACCTGTAACTACTACTACTGTTGACCAGACCTGTAACTACTATTACTGTTGACCAGACCTGTAAATACTACTACTGTTGACCATACTTGTAACTACTATTACTGTTGACCAGACCTGTAAATACTACTACTGTTGACCAGACCTGTAACTACTACTACTGTTGACCAGACCTGTAACTACTATTACTGTTGACCAGACCTGTAAATACTACTACTGTTGACCATACTTGTAACTACTATTACTGTTGACCAGACCTGTAAATACTATTACTGTTGACCAGACCTGTAACTTCTACTACTGTTGACCAGACCTGTAACTACTATGACCAGACCTGTAACTACTATTACTGTTGACCAGACCTGTAAATACTACTACTGTTGACCATACTTGTAACTACTACTACTGTTGACCAGACCTGTAAATACTATTACTGTTGACCAGACCTGTAACTTCTACTACTGTTGACCATACCTGTTACTACTACTACTGTTGACCAGACCTGTAACTTCTACTAATGTTGACCAGACCTGTAACTACTATTACTGTTGACCAGATCTGTAACTACTACTACTGTTGACCAGACCTGTAACTTCTACTACTGTTGACCAGACCTGTAACTACTATTACTGTTGACCAGACCTGTAACTACTACTACTGTTGACCAGACCTGTAACTACTACTGTTGACCAGACCAGTAACTACTACTACTGTTGACCTGACCTGTAACTACTACTACTGTTGACCAGACCTGTAACTACTATTACTGTTGACCAGACCTGTAACTACTACTACTGTTGACCAGACCTGTAACTACTACTGTTGACCAGACCAGTAACTACTACTACTGTTGACCAGACCTGTAACTACTACTACTGTTGACCAGACCTGTAACTACTACTGTTGACTAGACCAGTAACTACTATTACTGTTGACCAGACCTGTAACTACTACTACTGTTGACCAGACCTGTAACTACTATTACTGTTGACCAGACCTGTAACTACTACTACTGTTGCCCAGACTTGTAACTACTATTACTGTTGACCAGACCTGTAACTACTACTACTGTTGACCAGACTTGTAACTACTACTACTGTTGTTCAGACCTGTAACTACTATTACTGTTGACCAGACTTGTAACTACTACTACTGTTGACCAGACTTGTAACTACTACTACTGTTGACCAGACCTGTAACTACTACTACTGTTGACCAGACCTGTAACTACTACTACTGTTGACCAGACCTGTTACTACTACAACTGTTGACCAGTGCAGTAACTACTACTACTGTTGACCAGACCTGAAACTACTCTTCAGTCTGTCTGTCTCTCTTTACAACACAAGTACATAGCTCTCAAGGAACACCACTCAGATGCTAACAGAGACTAATGCTCTATAGCTGCTCTTCTCTTTTTCTCTCTCCTCTCTATCTTTGAAATCACATTAGTTTCTGATGTGTGGTAAGTGCATTAAGTCCATATTGTTTACCAGTCTTAGTTCTTGCGTGATGACATTAGCTGCCTTTTTCGATTGATCGCTGGCTATGCCTGGTGGAGTGTATTTCTCTTGAATGCTGGTGGAAATTCCCTGCTTTCTGCAGAAGGGATAAAACCGAGACAAAGCTCTTACAAATGGCTCATGGTCACCATATATGCTGCTCACGATCATACACTCAATGCTTCAATCATAGAGAAAGACCAGATGGTTTTATGCGTCTTCAAAATAGAAGTAACGACTTGGTTACAAAATGTCTCACTCTGCAAAACTACATACACAGATTGTGCAATGCCCCAACTCTCTATGAAAAACACCTACAGCACATTTCAGCATTTCACAGCCCTCCAATCCACCCAAGGCAAGGAACAAGGGATAAAAGCAGGAGAAGTTTGTTCTATGTTGTTTGTGAGTTAACCAGGGCTCTGGCTAGCTGTTAGAGTACATGCTAGAGAGCAGAGCAGGTGGTGTGAGCTTAGCGGCATGTAGCAGCTTTCCCTGGCCCCAGCCTTGCATGTAAACACACAGGGGATGCTCTGGGGGAACTGTTTAGGCGTTAAAGCAAACACACAAAATATCTGACAAACAGTTTACTCGCTCGCTTGCATTCTTCTAACAAACCCACCATGCCTGGCCCCCTTTCGTCTAAACTGCAACATTCCGTGAGTACAGTTTCCTGACAGCATACTGAAATATGGCGGGAAGCGATACCGACTGAAAGTAGGGGGAATCCGTCATATTAATAAAATATTCATTCATTCAACAGTTCTCTTTGTGACATTCTACGCACACAAACACTATGAGCCATGGATACAATTCTACATCACACGGCTAAATGCGCTCTGCTCATTCTAAAGCATGGGAGACAGATGGATAGTGGCTAGATAAATTCCCTGCAGACCACATTGTTTTCCTGTTGCGTGCCATACATTCCTCTGCTGTTTTACAATCACTAATGTGTTTCTCACAGCTTTCTTGTGTGCCTTTAGTGTGACCGAAAATGACTGTGGCCCCCTTAGAAAATGGTTGGAGGTCAAATACTGTAGTTGAATTACCCTCTATTTTGGATGGAACATTGTTGTTTTCGAGTTGAAATTCGTGTTTTTAAAACATATCAAACGTCTGGTTACTACTTATTTTTTTGTTGTTTTACCTCTATCTCAATAGAGGTGGTTTTTGATGCAATGCAACCCTTCAGAGAGATATAGCTGTGTGTGTGCTGATCAAATGATGTGTAACAGATAACAGCAACTCATGGAAAATATGCACGGAAGCGTACATACCCTTACACTCACTCACACACTCATCCAAACGCAGGTATAGGCAAAGCATTGAGTAGATGTGACTCACACTGTCAAAGAATGACTGGACTTAACATTGTGTTCCTCTTGCCGTGAGTAAACATGACGAAAGAAATTAGGCTTGCTTTCTAAAAGAATGTTGTTATTTACTCACTATTTGTAATTTATTCCTCAGAGGTTCCCATAAAAACACACTGGAGTCTGAGGTCTGAGTGTTGAGGCAGGAGCATGTAGAGAGACCTCTTAATGTGGTTTTATGAGAAACTGCCAGTGGACTGTGTCCCAGCAGCTCTTTAGTGGTAGAAGTGAACGGTGTCAAAGACAAGTTCTCAATAGGATGGGCCGTTGGGACTCCTCCAGATGCCCACAGTAACTGTTATTAGCAACACTCAGTCTGGAGATTGCCAGGCCAGGCCACTCACTCCATCCAAAATATGCAGATATGAAGAAAGAGAGAGAAGGAGCCAGGTTGCAGTTGAAAATGAGAACTTGTTCTCAACTGGCCTACCTGGTTAAATAAAGGTGAAATAAATTAATAAATAAAAAAGCTAAGGCATCCAGCTGTTACAAACACCCAAATCCCAACCAACCACAGCCTGAGCCCCAACCCCAGTCCCAACCCCCCTTCCTTGGGGTGCCAGAGCAGAGCACATGTGCCTCCGATTTGACTGTGCCTGCATCACTGAGGCTCGACTCGACGTGAGAGCGCCACAGAGTCTCACCTACATCATAGAACTCTCCTCCCCCGCCACAGCTTTCCTTATTGTTCTCTGCTAAGGAGAGCAGACCTGCTTGTCAATACCCCTCTGATGTAGTAGGGTTGACATACAGTCTGTGGCTCATGGGACGTTCACTACTAGCCTGATTACGAAAGCAGCCCACATGCTGACTCCAAAAACAGGTGGTCTGCAGAAAACTGAAAATGCTTACCGAAAGGAATTAGGAAAATCTGGGCCACTGGCCGTAAGCAAACGACTGGGCCGTCCGCAGAGGACACAGAGGACACAGATTGACGTCTATACCAGACAAAGCATCGTTTACTCTGGGCAAACAACCTCCCGATGAGGAACTGTAAAACAGCAGAATGGGGACAGAAATACATGTAGTGCAACACACAGGGAATGGTGGGACGTGTGGGAGGTAGTTGGCCACACCTCCAGACACAGCTATGGATTGGTGAGGCAGGGTGGAGCCCACCAGTTAGCTCTCCCAGTCAGCACAGAAATGTAGAGTAATGGGGAGAGGAAGGGCCTGTGGCGGCAGGAGGCAGCCGGTGGCACGCGGTGGTGTGGCGGGTGCTGTGACTCAGTGATTAGCAGAGACTGACAGACGGCTGGGATGAGACAGGCCGACGCCACATCAAGGCCTGAGGTGACGTTAGACTGAGAGATGCTCATGTGGCCCACAGAGGGGATGGAAAAGAGGAAGGAGAGGGGGAGAGGAGGAATCAGAGGGAGGAGGCTGTAAAAAACCTTCAAGCTTGTTACTTCTTCTTTCCTAACTCGTGGACATGCTGTTTCTTTGTTTTGGTTGGCGTCTCGAGAAGGCTTATTGGTGAAGGCTACACTCCAAGAGATGAATCTACTCTGTTTTTGACAAGGTCTAAAGAAATCATCTTTCAAGAAGTTCACATACCGTTATAGAACTTCAAAAAGATTTAGAGTACAACCAAATTCATTTTTCAACCCGATTCCACACATGCCTATGCTTTCAGCACATCTTACAGAATGTGCCACACCTTCAAATGCCTTTGTTGCGCTCACTCTCCACATATGCTTACTATTTAGCACACTGATGTATCACAAGGTAGCACGCCTACTTTTATATGACTAAGTTCTGAAAGGCAAAATTAATGCGTGTAGTCACAAGAGAGACATCCCGATTTTGCCCACGCACGATAATGTTTCACAGATTAACAGGGCAGGACTAAGGTCAGAGAGATGAATGAACGAAGGAGGAGAAGGAGGAGGGAGGAGATACCCATTTAATGATATTATAGGGTGACATCATAGCCCATTCACAGCAGAGACACTGGGTCATTGTGGCCAGTAGAAAAGTATTCCTCTTCATAGACAACCATTCTACCAACAGCCCAGCCTTTGAAACATCTGCCCCACATGAGATGAGTCTGAGGCACATTCGGGAGACTGGGCATTCAGTGTGTCCACTGGGCACAACGGCAGCCTGGCATCATGGAGACATTGTTTAGCTAAACACTGTCTAATTACTATGGGCAAAGCACCAAATACCAGAAACCAAAAAGTGCTTTTGATCGAACATCCTGGTTGGCCATTACTTGATTCGGCAAAGTGAAATGGACTTCAGCATACCTGTTTGTTCTGTTGGGTCCAGCAGCACCAACCCACATCAGAGGAGCCTGAATCGCCCCACCGCTATTTGCACAGCTGCCAAACGGCCAGCCGGGCTCAAACACGGGCACATTTTGCATTTTACACAGCACTACTGGAGGAGTGCTGACACTGTCAAACCAGCCCTGAGCTGACACATGCTTATTTTAGCCACCCTGCCCAGAAGGAAAACACTCCTCACCATACCAACAGGCACCAAAATTAGGAGGGACAGTCAGGCGTCAGCCTCTGGCTCCTGGCCCATTGTGGACCCTGGCTGGCTGTATGTGACATGGGTGTGTGGTGGCATAGGGGGCCCTGAGTGTAGCCGCCCAGCCCGGTGGTGCAGCATGCCAGTTAAGACAAGCAGCCGCGTCTTAACCAGATAAAAGGGAGACTCGCACCCAGCAGGCCTGCCTGCCACACACATTCCTCTCAGTCAATGAACCCTGACCTGCAGACCTGAAGAACAGAGAAAGAGGGATCCTAGACCATGCAGGGAAGACTCAGTCAGTACATGAAAGCACATGTCCTTATACACGATACAGAGTGGTAGGAATAGTGTAAGTACAGTACTGTAAAGAAGCCATGAGCTACATTCTTTTGAAATCAGAAAAAGGGCCCCTGTTATTTTGCAATCCAACACCCCCCATCTTGAGAAGGAATCGGACTTATCTCAGCATTCGCAGCTCCACTCCTTAGCTTTATCGTTTTGTTATGGCTACTTGATAAACTGAGTAATCAGCTACTGCACCATGCTCTACATTGGACTGTGCTTACAGTCAAATCTAATTCAATATAGCAGCACTTTATTGCCAAGTATTCACTTGCTTGTAGAAATCTTTCACTTGTATTTCCCAATATCTCAATGACGCTGCTCATTTCAAATCTGACTTCTGTGTGGGAATGAAGGATCTACTATGTCAGTACTTATGCAGTAACACTCAGGAACCTGCTTTTTGGTATATAAACAGCTTTGTTTGGGATCACCCCTAACCTCCACAGTCTGTAGGCACTTAAAATGAATTATCTCAGTGGGATAGAGTGAAAAAAGCTTCAGTAAACTGACACTCACTGCACCTTCACAAAGATAGAAAAATAAACAAGACAATGAGATGTACTCCAACCACTTAATCCTATTGTCTTGCTGTGTGAGTGTGTGTGTGTGTGTGTGTGTGTGTGTGTGTGTGTGTGTGTGTGTGTGTGTGCGTGCGTGCGTGCGTGCGTTGCACCCTCTACAACCGTTGTGATTATTACTTGACCCTGTTGGTCATCTATGAACGTTTGAACATCTTGAAGAACAATCTGGCCTAAATGGCCATGTACAATTTTAATCCCCACCCGGCACAGCCAGAAGAGGACTGGCCACCCCTCAGACCCTGATTCTTCTTTAGTTTTTTTCCTACGTTCCTGCGTTTCTAGGGAGTTTTTCCTAGCCACTGTGCTTTTACATCTGCATTGCTTGCTGTTTGGGGATTTAGGCTGGGTTTCTATATAACACTTTGTGACATCTGCTGATGTAAAAAGGGCTTTATAAATACATTTGATTTGTGTTTGTGTGTGTGTGTGTGTGTGTGTGTGTGTGTGTGTGTGTGTGTGTGTGTGTGTGTGTGTGTGTGTGTGTGTGTGTGTGTGTGTGTGTGTGTGTGTGTGTGTGTGTGTGCACATAGATAGAGAATAACAAAATCCTCTGCCTAGGTATCATCACTCTATGGCTCACTTAAACCTTTCCACCATTCACAAAGATCCTGCCATGTTCTGTCATGCCTACTCAGTATAACTCAGCCACGGGGGAACATAGCAATTTCCACTTTTGATCAGAAGGGGCAGGAAGGGTTCACTTCATCAGTGGGCCACTGGTCTACTGTCCTATTTGCAGTGAGAGAAGCTAGCTACATGGAAACGGGGAAGGAGTAGATGTAATGTGCATGTCTGATATAGAGAGTCTTGGCAGCTACAGCCTGACCCCAGCACACACGGTCGGCAGAGAAAGCTAGCATTGCGAAATGGCTTTGCAAGATAGCGGTATGTTTTGGCAACCCCACTGCAGCTGTCAGCAACTTTTTGATATGAGTGCGTTACCATGAGTGTGTGTGCGTATGTGTGTATGTGCGCACACGCGTGTGTGTGTGTGTGTGTGTGTACGTGCGTGCTCTCCTCCTGCAGGTGTAATCTGAGTTAAGGTGGTGAACACATCTCCGGTGCTTGACCTCAAGGAGTCATTACACTTTCTTCTTAATTTTCTGCATAACGGGTTACGGAGAAGTGCATGTATCAAGTTTCTATGGCATCTCAAGCCTTTGCCACCTTAACAGCTGTCACACTTCTGAAGCCATAAATGTATAGATTTGAATATTAGCCTAATGTTAGCTATTAAAGCCCAGTCAGCCCTCTCAATGAAGGAAGAAAGAGTGAAATCAGCCTGACTCTGAATGTAAAAGAACAGTGTCACTTTGAAGGGAATTAAACCACAGAGTTCTAAATACAAACTCAAACACTGTGTTGTGTGGGCTTGCACTCCATGCCCCAGCCCAGTGCAACCATGACCTGGCCTTACGGGCAACAGGCAGGATATCCAGCCTTCAGGCCTGCACACTCATCAACCCCGTCTGCCTCTGGTTCTCTCTTGAGACTCTGGCTAAACCACTCAGCACGAGGAGAAGAGGAGAGGGGGAAAGGAGAGGGGGAAAGGAGAAGGGGAGAGGAGAGGGGGAAAGGAGAGGAGGAGAGGAGAGGGGGAAAGGAGAGGGGGAGAGGAGAGGGGGAAAGGAGAGGGGTAGTACTGATGACTGGGCACCAGTGGTGGTTTCCCATGCAGACAGCAGCATGCCTGATATGACACCCCCTCCCTGGACTGGGGCTACTCTGGGTGGCAAGGGAGGGAGATGGGATTATGATAGTAGGTGCCCGGCAAGGCAAGATCTACTCAGCATGAAAGAGAAGGCTGACTCTCTAGAGAGGGAACTAATTTGAAAAGGGAAGAAAATACACCAAAGGCACATACTAAAGGCACAAGGCTACTGTACAGCTCCATCAATAATGTGTTCAAATTAACAAACGTTTTATGACTGAGTAGAAGTGTCAACTGTCAAATTAACATATATATTTTTTAAACACACAGGAACTTTTCAAACACTAGTAGGCAGAATGTCATACTGATTGCTTTAGTCTCATCATGTTCTTTGCCATAGTTTAACTAAGTGTTCATATAGGTTAAAGAGTTAAATCACGACTCCTCATAAATTAACTCTTCAAATCAAATAACATTTTGTTGGTCACATACTCCTGTTTTTTATGTAATAAATCATGCCTCCTCATAAATTAACTCTTCATCCATGAAATATGATTGTCAGTCTAATGCAGGGTTCAGCAGCTGCTGCTGCAGCCTGCAGTCTAGCCGTGTGACACAGAGCATTAGACCGGTATGTTGAGAACATGAGATGGACGATTAAGAAATACAATTATGTAAACGGGAATACCATTTAGCCTAAATTGCATAAGAGTAATAATGTATTTCCCCTTGTCCCTTATTTTATCCAGCAGAACTGTCTGGATCCACAAACATTTATCCAAAAATGGTGTCTTATTCGTTTACACAATAAACAAATGAATGTTTTGCATGCACAACAATTGTGAAGACGCGATAGGACACCGACATATCCCGTTAGGCTAAATGATGGCTTTATCATAGAAAAATACTTATTACCTCCACTGATACATGTTGCACTACATAGGATGGCATTTGCCTTATAAAAGTTGACCAGAGTTTTAAATGCAAGCCGCTATGCGCCGCACAACATGAAACATACGGAGCGAGCATAGGCAACAGTAATTACAATGTTAGATGTCAAAAAACAAAAGTTGCTGTACTCACCGTCCATTCTTTCAGACTTTATGATGGTTAATGTCGGTTTCATATCGACAGCTGCCGTCATGATCATCAGATCAATTTGTTCGATAACGGGATGATCAATTTAGTCTCTCTCTCTAACACAAGAATTCCGTGATAATTTACAAAAAATGGCTTTCTTCCCTTGCTGTCCAATAAAGTTTTGATTTACTCAAAAACAATATTGCGTTTTTCCTGTCCTCCCGCTTCAATTTATCTCCACCAAAATGTATCCAGTAAGTCTACAAACTTCTCTTTCAATCGCTCTCTGTCCGCTACTCTCTCTCGCTCTCTCTCTCTCTCTCTCTCTCTCTCTCTCTCTCTCTCTCTCTCTCTCTCTCTCTCTCTCTCTCTCTCTCTCTCTCTCTCTCTCTCTCTCTCTCTCTCATTCCCTCCCTCTATCTCCGTCAGGGCGTTTCTGTCGCTCTGACTGAGCAGTACGAAAGAGGTTGTGTTGTTCCCTCCGTGGAGCCTAAATGTACCACCGGCATCTGAAGGGGCGGCGTTTCTACCGCCACTGGTCAAACTCGTTTTGCATAGCCCGGTTCCCCGGGTAGGCATAGTTCTCATTTTACACCACTCCATTGGTCTTTAAGTGAAATCTCCAACATACCGGAGCATCGGGCCATGCAAACGAACTCCACCAGTGATTCACAATTCAATTACATTCTTGCCTGCTGTCTTTCTATGAGAATCAATCATCCGCATGTTCCCGCAAATTAGTCCAATTCGGAGGCTGGTAGTAGGCTATTTTGGACAGCTGATTAGTTAGGCTATTTCTTAGGTCTGAATACTTTTTGAAGGCACTGTAACAAGCATGTCAGGCTAAGGGGACCATCTGTGTCCAACTCCAAGGGTCCAAGCGTCCTCATAAACACCTCAGAGTATTTCCTGTTCACCTTGTACTGATCAATAAAAACCAAGCCTGTCTTTTTACAGAACTGCCTCTCAGGCTTTTGAAAAGGGATGACGTCTTGGGAGAATGCACAGGATTTGATGCTGCTGAAACTTGAAACATATCCTAAATCAATCAATAGCAGTGGCAACCCCTCATTCAGGGCAGGTGGGGCAGAGCATATTTTGCCCCCCCCCCAAAAAAAAAATATTGATTTTTTTTTTTTAAATGTTGCCCCTGTTTTGCATGTTATTTTGGCACTAATATGTGTCAGATATCAGTTTGCAAACAATGTAAAAATGTTTTATCATTGAGTTAATAAAGCATCCATACAAACAGGTGTTTCAGCCTAGCTCAGTGCTTTCTGTGGTGATTGGGCAGCCAGCGGAACATATGGAGTGTAGGGGTTGGTAATGTTCTGTAGTTGCACCTGTGATTGGCTCAGTGTTCTATCACTCATTGGGACACTACGCCACCGCAAAATCTATGGGGAGAGCTCGAAAATGTAAGCTCCTTGGGTGCTGCTATGACAGGGTTACATTAGAATTGCCCATCCAAGAAGGCTCATGGTCATTGGCCACATATAAAATGATGTCAAGTCACGTTATATCTACCGTAGCTTTGATTGGACTGATTATGTCGACATCATACTTTCAAAATCTTAGCTAGCAAGCTAGCAGTCACCATCATGAATCAAATCGACAACCTACTGGCAAATCCTTTTCATATGAAGAGAAATTATACATAAAACGTATTGGTGCTCATCGACCATTGGTTAACTGCAAATCACTAGCCTGCTATTCAGTGGAGTGGGCGCGTGGTCCAAATCTGGGTTTAGGGGTCTCTTTCACTAGCTTGAAAGGATAAACATTTAACATTGGGCATGTTGTCAATCCAGCTGGAAACTTGGAACCGGGAAATCTCATACTACAGTCAGTTCAAGACAACTGGGAACTCTGGAAAAAAGAGCATCCAACTCAGAATTCCAAGTCGGGATTCTCGGGCCTCTTTCTAGAGCTTTGACCTGAAGATCACTGACGTCATGATTCAACCTTGTTTTTTTCAGAGTTCTCAGTTGTCTTGAAAACCCCATAAATACAGAGAATGCCAGACTTTCATGATGAAGTTTGATGACAAAATTAGCCTACGAAGGACACCTTCCTGTTCAAGTGAGCACAGCACAACAAGGCTGAATGAACTGTTTCGCTGCCAGACAAGGCTCTGCTAATATCCAGGTGTAGCAGTGGTAAGGTGTTGGGACTGCTGTTGGGACTCTGCTGTTGGGACAGCTTTATGTAGGCCCCAACCGTTTTGTGGGCACGGTTTGTCACCATTATAGTGCAATTCATGTATTGTTTAGTGTTGTGTTGTGTAGTGGATTTCCTGGCATACATAAAAACATTTTGGGGGGAGTTTGCCCCACCAAGATTTAAATGCTAAAACCACCATTGCTCAGTGGACACAGAAAATTCCAAATAAATGGATCTATTGGCTCTTTATCGACACAAATCAAATTGGGGCCACTGTCATCATGGCCATCACAGCTAATTTGATTTGTAAGGGTTACTGTTTTATCTATAAGTTCCATTTCATGTGTTAGTCCGTTTTTTAGGCTACTCCGATGAGGGACAATCAGCGTGTAATTTCGGAAATTGAATCAAGATTTAGTTCTGCCTCTTGTAGGAAAATGGCTGAATATATGAGCAAGAGTGAAAGGGTGCTGGTGCTCCACTTGGAACAAAGACAACCATATGGAAATTACCTGCCATGGCAACAGATTGTCATTGCAATTGTCACATGCAGGTCTCGTTGCTTCTTTAGTGGAACCTAGCGATGTTGACAACAGTAAGACGGTCTGTCCAAGACTGTCACACCCTGGTCAAAGTATTTTGTGTTTATCTTTATTTATTTGGTCAGGCCAGGGTGTGGCATGGGTTTTTGTATGTGGTGTGTATGTGTGGGGATTGTAGCTAGTGGGGTGTTCTAGCTAAGTCTATGGCTGTCTGAAGTGGTTCTCAATCAGAGGCAGGTGTTTATCGTTGTCTCTGATTGGGAACCATATTTAGGCAGCCATATTCTTTGAGTTTGTCGTGGGTGATTGTCCTTAGTGTCCTGATGTCATTGTTCTGTGTTAGGTTACACAAGTATAGGCTGTTTCGGTTTTCGTTAAGTTTATTGTTTTGGTAGTGTTTGTGTTTAGTGTGTTCCTTCATTAAACATGGATTGCAATAGACACGCTGCATTTTGGTCCGACTCTCCTTCTCATCAAGAAAACCGTTACAGAATCACCCACCACAAAGGGACCAAGCAGCGTGTCAACAGGCAGGAACAGCCCAAAGTGGAGTACAGTATGGACTATACTTCTTGGGAGGAGATAGACAGGTGGGCGGTCGACCCAGGGAGAGTGCCGGAGCCCGCCTGGGATTCGATGGAGCAGTGCGCGGAAGGATATAGGAGAATGGAGTTTGCGAAGCAAGCAAGGCGGCGTGGACGGAGGCCCCATAGTCAGCCCCAAAAATTTATTGGGGGGGGGCTCAGGGAGAGTGTGGCAGAGTCAGGAGCCAGACCTGAGCCAACTCTCCCTGTTTATCGTGAGGAGCCAAGGAGGAGACCAGAACCAGAGCCGGTGTTGGAGGTGAGCGAAACAGAGACTGTGAAGGAGTTAATGGGGAAATTGGAGGAGAGAGAAATGAGGGAGTTGCTGTGTTGGTGTTTTAAACATGGAATTTGCCCGACGGAGCGTGTCGGGGATTTGATGGCACCTGGGTCAGCGCTCCATACTCGTCCTGAGGTGCGTGTTAGTCGGCTGGTGAAGATGGTGCCAGTCTCACGTACCAGGCCTCCTGTGCACCTCCCTAGCCTTGCACGTCCTGTGCCAGCACCGCTCTCAAGATCTCCAGTACGCCTTAACGGTCTAACCCATCCTGTGCCACCTCCACACCCCAGCCCTCCGGTAGCAGCTCCCCGCACCAGGCTTCCTGTGCGTGTCCTCGGCCCAGTACCACCAGTGCCAGCACCACGCATCAGGCCTACAGTGCGCCTCGCCTGTCCAGCGCTGTCGGAGCCCTCCTCCTCTCCAGCGCTGTCGGAGTCTCCCGCCTGTTTAGCGCTGTTAGAGCCTTCCTTCTCTACAGCGCTGCCGGAGTCTCCCGCCTGTTCAGAACTGCCAGTTAGCATAGAGCTGCCAGTTAGCATAGAGCTGCCAGTTAGCATAGAGCTGCCAGTCTGCAAGGAGCTGCCAGTCTGCAAGGAGCTGCCAGTCTGCAAGGAGCTGCCAGTCTGCATGGAGCTGCCAGTCTGCAAGGAGCCGCCAGAGCTGCCTGTCTGCAGGATGACGCCAAAGCTGCCAGTCTGCAAGGAGCCGCCAGAGCTGCCAGTCTGCAAGGAGCCGCCAGAGCTGCCAGTTAGCATGGAGCAGCCAGGGCCGCCAGTCAGTATGGAGCAGCCAGGGCCGCCAGTCAGCATGGAGCAGCCAGGGCCGCCAGTCAGCATGGAGCTGCCAGTCAGCATGGAGCAGCCAGTCAGCATGGAGCAGCCAGTCAGCATGGAGCAGCCATTCAGCATGGAGCAGCCAGAGCAGCCAGTCAGCATGGAGCAGCCAGAGCTGCCAGTCAGCATGGAGCAGCCAGTCAGCATGGAGCAGCCAGAGCTGCCAGTCAGCATGGAGCAGCCAGTCAGCATGGAGCAGCCAGAGCTACCAGTCATCATGGAGCAGCCAGTCAGCATGGAGCAGCCAGAGCTGCCAGTCGACCAGACTCTTCCAGATCTGCCAGTCGACCAGACTCTTCCAGATCTGCCAGTCGACCAGACTCTTCCAGATCTGCCAGTCGACCAGACTCTTCCAGATCTGCCAGTCGACCAGACTCTTCCAGATCTGCCAGTCGACCAGACTCTTCCAGATCTGCCAGTCGACCAGACTCTTCCAGATCTGCCAGTCGACCAGACTCTTCCAGATCTGCCAGTCGACCAGACTCTTCCAGATCTGCCAGTCAGCCAGGATCTGCCAGTCAGCCAGGATCTGCCGAAACCACCAGCCAGCCAGGTAGATTCATCAACCTGCCTGAGCTTCCTCTCACTCCTGAGCTTCCTCTCACTCCTGAGCTTCCCCTCAGTCCCGAGCTGCCTCAGTCCCGAGCTGCCCCTCAGTCCCGATCTGCTCCTCAGTCCAGTGGGGTTCTGGGTGAGGACTACTAGGCCATGGTCGGCGGCGAGGGTTGACTATCCAGGGACGCGAGGAGAAGGGACTAAGACATTGATTGAGTGGGGTCCACGTCCCGCGCCGGAGCCGCCACCATGGACAGACGCCCACCCGGACCCTCCCTATTGTTTTGAGGTGCGTTCGGGAGTCCGCACCTTAGGGGGGGGGTTCTGTCACACCCTGGTCAAAGTATTTTGTGTTTATCTTTATTTATTTGGTCAGGCCAGGGTGTGGCATGGGTTTTTGTATGTGGTGTGTATGTGTGGGGATTGTAGCTAGTGGGGTGTTCTAGCTAAGTCTATGGCTGTCTGAAGTGGTTCTCAATCAGAGGCAGGTGTTTATCGTTGTCTCTGATTGGGAACCATATTTAGGCAGCCATATTCTTTGAGTTTGTCGTGGGTGATTGTCCTTAGTGTCCTGATGTCATTGTTCTGTGTTAGGTTACACAAGTATAGGCTGTTTCGGTTTTCGTTAAGTTTATTGTTTTGGTAGTGTTTGTGTTTAGTGTGTTCCTTCATTAAACATGGATTGCAATAGACACGCCGCATTTTGGTCCGACTCTCCTTCTCATCAAGAAAACCGTTACAAAGACAAGATTACTGGTAGAAGTAGACAGCTAAAGTACAATCGTTTCATTGTTTGTGAGATGTGGAATTAATTCCTCAAACAAACAATACAGTGACATTGGATTTAGCCAGTGTATCAGCATCCAATCTACACAGGTCTGCATACACAAAATAACATAGTTAGCTAGATAAGTCAATATGGTCCATCTTAATATGCATGGCAACATGATTATGCATGTACGTAGCTACAGTATACCTCTAAATGGGATTGGGAGTTAGGGGAGCCAGGGGTATTGATCATGTATGGATTTTTAAATAGAGGTCTTTCACCATCTCCATTAGCGAACCTGGATAATGTTTCACTTGACAGATATCAACCGTAGTGGAAATGCCAGGCAGAGATGTCGTGTGGCCTCTGCGGTCTCACTGCTCCTCACAAGGGGCCGTCAAGAGGGTGGGAGGGGTGGTTTAAGGGTACCTTTCAATTAGTTTCAGTCAGTCCGTCAGTCACTCTCCTCTCTCTCCCTCTCACTGCCCATCTTTGTTTTGGCTTAATGAGCTCCTTGTATCTACTCTTAAAAGGGCAGCCCAGATCCTTTGTGCCTGAGAACAGCCATTAAGACTAATAGCGTTGCTGACTAATATCTGGACTGGAGCTAGCAGAGTGGTCTTTTCAATGGGGGTGCGTTATGCCCCCTCTCGCTCCCTTATATGTATCATCCATGTGTTAATGGTGAACATTTAAAGTGGGTATTAATCTATCTATGTACTTAATATATTAGCTTGAAACTTACTCAGTTCTGCAAATAGGTCAAATTGAATATACATTTCTGTTTAATGTTTTGAGAGCTCCACAGACACATATAAGTGCAGGCAGACTGATGTACCCATTTTCTACTTGGTTGATACACTCTAGTCTTCATTCAGTATTATCTTTCTGACCTGCTAAACTTATTTCCATGAGCGTTACAACAGAGTGAATAAGAGCTGGGTCTCCCTTTACTAAAACACTTTAAAGACAGAATCTGAGAGGAAATATTAAAATAAATAAAACATTATCATTCTAAAAGCCAGGTACAGATGTAGGATCTTAATTTGCAGGAGTGAAATTCAGGAAATGTACAACTTGTAGTGCATTTGAGGTTTAAAAAGTCTTCTGAAGTTTGAAATTTACGAAAAAAATGTATCAACCCCAACAAAAATGTCCATTAATTGTAATCCACATAATCATTCACATTTCCTGTTGCTGCAGGATTATTTTCCTGCTGTAGCAAACTGCCTCAAATGAAGATCCTACATTTGTAGGAACTAGGGCTATTGTTGTTTGCCCAAAGATGCTGTTTCCTGGATACTACTACGTCAGGTAGCCTAGTGGTTAGAGTGTTGGGCCAGTCATTGAAAGGTTGCTGGATTGAATCCAAGGTAAAAAAATAAAAAAAAAATGTTGTTCTGTCCCTGAGCAAGGCAGTTAACCCACTGTTCCCTGGATGCTGTTAATGTTGATTATGGCAGCACCCAGCACCTCTCTGATTCAGAGGGGTTGAGTTAAATGCAGAAGACACATTTCAGTTGTACCACTGACTAGGATTCCTTTCCCAAATATGTTAGTCACTGGTCATTGTACTGCAACGTATACATTGTACAGTTACAGGAAGAACGGATGTTTATGGGAATGAAAAAGTCTATACATGTCATTGTACGTGTAAGTGACATCCCTCTCATGAGACTGAGCAGCAGCACCACCATCATCTCCCACTGATCAGGCAACATGTGCACTTGGGTTTCAATGTCTAGCTTCTTTACCTGGCAAATGCTGTTGCCATGGTTTTGACAGTTAGGGGTTCATGCAATAGCATTGCAGTTTAGCAGCTATAGCTAAATCCTGCTTTTCCTTAATCCAGACATATAACTGGTACACCTGCTGCTGCTGCTGCCAGGGGTTAATTGACAGCTAGCTAGCTGAAAGGCCCTACTGCTGCTACCAGGGGTTAATTGACAGCTAGCTAGCTGAAAGGACCAACTGTTGCTACCAGAGGTCAACTGACAGTTAGCTAGCTGAAAGGCCCTGCTGCTGCTACCAGGGGTTAACTGACAGTTAGCTAGCTGAAAGGCCCTACTGCTGCTACCAGGGGTTAACTGACAGTTAGCTAGCTGAAAGGCCCTACTGCTGCTACCAGGGGTTAACTGACAGTTAGCTAGCTGAAAGGCCCTACTGCTGCTACCAGGGGTTAACTGACAGTTAGTTAGCTGAAAGGCCCTGCTGCTGCTACCAGGGGTTAACTGACAGTTAGCTAGCTGAACGGCCCTACTGCTGCTACCAGGGGTTAACTGACAGTTAGCTAGCTGAAAGGCCCTACTGCTGCTACCAGGGGTTAACTGACAGTTAGGTAGCTGAAAAGCCCTGCTGCTGCTACCAGGGGTTAACTGACAGTTAGCTAGCTGAAAGGGCCTGCTGCTGCTACCAGGGGTTAACTGCCACCAGGCTAGCTGAAAGGACCTGATGCTGCTACCAGGGGTTAACTGACACCAGGCTAGCTGAAAGGACCTGATGCTGCTACCAGGGGTTAACTGACAGCTAGCTCGCTGAAATAACCTGCTGCTGGTACCAGCCAATGGGTATGGCATGACTGGATTGGCCTCCCTGTGCTTAGACACCACTTAGCGAGTAATTGATCAATCACTCATTGACACACACGCACACACACACACACACACATACACATACACATACACACACAGCACACTGGTCTCTTAGCCGTCAGGGGATGCCATAAACTGGATGCAGTTCTGCTGAGATCATAGGCCTCGAGTAGGGACAGGACCACAGGCTGTGTGTGTGTGTGTGTGTGTGTGTGTGTGTGTGTGTGTGTGTGTGTGTGTGTGTGTGTGTGTGTGTGTGTGTGTGTGTGTGTTTGTGTGTGCACGTGCACGACTGTGTGTGTGTTTGAGTGAGTATGCTGGGGGTGGTTCTGGGCCTCCCTGAACAAAAGCTCTTTCTGAACAATTGCCTTCGCTAAAAAATACGTATCTTCCTCCATTAGCGCCACCACGTGCCCCCCATCACTCCATTGTGCAAATAATTCAATTACCCCCCCCCCCCCCGGAGTCTCTGAGCCTCCCAGGTCTCCCTCCTTCTTTCCATCCCTCCGACCTTCTCTTTCACAGAAAGAGAGAGAGAGAGCTCACTGATGAAGCTCAACCACCACCCGCAGCTAAAGGAAAGCCCCTCGTCTCCCCAGTTAGACTACAGCCTGTTTATTATAAGCTGGTCTGCATTACAATATAGTGTTAACATCACTAGATGGATTCATTGGTTGACTGTAAAAGCTCATAATATACCAAATGTGATATGATTATAATACCATTATGATAATAACAATATACTCATTACCCATTATCTACACTGACACATTGTTCAGTCCTGACACACATAAGCGTGTAATGCCAGTAGGTATTACTAAGCCACATAATAGCATTTTTACAATAGAGGTCTTTTCTTGGATCATACCCACATGTTCTACCTTTCCAATGAGCTGGCATTAGTTGCATCACCTCTTCCCATGATGGTACTGTATTTCCTTGAAGACTGAATGTTCTGTGTATGTGGTCACTTGTTAGTCACCGTAGAGGAATTGACCCCACTTACCCTTACCAGAACTGGTCTATGCAGCTATGTACAGAGGCTCTCTAGAGAACAATTTTTACATATGCCTAATTGCTGTGCCATCCCCGGCCCAATGCCAGCTTATCAGCTATCCCTACAAACAAAGTCAATGTCACTACTACAACCCCTCACAAAAACATAGCCTAGCGAAGTGGGGCTGTTTTGCGACCCTCTGCTTCAGAGTTGTCTCTCTTTTTTCCCCTCATTTTGTTTTATTGTTGGGGGAAGTGTGCTTCGGCCTGATTAGCATCGCTGTTTCCTCCTTTCCCATAACCTCCAGACCCCCGCAGGCTGCTTGTTTACTCTTAGAAAAAATAAATAGGCCTGCGCCCGTGAGGACGTGCCCCTCATCAGAGGCGAAGACGCCCACCCCCCCTGTCCCAAATCTCTCCCCCCTCCCCTCCTTTACTCCTTTACTCTCCTCCTCCCTCCCTCCCTCCCTCCAAACCACCACCCCCAGCCCTGGCCCTGTGACCATCCCCCTCCCTACTATCCAGCTGTTAAATCACATAAAATAAAACCCAGACCAATGGTCCCTGGGTTCCATATCACAGCTGTGTTCTAAATGGGAGTGGATGTTTAAATGTACAGTGAGATCCTGAGTGCCTGGGAGTGGATGTGTGTGGAAGTGGGCTTTTTACTGAATGGGAGGATACAGTAATACAATACATGCCAGAAAACTGGTGTGAATTAATGAAGGACTATGTGGGGTGTGAGCGACTACCGGAAGTAAAGTGTGTGTGTATGTGTGTTTCTGTGTTTCAGTGAGACTGTGCAGCACACACATCATGCATCTCTAAGTGGGTGTTAATGATCAGACCCAGCGGTGTGAGAGTGGCTAGGTTTCTGTGAGTGGAGAAGAGAGGAGTGGAGAAGAGAAGAGTGGAGCAGAGAAGACTGGAAAGGAGATGAGTGGAAAAGAGAGGAAAGTGAGAGGGGGGTTATGGTACGGCGGATGTCAGGAAGCTGTGTGTGACAGTGGGCTCAGGGTCAAACATGCAAATGCCCTTTAACATACAACATCCCTTCACCACATCAGCTCTCAGGTCTCTCTCACAGTTACTGTAGCAACAAGCTATAAATCCCAGTGATGTAAACTAAAAGGGTGTTACAGTAACTGTGTTAGGAACTCAGTCTTTCAAACTTTAAGTTGTGTTCCTCTATAAAAAAGTAGAGAACATGTTCATTACCAGCCCCAGTACTCAGTGCACCTAGCTGTCATTTCTATGAAAGAGAACCAGGGCAGTTTGTATTGGCCGTATACATAGTGAAACACAAAAAGGTTCTTCACAAGTTGTATACTGTATTGGACATTCTAGGTGGATACTGACACACAGGCAGTCATTTTCCATAATGTTAGCGTGACTCAACAGCAGTTGAGGTGATATCTGTGTTTAATTGCATTGGTTCCACGAAAGGAAACATGTAATAGCTGGCAAAATATTCATTAGCAGAAATATGTCACCAATTAATTGTGCGCAGTGACTTGGGCTGTAAAATATCAAAGGGAAGCACACGCAAATGTGTTCAAAGCTAAGCAAGGTGTAGAAGTGGTCTCAAGCCAAACTCACACACACGGTAGAGCATGGCTTCAGGAAAGGAAGAGGATGTTTGCTGGTGGCACAGACAGCCAAAGAAGACTTCTTCACTTCTATCCTTACTATATAGTTGGTTTTCTCAACAGGTTATTGAGATGACATGGAACGACTGTGGTTAAGTCAAAATATTTTAGTTTGAGAAACATATAGGTCAGATCAACGGTTTTAGGAAGTGGAGTATGTCAAGGGTTACCAGTTAGGAGGTTTCAGCTCCATACACTGGGAGGCTACACTTCAATGACAGCAACAACATGTATATGACACTATGGGGTCACCAAATTACTCTAATTGCGTCTACAGGTGGTTGCATTGCGCGGACGAATGAACAGCTTGATCACCATCACGAGGGAGAGGAGGTCAACTGGAGGTCGTTTTTTTCCATGTGATAATGTTTATGTCAACGGTTTAGCGCTGGAACCACTGGAGGCTCCAAAGGAGTGTGTCTCCAGCAACAAACATCAGCAAATCCCATCAGATCCAGCCCCGACCTTATCCCCCGGGGGGAACCAGAGGCTTGGGAAAAAGACGGCTGTCCTTTTGTCCTCCTTTCCCCTGTGCCCCTGCATCCAGCCTGGGAGGAGACGGAAGAAAGCTGGTGCCTGGCCTAAGCACCACCCCCCCAATCCCCCATGGCGTGTGTCCCAGTCCCCTGAATAAATCACTCTTAAGAAAGAGGGAGGCCAGAGTCAAACAGAGGCAATGCACTGGGAGGAATGTTCCAGTTTAAAATAAACGGCAGAAAAAAAACAGAGTGCAGGCAGAAAAATGCGGGGTATGTGGAGGTCCCCAGAGGAGGAGAGGAGGAGGCATCTGGTAAAGGCATTCGGCCCTGGGGTCAACGTCACCATGGTCCCCAGGGAGGAGGAGACCCAGAGGGGGCCTCGGGGCTGCTCAGCCGGCCGCTCTGAATGCAGCACTCTGGAGCAAGACAGACTGCCTGGACTGGTGTGTGTGTGTGTGTGTGTGTGTGTGTGTGTGTGTGTGTGTGTGTGTGTGTGTGTGTGTGTGTGTGTGTGTGTGTGTGTGTGTGTGTGTGTGTGTGTGTAAGATGTGGGGATGAGGTGTGTGTGTGTGTGCCTGTATGTGAGTCACAGTTAATTTGCCACACCTCTCCACACAAAGTAATTTGTTTGCAGTGAACACTTAATCCACAATGAACAATCTCTTTCATCCCCAATCTCAGTTCCATTTTACCCCAATATAGTTTATGTTTATATGAGGCTATCCATGTGTTCCTTTGAGAAATTTAAAAGGCAGATTTCACTTTGCTTGCTTAATTCACTGTATTAAGTGCAGTGACCTGAACAAACAGGCAAACAACTGTGTTCTGTAGGATTTGTTCTTAGTCAGAGGCTTACTTTGGCTCCTACCTGTGGGTATGAGGTCGTGTCCATTGGGGACCTCCTGAAGGGTGATGTCCTGGGGGTAAAGGGTTCTGGGTGGGGGGTAGTGCTGCTGCTGCTGGGGGTGAACCACCATACCAGAGAGCTGGGTCAGTGGTCCCATAGCCACCCCTCCACTCTGCCTCTGTAAAGGCAACACAAACAGGGGGTTAACTAACTGAGCCTGGAAATGGTCTAGGGCTTGGCAATTTGGCCCAAAATATTATATCACAATATGTTTCTTATTTTTGACAGTATGGTGGTATTTGGTGATATTTTATGTTTCTGAATAACATGTTTTAAATGTTTTATGAGTAGTGCATGACCCTAGGATGGCAACAAGTAGTTTTAATGGGCTTTCTCCATCATAGTTTTATAATGAACCAAACTAGGACAAACCTGACAGTGAAGTAGTCCAATTTGTAGAACTTTTCATTTATTTAACACTGTATTAAATTACCTTTATATTTAGTACTGTAAAAATCCATACCGGTATGTGGATTTCATACCTTAAAAGATGATATATCGCCCAACCCTAACCTGGTTCCTACTGCACAGCAACAGCAAGGCACAGATGCAGTATATCTCAACCTCAAATTTTGTTTACATTTAAACTGTGTTTGCTTACTGTACATGTGAGTAAAAGGTTTACGGACATACTGTAAGAATGTCAATGAGCTCGATTGTAAGGGGGAAGAGACCAAGCTAGAGTTTTAAAAATACTATTTTGGAGTGGAGATGGTTTTGTTTTACGCTTTCAGTACAGATAAAATGAAGGCTAAATTGGATTCAATAGGTTTATCTTTGTTTCAATCTGTTGTCCCCTCAGATTGGACTGAGGGGAAGTCCAAAGTGAATGAGTAGTTGGGAGGAGGACCATATAGGAATACTGTACGTATGTGGATACAAGAAATAGCAGGAGAGTAGATAACGGGTCAGGACTATTCTGAGAACATTTTCCATTGACTCAAAATCGCACTAAGCAAGCACATGGAACATGATGCAGTTCTGATGCACTACTTCAAGAAATGGGTGATCATACTCTGGTGACACTCTGAAAGTGATATCTGATGCATACCTGGTAGGTATGTGATGACCAGTAGCAAGAAGCATAGGAGCCTCTACAGTAGCAGTTTCCATCTATCAGCTCTATCAGCTCACCATAGGGACAATAGTGGTGGCTCCTGTAACCTCACCACTTAACTGACTACCGCCTGGTCGGGCTTCACAACAGGCATGGCTAGGAGTATAGACCTCAGATCAGGGTACCTGACTGACTGCCCATCTGATAAGGACTCTTGTTAAAGTGATGCCGGGTTTATCAGTAGGCTGTCAGCTTTACAGCCAGCTAATAGTGAGAGGGGACTATGGAGTCTAATCTAGTGAAGTCTCTAGGGGGTACGTGGGCCGATGACGGCACTATCAGTCCAGTCTGGCAGGGAGAGGGGAGTGATAGCCAGGGGAAGAGGGCAGTCGTATCGGCACTGTTAAGCACAGGAGGTTGGTGGTACCTTAATTGTGGAGGACGGACTCATGGTAAAGGCTGGAGCGGAATAAGTGGAATGGTATCAAATACATCAAACACATGGTTTCCATTTGTTTGATATCATTTCATTTGCTCTGTTGCAGCCATTATTATGAGCCGTCCTCCACTCAGCAGCCTCCACTGCTTTAAAGTGAAATTGGAGGACCAGCAAAAGTAGATTGCCATGAGTCCTCCATCCCTTGTGTGGATGAACCTTTGATGCCACACATCTGATATGTGAAAGTAGGAGAGTCAGGGGCAATTCAACTACAGCCTCTTCCACAGTCTCATTTTACAGGACATGGTCACAAAACATGGAAACCTTGGCCATTTCTTTCACATAAACAACCTCTTTGCATCCAGAATAACATGGAAAATCACAAAAGCAGAGGGCAGGGAAATCAGAGGACCTTTCTCTACTAATACATGTCAATTCATAGGAAAATCTGTGGCAACCTAGGTTCACCTTTTGACCACATCTGGCCCCGGGTACAGTAATCTCAATTTCAAAGGCATGCAGAACCACCTGAGCCAATTAGGGGCGAGGGAGCTTTATCCCTCCACGTTTTGTACCAGAGCCAGGTTGGGTTGATATTTGCATGTGACCTCATCCTCTTTGTCTAACAGGGCTACATTCTGCATACAAATGGGAACATTTCTGCCAGCGCTTCTCGGCCTTCACCTTTCAGAGCTCACCTGACAGGAATCCCAATGTCCCTGATTCCTGTGATCTGACAGGCTGTATTCATATGGTCCTTTCATTTGGATGGTGTTAAAAAGACTGTGTTTACAAATAGCCTAAATAACCTGCTCTATAGCACATCAATATGGTATTACATGGTAAAGTGTTTTCCTGTGAGGGTGCTCTGCATGACTCCAAATAGACTCAGTGATGGTTGGGCCCCACACTTCTAAGTATTTACTGCCAATATGGTTAGGAGGTAATAATTGTTTTGCAGAGCAGAGTTGATTGAAACTATTGGTTTCAGAACTTGGTCTTCGTCGTCCATCTCTTATTCCACTGCAGCCTCCCAAGACAATGTTAACCTTACATTCACCTCTGGTCCATAGTGGTCTAGAATGAATAACTGATAGTAGCATTTTTTTAACGACAAATAAAGTGCCGATTTTTTATAGTAAACTTAACAACACTCCAGTGTTGCAGAAGGTTGATGGAATCCAGAGGTGCATTGTTAACACACACTTGCATACTCCTCCTACACCGTGGCATGTGGTAGGTAGCTAGCCCGTCCACAGGCTGTAACAGGAGTGTGATTTATGGTGGTCGGGGTCTTACCATCGCGCCCAGACGGTCACAGGGGTGAAGGGTCGAGTAGGAGGAAACTGGATCCATGTAGTAACTCATCCTGGGGTCTGGATGGAGCAGCAGGCCTGTGGAAGGGATCAGCATACAAACAGCCGAGGCGGGGCCCCTATCAATCACACACTGTTTACACTGTGTGTGTGACTACAATAAGCTGTCACCACAGTTCTACAGAGTGGCACCACCCCACACTGCCCTGTGTAACATCTAATGCAGACTTCACAAACAACATTGCGATAATTCTTCCTTTTTGCAATGTTGACTTTAAATTACATAATCACTTGATGGAAATGGGTTTAGAAATAGAGGATCTTTAATGAATAACAACTTCATAATTTCCTCCTCTTTGCATGGGCAAAAAAATACAAAATAAATTAGCATGGACAACAATGCAATAACAGATACTAAATTCTAGCCGACAACATCCCAGTCAAGATTATAATGAATTCAGTTGCTAGTGTGTCTCCATATTTGGACATTTATATGAGGCAGCTTTTTCAATATTCAGGGCTGAACATGTTAAGTCACACTATCTCCAGCGTTGATATATAATTATTTGCCTGATCCCCCCTTCTTTACCTCCTAGCGCTCTCCTCCTCCTCATCTGTCCCTCCCTCCCACTCTCCTTCCTTTCCTCCCACTCACTTTGGGCATCTCATTATCATGTGTTTACTAGTAGAAACATCAACAGACGGGGAACAGGAACCCAGCTGAGAGGAGAGCGTTTCCAGGGGAGCTGACAGACAACGTGGGTAGGGACAAGTGTCCTTGAATGTATGCCTTTATTTAGCACAGTTTAGCATAATTTATCATTGTCAAGTGATAACTATTGTAATCGACTACAATAGAAAAATATGTATCATAAATCTCTGCAGCCAAAGTCACAAAATTACATTACGACACCAATAGTTTGCAATCAATTCAAGGTTTATTGTGAGGTAAAACATTTTATATAAACATATTTTCCAAATGACTGGGTCAATGGCCAATGACACAGCAGATAATCCAAACAGATACGCACGTGATATGCTATTGCATATCAATGCAGATATACCACAAATATTATTAAGCTGTAATTAACATTTTTTTCAAAACTATTTTTACGTAGGTTTGATCAAATAAACGCGGTCTTCACCATTTAGTTCAAAATGCACCAGATTGCACAGTTCATTCACGCTCCAACAGCATTCCTCTCGGGAAGCGCGACTGCACTTCAAAGCGAGCTTTTACAACCCGACAGACACATCACACTCCTGTTGCTTCTCCTATTTATATGTAAACAACATTATTTTCTACTCTATTATATATCTACTGGATTTGTAAAATTGGTAAGAGTATAAACTTACCGTGTGTTGTGAGTGAAACTTCCTGCAGGTTGGTTGAGTGGTGCGCTCTGTAGGCTAGTTGGCTGTGACAGTTCAGCTGTAGACAGACTCAATTCACTGATGCTGTACCTGGGCTTATAGTGAATCCAAGGAGGAAGGAATATGCACATGCCGGATTTAAGTCCCACCCTCGAATCATACCGAGACCCACTCAAATTCCCTTTGGGGTTTTCCACACAATCGCTGAGTACCCGAACAGTTACTCCAAATAGAAAAACGTGTTATTGTTTAGTGACACATCTGGGTTTTCACCATCAGTCCTATGCAGGTTTGTCAATCATATAGACTTTTTTCAGTGTCATCTTGAATTCTTACCATCAAGCCAATGATATGATCATCTCGCTTGGTTTTGCAGGTGTAGTTGGTACTTGGTGACAATGGATAGGCTTCCTGGGTGACCTGGGAAAAAGCCCCCAATTATGGGCACACAGGCCACACAGTATCACATTAGTGAAGTGTCAAGAAAGGGTGAGACCTGGGGAGTGGTCAGTCAGTTGTTAGGACATACAGGCCAAGGGCCCTTTCTATCCTGCCTGGTGTCAGAAGGCATGTGCTCATCAACAGTGTGCCACCACCAAGGTGTCTCAAACAGTTGCGCCTCGTGGCTGCCTCCAGGTCTATAAAGGATACCTTTGAGAGGTATCTGGTTCCTGAATATTTGTCATCTATTTGCCCCTCCACAGCTCTCTAGTGGCTGGTGCCCCATCGCCGTTCAGCCCCATCCCAGGCCATGCGTGTGTGACGCTGATTAAAGCCTTGACGGAAACCTCAGCCAGTAGTCTGCGAAATGAGAAGAGGTGATTCCACACGCCGGGAAGTCTACAAGCCCTCTGTATCTGATTGGGTGCTGTGATACACAGGAAACAACATGATATGTATCTATTCATTTGGTTATTAACTGCACTATAAGTATTTTTCTATCTGTAAAAAAGCATTCTACTGGAAAACATGATGGTGAAATGGGAAAAGCAGGGATTTATCAGCTCAACACTTGCGACTCATCTGAAACACCCTGTGACTCTGTGATGTTCTCCTGACCCTGGTAGAACATTTGTTTGAATGATAAAGTACCAAGCCCCTGGCAGAGGCTGCCTCTTTAAAGTACATCTTGTTCAAGTCCAAAGTGAGAGGCGTGAAGGAGTGCTGTAGATGAGGAGCCCAGTGGCAAACTGGGATGGGCGCATGGCCTGCGCTTTCTCAGCACCCCGTTTGAAGCTCTGACGCGGGCCCCCCGGCCCCCCCTGTTCTCCCCTGGCCCCCTCAGGGCACAGATGGACAACACGTCGGGGCAAAAAGGGGAGGGGATGAGTAATTGCCATGCGAAAAGAGGAGATCGGGCTCGCCCCTCTGATGAGCTAAATTGAATAAAGGGGCAGGAATGCGATCCAGATCTATTCTAATGCCCCCTCAATGCTGTTTCAATTATCGTCATTGGGAGTTCAAAGGGGAGGCCCCAATACACTTCTGCTCCACATGAAGCAG